>NC_063360.1:33696669-33697703 GCF_021869965.1 Rhincodon typus | reverse complement strand
AGTATTTAGATATCCACTTGTGTGCTGTAGCCTCAGGGCTATGGGCCAAAAGCTGGAAAATGGGATTAGCGTAGCCAGACCTTTGTCGACTGGTGTGGACACAATGGCCAAGAAGCCTCCTTCTGTGGTGTAAATATCAACAAATCTACCACATTTAGTGATTTTGGTGCTTGCATTTGCTATCATTCTTAATATTTACGTCATGCCATCTGACCCAATGGAGCAGGTGGCATGAAATTGCACCAATTTTCCAACAGAATTATCTTGTTCTCACAGCTCCTTCCTAGAACCCATACGCCTTTAACAAACACTGCTCTATGTTCAACTGCATTCCAGATACAGGATGAAAAACAAATGTGTACTGCATAATTTTGACTGCAAAGAGGGTTAGATAGTATGGCACTGCAAACTTAATTTAAAAGCAGAACAAATCCAAATCATTGATTACCTACAGAGTCAAGCCCTCCATCCAGTCCTCTGAGGCAGATTTCCTGTCAACTCAGAGTTACACACACAACTGATGACTAAAATTAGATCAGAGTTGGATTTGACGCAGCTGAACAATGAGAAGACAATGGCTATCAGAGGCAACAACCACCTTTTATTGGGACTGAAAGGTTATGATCTGAAATATCTACTCTTGTTTCTCTGTCCCCGTATATTGCCAGATCTGCTAAGCATTTCCAACATTTTCTGTTTTACTTCAGATTTCCCGTATCTACAGGACTTTGTATTTGTTTAACCTGTTAATATGCCTGTTAGGAAATGCATCAATTTTAACCATGAATCTGGAGACTGAATCCAGCGTGTTCACAACTAACTAAAAGAAATCACTCCAGATTCAGAAAGCAATGTAGGCACCAGGTACATGCAAATTCCTTCTTGCAGAATTTCCAAATAACTGTGAAACCAGTACTTCTTTCCTTTCACAACCCAAAGGTTTGTACATAGAAATACGTTGCAAGGATCACTAAAAAGAGTTAGTAGGAACTGCAGATGCTGGAGAATCCGAGACAACAAGGTGCAGGGCTGGA
>NC_063360.1:33644350-33691669 GCF_021869965.1 Rhincodon typus | reverse complement strand
GGCCCGAAACATCAGCCTTCCTGCTCCTCTGATGCTGCTGGGCCTGCTGTGTTCATCCAGCTCTACACCTTGTTATCCCAGATTCTCCAGCATCTGCAGTTCCTACTATCTCTGAACCAAGTCTCTGTGGTTCTGGTATCAAACCTTACTGTCATTGGAACCAGACAGCAATCCAGATAAGGTAAAACATAAACAGATTCCGGGATCTCTTCTCATATTGGAAGGTTTAGGTTAAGTCTTTCATGCTTTGACATTTTCATTGACAATTTCCTCCATTTCCTTAATTTTTGCATGAATATCATTCCTCATTTCATCATATTCATTTCCATGTTACATTTTATTATTCAGCCAATTTACTGATTAGGTTAATTCTCTTATTTGACTGGTCCACCTTATTCTTGGCTCGTGTATTCTCTTCAATTCCACAGAGCTAGCCTTTGATATTGCCGACTGTTGCCCTATTTCTTTGTCAGTCAATAATTTTCTCCTGTTTACTTTCTTTAGCTCCACCCACACAGTTGGTTTGTTTTACAATCCATTCGATCTTTGTACTGCATATATTTCTCAATCATCTTAGACCTTATATCATGGTCAACGCTCCCAAAGTATTCACCCACACTTTTTTTTTATCTGCTCCATTTGAATTCCCATTGCTAAGTCAAGAACCACTCCCTTTACACATTGGATCAGAAATAAGTCCTGAACACAGTGCAAAAACCCTTTCCTTGTGTCCTCCGTCACATTCTACTTGCCATCCTGTTTGGGATTAGGTGAAACCCATGCATTAGGGCTCTGTGTTTTCATACCATATAATGTCATACATTACTGAACATATTTCTCCCTCCAGTTCCTTTCAATTATTTTGCCGTCTTCAGGGTTAGTTGATCAACCTCTTCCTATTTCATCTCAAACTACAGTGATTCAGTTTTGACTCCTGAAATACTTATAGCCATTGTAATATGTGATTAGCACAGCTACTTCATCGCATTTTCTTTACTTCCCAATTATTTTTGAGATTGAAGTCCATAATATTTGGGTCCAATCATATCCAGTATGCTTTCCTGGCTACATCTAACTGCCAATTACTGCCTCCAATTGTCTCATTTTGGTGCTGATTTTCCATACAAATGCTACATTTGCAAGTTAATATACCCTTCCAGTTATGTCGCTGATCTAAGACAGGGTTCTGAGGAAATTCTGATGCATTCGCACCCAGACTACTTCACAGGGAAGTTAAAACTTCCAATTGATGGCTTCAGCTTGCCTAGATCACTCTCTGATTTCAACAACAATTGAATTGGATGCCAGGACCAGAGAAACGTGGGCTGTTTTCGTAAGGGTATATTAAGATAAACTACCCTGACTTTAGGTCATCCCATTGAAATATGCAAAATACTAACAGGGCTTGATGGAATAAGAGGCTGTTTTTGCAGCCAAAGAGTCAAGAGTTAGAGGCCAAAACCTCAAGAACTGGGGTCAGATATTTAGGTCTAAGATTGGGAGAAATTTATTCACTCAGAAGGTTATGAATCTTTGAATATTCCTTACCTCCCAAGAGCTTTGGATCCTTATTGAATATATTAATAACAGATCAACAAATTTTTGGACACCAAAGAAATTGAAGGATTGGGGGATAAAATACTTGTTTAGTAGTATAGAACTTGAGTTTAAAGTTTCGGCAAAGATCTGTAGCTCGGGTTGTGGATGAGATTGTTGACTTGCTTGCCGAGCTGGCTTGTTTTTGTTCAGACTTTTCGTCACCATGCTAGGTGGCATCATCAGTGGAGCCTCCAATGAAGTGATGTTATTCTTCTCCACTTGGAATTTATACTGTCCGGTCCGTTATAGTGAGTACTGTCATTTCTGGTTTTGATCTGTATGGGTTTGTGTATAGGGTCCAATTCTATATGTTTGTTGATTGAAGTATGGGTGGAGAACCATGCCTCCAGGAATTCCCGCACATGTCTATGTTTGGCTTGGGCTAACTTGGTTACTTTGACCCTGTTACTCTGGACAAGCCAGAAGAAACCCACACAGACACAGGGAGAATGTGCAAACTCCACACAGCCAGTCGTCCGAGGGCGGAATCGAACCCCGGTTCCTGGCGCTGTGAGGCAGCAGTGCTAACCACTGTGCCACCGTTGTTAACCTGGGCCAATCAGGAAGCCCTGGCTTATCAATGTTAACAGGGGGTTTAGAATCTCCTCAATTCAAGGGACTGATTCCGAGCTATTTCAAGTATATAAAGGGTGACTTGGTGATGGGATACCAGCCTCTGTGCAGTTATTTCAGGACTCTAATTGGTTGAGGTTTTGCCCTCAAAAATACACAAATTAGTGATGACTGATAGGTAACTGCTAAGTTTTGCTTTAACTTTAAATTAGGTAGGTTGACTTTGATCAGTCATCATTAACTGGTGCATTCTCTGTGGCAATGCCTAAACCCCCAAAGTCTACTTGCCAAACAATCAACACACTCCTCTCATACAATATAAATGATGTCCCTTTGGTCTTACTTGTGAATGGTTCTGACAAGTGAAAGATGAAAATCTTCAAGAAAATACGTAATTTTTCAACAATACTCAAAATAGGGGGAATAGTTGAGGAAAATGAAGTTAAAAGATCAGCTATGAACTTACTGTGTGGCTGAGCAGTGCTTCTTCCTGCTCCTTATGTTCTCATGTTTATTTTCATCAGGTATTTATTACTTCCTATAACCTATCCTGTTTTTCTCTGTATTGATGTTATCGTCATCCTTTTTGTACTCCGACCTTTGTTCTAATTTCTACCTTTGTCTTTATTTTGCTGTCATATCCACCAGTTACTTTCGCTGCAGAGCAAAACATAATAAAATTGTTTTTGAAAAGGATTAGAAATTTGGTTTAAGGTAACTCCTGATGTAGCAAGCCAAAAAACCCCAGCGTATAGAGCTAGTAGATTGAAGCTACTGCAATAGCTGGGCATTGACAATTATCCTCACAACTTCAACACCATCAGGTCAGCTGGCCCCAAGTTACTCCACTCCCCACAATGAGGTTTTGATGCTACGAGGTGAATTAGCTGGCTAAAGAGCAACTCCTGGCTTGCCAGGCCACTAGCCCAGAACACAAAGGCATAAGGCAAAATAAAATCCCAATAGTTGATACTCAAAAAGGTAGAAACAAAAAGAGGATGCTCAAAATGCAGTCAGCATCTGAGATAAGAATATTCATGTATGAGATAGGTTCATATTTCAAGGGGAATCTTTCATTGACGTTTACTTGTGACACATTTTTCTTTCTTTGTTCTTGGAGCGCAAGGGTGTCATTCTTAATTGCCCTCGAGCTGTTGGTGGTGAGCTGCCTTCTTAAACCTCTGTAATCCGTGTGGTGCAGGTACACCCACAATGCTGTCAGGGAAGAAGTTTCAGGATTCTGACTCAACACGATGTGGAGATGCTGGCATTGGACAAGGTCAGAAGTCACAAGACACCAGGTTATAGTCCAACAAGTTTACTGGAAGTCACAAGCTTTCGGAGCGCTGCTCCTTCATCAGGTGAAATCAGTAATAGGAAAGGAACATTGATAAAGGAACAGTGATATTGTTTCAAGTAAGGATGGTGAGTGAATTGGAGGGATATCTGGTGGTGTGCACATGCACTTGCTGCTCTTGTCCTTCCTAGGTGGTAGAGGTTGCAAGTTTGTAAGGTGCTATCAATAGAAATTTGCAATTTATGGCAGCGCGACTTAAATAAGGTCAATGATAGAATATACACATGTCAGGAATATAAATCACAAAAGTTGAACCAGATAAGGGTGAAACAATTAAGAGATTGTCATATTTTCTGTTCCACCTCAGTTAAGACCCATTTTGCACTGAGAATTTCAAGCAGTTCAACTCTGCTCCAACAAGTGCAACACAGGGGGCGAAGGTACCAAACACTTCTGAACAATTTTTAATTCTATGACAAGGGGGATAAAGTGACAGAAAGCAAACTAGAGAAGGAAGAATAGAATAAACAAATAGAAAGGAGCCATAGTCCACAAAGGGCCATTGGCATCTCTTTCCATTAGACGCAGACAACTGGTTATGTAAAACTTAAGGGTAACTACTGCACAAGTATGGGAAAGGTGAGGAGAGAGACCTCCATATGCTGTCACAGCTGGAATGGGAACTGAACGCACACTGTAGGCTTTATTCTGCACCACACTCTAGTCAACTAACTAACTGAGCCAACCGATGATAATCAGATGAGATGAACATTGAAACCAAAAATAAATCTTAAAAGGGATGAAAAGAATCTCCTTTCAGACAAGTCCCCTGAGTCACATTCCATGAATCAATGAAATGCAGAAAAGTAGTGTTTTTTTTTAACCTGTACTATGAAAAACTGTATGTAACTTGTTTTCCTTTCTTTTCCCCCTTATTTCTGTATTTTATACCTAAGAGCTGTACCGAGGTATTCTGTACCTAGGATGGCACCATGTGGGGCAACACTATGAACTTTCCACTGTACTCCTGTACTTCCGTACTTGAATACGTCACAATAAAGGATATTCTAATCTCGATACAGCAAGTAATAAGAAAGGTAAGTGGAATTTTGTCATGTTTGCTAAAAGAATAGGTTTTAAAGTGTTGCTACAACTGTACAAGACATTGATGAGATCGTACCTGGAGTTGCAAAGAAATTTTCGTCCCTTAACTTGAGGGGGCGATGTAGTTGTATTGGAGGCAGTTCAGAAAGGTTTGCTAGATTGATTTCAGAGACAGGGAGTTTGTCTCATGAAGAGAGATTGAGCAGTTTAGGCCTGTACTCTCTGGAGTTTAGAAAAATGAGAGGAGATCGAATTGAAGTATGCAAGAAACTAAAAGGGGGCTGAAGAAGTAGACACAGAGAAGATGTTTCCTCATTTGGGGTGATCAAGAACAAAAGGTTCTAGGACAGGAGGAAACAGATTTTAAAACAGAGACGAAGAGAAATTGCTTCTTAGAAAGGTTCATGAATCTGTGAAATTCACTACCCAAGAGTGTGGCAGATGCTGAGACAGCTAAGGAGGAAAAAGACAGATTTTTAATAAGTAATGGGTTGAAGGGCTCTGGAGAGCAGGCTAAAGTGGAGTTGAGGTCAAGATGACATCAGCCAGGATCGTATTGAATGGTGGAGCAGGCTTAGGGGCTGAATTGCCTACTCCTGCTCCTCGTTATGATATTCTGATGTTCTCTTGTATCTTCTGTCCAAAGTGTGCAAGGTGTCAGAAGAGTTTCCAGAAACGTGTCAAGCACTATCTTCACAATCAACTGGAAAATGAATTGTCCAGGAGATTCAGATGGGACTGATGCTATAAATAGGATATGAGAAAAAATCACGTTACATCCTGAACAGTTTGATGATTGTGACATGAACAACCATACAATCCTTCAGCACACTCATCATCAAAATATTAAAGTGTCTCATTAAAGAAAATTAATTCTCCTGCTTGTTTAGCGTTAATATTCGGTAAATGTCGGTATGTTTGCCCAATGCACAGCTGTCAGCAGCACAAGGCTGTGGAACTCCACATTAGCTGATGCAATATTTACGGCAATAAAGACACAGCACTACAGCTGGAGCAGAGTTCTATACCAAGATTTGAGTACAATAACTTCTCTGTTTGAAAATGTATAACTACATTTTTTTTTAAATGCTTTCCAAATTTTCTCCCTAGAAGGGGTCAAATGTGATACAGCTTCAGAACTGCTCTCCAAGTGCTACTGATCTATTCAACTACAACAGAAATAATGAGCTAAATCACAAACTCATACAAACATCCACATGCCCAGCAAAGCTTATGAGAAAGTCCCTTCTCCATACTGCATTGCAGTTTGACCTAGATTACATGCTCAAACCTTGGAGCATGAGTGAAATTGTCAAATTATATTTCTACAGCACCTTTCATGAACTCAGGATATCTCACGACATCCGACAGACTTTTGAAGTGCAACCACCATTATAATGTGAGAAACCCGGCAACCAATTTGTACAAAGAAAGCTCCTACAAAAGCAATGCCATCATGACCAGATAATCTATTTTAGTGGCATTCAATGAGAGATAAATAATAACCAGGATACTAGAGATAGTAAGAACTGCCGATGCTGGAGTCAGAGATAACACAGTGTGGAGCTGGAGGAACACAGCAGGCCAGGCAGCATCAGAGGAGCAGGAAAGTTGACATTTCGGGTCAGGACCCTTCTTCAGAACTTTCTGAAAACTTTGTGTTCCTCCAGCTCCACACTGTGTTATCTCAGGATACTAGAGAGACCTTCACAACTCTTCATAATAATAATTGACAGATCATTTAACACCTTATTTGAAAGGCAACTCAACGCCAGCACTCCCTACACACATCACCAAAACGTGGACCTCAATTTTTGTGTTTCAATCTCTAGAATAAAATTGAAATCACAATCTTATGAGTCAAGAGATGAGTGTGCTCCCAAATCCATTTCTGACATGATAAAGGGTAGAGCAAGACTTTCTGAAATCCGTATATGTGGGCAAGCGTTTGAGAAAAAGAAAAAGCTCAGTGAATCTTTAAAGTTCAGTTTATTACGGTAACAGTGGTGGCACAGGACCTTTTTGATGGGGGGAAGCAGTTTAGGTTGCAGTTTATAAATAGATTTTGAACTGTTTAGACCTCCAAGGGACGACTGAAGTTTTGCAGATTTCACCCATTACTGTGAAAAATCAATAACAGTAAATGAAACGTGAAAACACAAATCATTCATTTGTTTCATTGTTAGATTTATTTATAATATTTACTTCAGGACCTTGCTTTTTCTATAGTTCCAGTTGATGTCATTGTTCTTCCCCTAGAAGTGCAAAGCACCATTATTGTTGTTCTCATGAGTGCGCTAAGTAGTAAATGGAGACAATACATTTTGTTAAGAAAACATCAATAACTATATTCCGAACGGAAATGGGCTTGGTGCCATTTAGGGGTAAGAGTTCACAGGGCATTGGAGTCTGCACCTCAGTTTAATAAATGCTATGGAAATAAAAGGAGTTCTAGGTTTCACCATTAGAAGTGTACAATGCAAAAGCCAACAGGAACTGTTGGGTCCCTATATAAAACAGTAAGACAGACCACAGAGTACAGTGTGCAATATTGGTCTCCATACAGTAGCAAGACTATAAACATTGTACAGAAAGTACAAGGTTAAATCCAGCTGCCTCGTGTGTTAAGACTGAGGCCTTTTTCTCCATCAGAACATATAGACTAAGTAACAACGTGATAAAAATCTTTAAAACATGAAAAGAAGTGGAAAGGGAGATAAGAAGCAAGCTGTCCCCTGTAGTTAACAGATGAAGAACAAGAAGCCAAAAATACAACAAAACAAATCTAAGAGACTTTAAACATACAGCAGGAATAGCTTCTTTATGAGTTGAGGCTACAGGCAAGATAGAAATTATAGCAACATTCATGGTTAAATTGTTTTGGTAGATGAAGCACAAGGGGACAAATAGATAAAGGACAGATAAAAGCAATGAGGACTCTGTTGTGAAGTGAAGGACCACCTGGATTGGTAGGGCTGAATGGCCTGCTTCTACACTCTAATTTGTATACACATCTGTGTATTCACTGCCTACCTCATAGGGGAACAACCTGCGGGCACCTGACAGAAGGCAAGATGTGAATCTTAAAGGTACTAATATATAACCCATGTCTATCCTTTGCTTTTTTTGTTCAATCTCCTTTTGTCTGCCACGGTAAAACTTTCTCTGAGGCATTGATGTCTGCAACCTGCAGCATATTGATCATTCTGCTGTTATAACGATTACAAGGTCCAAAGCATCAGACACTACACGGGCCAGAAAGGAAAAGGTCATGCACTATGGTGCAGCAGTTCATCGAATTATAGAAACCTGCGGCACAGGAGAAAGCAAAGCAGCCTTTTGTCCCCTTGCTTTGAAAGAGCAGCCATGCCCATCCCACCTCCTGTAATTCTATAGGGTCAGCCTCAAGAATTTGTCTAACTCGTTTTTTTAAAATTCATGTGATCAGCCTTCACCATGTTTTCAGGTAGAGATTTCCAAATTCAGGCAACCCAGTGAAAATATTTTTCCCCACCTTACTTCTCAACCTTTTTCTATAAATAATAAGTATTGTACAAATAAAGACACAGCTCTACAGCTGGAACAGAGTTCTATTCTAAGATTGGAGTACAGTAACTTCTTTGATTGAAAATGTATAAGTACGTATTTGTTTTTAGAAATGCTTTCCAAATTTCCTCTCTAGAAGGGGTCAAATGTGATACAGCTTCAGAATGGCTCTCCAAATGCTACTGATCTATTCAACTACATCAGAGATAATGAGCTAAACCTCACCCTCATTCAACATCCACATGGCCAACAAAGCTCATTAGAATGTCTCTTCTCCACACTGCACTGCAGTTCAATCTAGGTTACATGCTCAAACCTTAGAGTATGATTGAAATTGTCAAATTGTATTTCTACAGCACCTTTCATGAACTCAGGATATCTCAAGGCATCTGACAGCCAATTAAGTACTTTTGAAGTACAATCAACGTAATGTAAGAAACCCGGCAGTCAATTTGTACAAAGGAAGCTCCTACGATTAGCAATGCCACTGTGACCAGATAATCTGTTTTAGTTCTTTGAGAGATAAATAATGAACAGGATACCGGGGAGACCTTCACAATTCCACTTCATAATTACAAAGTGTTAACAGTCCATCTAACATCTTATTTGAAAGGTAACACCTCAAAGTTCAGCACTCCCCACACACATCACTGAAGTGTGAGCCTCAACTCTTGTGTTTACATCTCTAGAATACGATAGAAATCAATCTTCTGACTCAAGATGAGTGTGCTCCCAAATAAATAAGCTTCCTACTTTCAGTTTAACCATTTGTACTGGCACTGACAAGCAGTCACTCTATACAGCCTTGTTTACTTATATTTAATATTCCATTGCTCCCTCCACCCATCTTCAGTGGCAATGTTCTTGCCCCTGTTTGTTAGTCTGTTTTTCTGTAAACAATGCATCTCAAAAACAAATGGGTAGATTTCAATGATTCCTGTGCATGGATAGGATGTGGTCCAAGGAAGAAATGGTCAGCTTTTGTTGAAGATGCCAATGTGAAGCCAGATCCTGTGATTTTTTTTTACAAGATTTGTAACATAAGATATGGCGAACTGACTTTTACTTGGAAAGAAATGGATCTTCTCAACTGCTATGGTGTAATTGCTCAAACAGCAGCGTTTTCACTGCAGAGACGTTGTTGGATGACGACAGGCCTGGCTCCGAGAGACAGATGCTCTTCACGAAAATCAACACTTTTCAGTTCTGCATTTGCAAAGCATCATCCTAAAAAAGGGAAAAGCCTAAAAGGAAGAGCTTCTTAGTTGTAATAACTTTAAGACAGATTGGCAGAGGTGTGCACCCTCTTCATTTGCCTTCCAATAGATTTGTCTTTCTTATAACCAGATATTTTACCAGCATTTGAACAACGTCTGTGCTGCTAACTCTCCAAAACTCCTGCAATTCCCTTCCTTGTGTGTTTTTTAATTGACTTACTAGCTTGACCACAATAATCAAGACTCAATCCTGTTGATATGTTTGCAATCCTTTTCCAATTATGTAAGTACGATATTTTCTCAAGTTTTACTCCACATCAGTAACACTGCTCTATTCACCTTTACCTACTACTTTATCATGCCAAAAATTCAGCCACAACAGTAAAATATATGTTTGAAAAATTAAAATATTAACTAAAATCTGCAAAAGATTTTCAGTGTAGTTTACGAAATGAGATACTTTTTAAATACTTAACTCACAAATGTTGACAATGTAAAGTTTTTGTAACAGAAAATTTTAAAGATTAAAGTCATTCGGGACACAGTGCAAAAAAATTATTGAATGGAGAAGTCAAACTGGATAAAAAGAAGATCAAGAGATTTCATGTCACAAGAGTTTTACCTCATATAAGGTTAAATGTTCTACAGCAACTATTCTCAAATGAACACACCCTTTTAGATTTCACTCTTGCTCAGGATCCTATAAAAGTTTTCAGAAAAAAGAGCAGGAGTCCTATTTACAACAAACAGAGATCAGATAAATAGCAATAGTTGGAAGAATTTCTTTTAAAAAGGCATGGTGAACAAAAATTCAAAGGAACTCTTCTGAACTGGTCAGCCACTTTACAATATCACGATCTCATTACTTTTCCAGCAACGAGGCTGTTAAGATTCAGTTTTTTTAAATCTTAGAAGGGTGAATATTGACAAACATCCACACTGGGAAAATAAATTCTGATTGCACTACCTAGATACCAAATCAATTTGCCTGCCCATCTCCAAACCCAACATTGTAGCCTGTGTAGGAACAATCTGTTTTAGGAAATTTTCAGCATGCATTTCAGTGCCTGCACATTTAATTCCACTCCAACCGGTCAAAAACTGAAGGGCTCCACGATTTGTCTTGCTGTAATCACAACATTGTTTTTACAGTTAATTCCAATAAAAGTACTGAACATATTTGGAAAAGGGAGAGGGTTGGGTGAGATCATAATAAAAGGCAGCATCATTTAAATCATTTTGAACTACAACCATGAGCTCAGACACACCCTCATCCACATACGGTTGGAGGCTGAGCATTCAGATTTCTTTCTATCTCTGTGGACAAGATTAAGCAGCTGTTTTGCTGAAGCAACAAAAATAAACTTGTCATTTTGATAGTTAAATAGAGCTTTAGTCAAAATAATTGACTGGGAATTGCGCACTCGAAATCTGGCACAAGTCAATGGATTTCATTCTAAATAGTCACTCATTCACTTCAATTCTTGAGATTTACTCACCTTTTTCCCCCAATTTAGATTACCCTCTCATTTAAACTAATCATCTGTTCTAAATCTGACTCATTTCACAATGTGTGAGCAAATACAAACCTGAACAGTGGCCTAGCTGATTTGCACAATTGATAAGAACACCATTATGTGGTTCGATTGCATATTTGGCCATGCATGCCAGGGAATAACAAGTCGAATAAAAAGAACCACCACAGTCTCCCTCAATTTGGCTCCTGGTTTTAAGTTTAAAGTCAGCTTCTCCGTATTGGCAAACTACACCATACTGAAGCCAAGAGGGATAATTCAGGAGAAATGGTCATTCAACAGTGAAACTGTAGAGATTCTGATTGAACAAATATTTAGACTTCTTTAAAATTAAATTTTTCTAAAAATGTTAAGAACATTTGAAAAATGCCTAAACTCTCCTTGAATACCATAACGGGTGCTCACAAGACATGTATAAATTCCTAGCCTCATAAAATCACAGTTGTTACAACACCAAAGGTGGCCAATTGAGCCACAGTCTCTGGACTTGCTCTCCATATGAACAATGCATCAAGTGCTATTTCCCCCACCCCTCCCCATAACCCTTACACATTCTTTCTTTCAACTAAATATCTAATACCCTTTCAATGTGTCAAATGAGTTTGCCTCCACCACACAAACTGACCGTGGATGTTGGACAAAATTTAATTATGCAGGCGTTAAACATGTATTACCTTGGATAGACGGAGACTAACATTTTTAAATGCTGCAATGTAATGATCACAATTTGTATTTTTTTTCCAAAAGTAGCTCCAAAATTGGGGGAAAACATGTCACTGTTGCTTGCCACACATCCCAAAACAAGGTATAACAAGCAATTCTTTATAAAGGACTACTGCATTCTTGCATTGTGCTGGCACTGCATCTGAAACTGTTTCTAAATTGAAACTTGAATCGCTGTGTTTGTTTTAATGTAATCCGACATGCTATTTAGACACTGTGGTTCACCACAACCAGATTTAATTGACTGGCCTGAACTGACTCAATGGCTGTACTTAAGGGAGGAGAGTCTGCACAAATTTAATTCCAATTATGCATCAAGAGATTTGACTGTCTGAAGCCGAAACTGCAAACCTTAGAAAAAGAACTAATCCCAGTAACTTGTTAAACACCAATTAACTTTCAAGAAATGTTTTCCTGATGAAAATTGCCATTTAATTTTTTTGTTTTAGAAATATCGACAATTTTTTGCTGCCTTAACTCTTCTGCGTGCTTATCTGGGACAAAGAGGTATCTCCACATTGGTCAAATCCACTCCCTTCTCACCTTGCTCACTCAGCTGTACTTTGGATCACAACAGTCAAACCTGAGTTAGCACAGACCTTACAGGGTAGGATCCAGCGTTGGAACTGGGTAGATTCCTGGGGTACCGTGGTAAAGTATAAATGAGTGAGGGGCAATCACAGACATCTTCCAAATTCGCAATTACAGCCACCTGGAAAACCAAAGGTGGCAGATGCAGGGAATTATCACCTGATGTGGAACTATATTGGCTGTTTCTTCACTGTCACTGGGTCAAAATCCTGGAACGCCCTCCTTAACAGCATTGTAAATGCACCTACACCCCATGGACTGCATCAGTTCAAGGCAGGACACTACCACCCTCTCATAGGCAATTCGGGGGGGTTGGGCAACCCACATCCCATGAACAAAAAGAGAATCCACCTGCTCTGCTTCCCTCCCTGCCGTTCCCCTGTCTACTCCCTTTGTGTATGGCCTACAGTCGGCTTTCCCTCAAAACTCTAATACCCCCTCCAAAGTCAAGGTGTGCGCCCGTTTTATGCCTGAAAGGATAAACAAAAAAAAAAACGTGGATGCTGGAAATCAGAAACAGAAACAGGAATTCAACAGAAACTCAGCAGATCTGGTAGCATCTGTGGAAAGAAAGCTGAGTTAACCCTTGAAAGGCACTGGATCCAAAACAATGACTTTGCTTTCTCTTTACAAATGCTGCCAAACCTGCTGAGTTTCTCCTGCAACTTTTGTAACTGAATAAGACAAGACAGGTTCTGCAGCCAGAAGCAGGCACACCTATCTCACTGATATCTGGTAGTAAATATTCACCTACTCAAAAGCATGCTTTTTTATTCAGTCTTTGGAAGGTGGGCATCGGTGACTGGACCAGAATTTATTGCCCATTCCCAATTGCCCTGGAGGAGGTGGTTCTCAAGAAGCTGCCTTCATGAACCGCTGCATTCCATGCACTGTGGGGTAGACCCACGATGCCATCAGGGAGGGATTATTAATAATCTCCATTTGCCTCATTTCACTTTATGAGCATTATAAAGAATTATAATTTAGATGCAGGAATCATGATTATGAATTTATTTGAAAAGGGACCCTTCAATGGAAAGTGTTTTGAGAATTACCAGACTAGAAAATTGTGGCCCATTCCTAATTTCCAAGATCTTTTGGATAAGATTTGACTGCTATTCTAGTGGCACCTGGACAGGTACTGTGAAAGTAGCCACTTCCTTCTTTCAATCGGAGAACATGCAATGGGCGCATTTTTTTTTGGGGGGGTTGGGGGGCGGCGGAGTGGCATCCAGTTGTGGAAATCCCCCCGTGATCTGACCAATATTACTGCCTCAATTATCATCAGCCAAAGCAGACTAATGTGTTATTCATCTCAATCACTCTCAAATGCAATGGAAGCAGAATCAACTGGGGACTTCAAAGGCAATGGGATTAATTACCTAAAGAGAAAAGAAATTGCAAGGCTACAGGGAAAAGGTGGGGACAGGACTAGGTGAGTTAGTCTTCCAGACAGCCGACACAAAGGTGATGGACAGAACGACCTCTTTCTAAGCCATAACCATTCTATGATTTCATGTGCACTATTACCTTACACAAGCTGATGGAGTCATTATTATTACGTACCACTCCAAAAATAACATGGACAACATCTTTGCAAAGCAATAGCCATTGTACTTGAATGGAATATAAGATAGGGCACTAGATGGCCAAGTTGCCCCTTTCAGTTCTTCAAAATTCTTCACTTAAAGGCACATTAACTCAAAGGAGTGCGGCACCCAATGACCCACACACTGTGTGCAGTATCGCAACTGCTCGCCATCAACAATAGGGGATGTCTGAGAATCCAAAGCTATCCTCAGTGCCATTCTATGATTACGCAGGTGTTTTTAAACTTAGCACACAAAGGAAAGTAACGCAAGAAATTACTGACACCAATTTGCATGGTCCTTTTCCATTCAACGCAGATTTTAAAAAAATTTAGATCCCAGTACCCAGTGGAAAAAGAAATCACTGCTCACCAAATGGAAGCCACTATAGTGAAAGGACCAAATCTTAAACAGGACGAGTGTCTATTCAGAGGGAAGAATAATATTCCCATCAGAGTCAGCCAAGTTGAAATAGCTTGCACCCTTGAACTTGTAACTTTTGAGCTTGACGTATAACATTCAATCACTTCAGTGAACAAGCTCAATTTTATTTTAAACATTCTAAAGTTCTACCTGCAGAATCCCAAGACATTTTTAAAAATATTGCATTGATAAAAATAGGCTCTCAACTTCTCTTCAGGTAATTAATAGTCAGGTAATTCTTAAATAAATTATGTCAGAGAGTAGGAGGAGGAACATTCACTCACCATCTTCAAACAAATCAAAATGGCCAGCGCTTTACTGCACAATGCTTATAACCATTGAGAAAAGCAAGCCGAGAATAGATATGAGTATGGCAATGCGTGCTGAAGGACTGTGCCAGAAATGCAGAAGAACATCAATTTATAAACCAACAAGCAACTAAACATCTACAGTGAGCTCTGCACTACACTGGAAGTGTCCAAGAGTCATGTTTAATATCATCATCTGTTCAACAAACAAAGATTTTATACGCAGCATAATACCCAAATTGTTTCCTGCTCTAGTCTATTTTGAGCTTCAGGATATAATGGAGATAATTTCAATGACAAAAGTTTGACCACTTATGCTACTAGAGCTGTTCCACTCATATCTCCCAGAACCCCTAACTCTGATCCACACACACCAAAATGCCATTCATATTTCTACTTAGTTGTTCATTAGGGTTAGGAATATTGCTGGCTAGGCCAACATTTGTTACCCATTCCTAATTGCCCAAAGGGTAGTTCAGAGTCAATCCCATTGCTGAGTCTGGAGTCACATGTAGGCCAGATCAGGTAAAGACAGCAGATTTCCTTCCCTAAAGGGACATTAGTGAACCAGATGAGTTTTTACAACAATCAACACAGTTGCCATAAGGCTAGTTCTTTGATTCCAAAATTTTTATTAAATTCAAATTTCACCATCTGCCATGATGGGATTCATACCCATGTCTCCAGAACCTGAGTCTGGGTTCTAGATTACTAGTCCAGCGACCTTACCATTACACTGCCTCTTCAAACTGTTTTTTTTTGACATTATCCATCTGTTCAGATCTGGCTCTTCATCTAGTTCATTTTTGATAACTCTGCAAAGGTCCTATTTCTAATTTAGTTTATTATTTTATTAAGTTTGCCTCTCCAATTCTCTCCATTCTCCATAAACCTTGGCCATCCAATCACAGGTCACTCAACTGACCAAGCCAACGCTATGTGCATCATTGCAACTTGGCTTCTTAACTGTTCAAGGAGCAAAGTGGCCTGGGATTTACATGTATTCCAGTCTGAGGTGAAGGTGTTCAGACAGGTGATGCGGACTTGTTGGGCCGTAATAATGTTGAAAAACAAAAACAAAAAACTGTAAGTGCTGGAAATCAGAAACAAAAACAGAAACTGCTGGAAAAACCCAGATCTGGCAGCATCTGTGGACAGAAAACACAATTAACATTTTGGACCCAGTGACTCTTCCTCAGAATTGGGTTCTCAGGAAGGGTCACCAGACCAGAAACATTAACTCTGCTTTTTCCCCATTAATAATGTTGAGTTGGTTTTTGGAGATCACAAATATCCCTGATTGCATTGTTTTACTGAAACTCATGTATTTTATAGAGATTTATTTTTAGTTGCTTAAGAGAAGATGGCCCTCTCCTTATACAACATGGTCTGCAACAATGAAGGATCCAGCAAAAAGGCTGATTGGTGGGGAGTTGCTAGATTTTAACCCAGAAACAATAAATGCATTATTGTAAAATTATTACCCAATAAGCAATCTCAACCCAGTAAGTTTCCCTTCTGGAGCATTAGCTTTGCAGCCTTAAATTATAAATGGTTGCCACTTGTACCTTTGCTCTTGATAAGCTCCACTGTAACACTAAAGCTACTGTACATATTAGCTCACATATGGTTAAAATTTCTGTCTACTATGCTACTTGAATTTGGGACAAGTATTACTAATGCAATATTAGTCTTTGTTTCATAGTGTGCAAAGAGAGAGCTATTCCTTTTAAAACCAATACCCAGGGAGTCTGGAATCACCCCCAGGAACAGCCATCAGCCCAACAATGAAGAGAAAATAAAATCGCTGGTGCTTTGATTTATGGTAAACCAATCATAAAAGTCGACCAGCTAACAGACAGTCATCAGCACTAACCTTCACTGCAAACAAGCAATAAATAACGCATTACCCAAACAGCGTAGCAAACTGCTCATTCTGTAAAATGAGTACCCATTTAGGCTCAAAGGACATATAAAGTACAAAACACCAAGTAACCCAGTGCAACACTGATGTGTTTCTTGCTGCTTTGCTGCCGACCTCAGACTAGAGACTATTGTCTGGGGCCCCATCTGTCTTTTCCAGTCGATTCAGGTGAATGCTGATGATCCCGTTAGCATTTTTTTTTAAAGAAAGAAGCAAGAGGGTTTTTCAGGCACCCTGGCCACACATTCTTTCATCAGCCAACACCACTAGAAACAGATCAAGTCATTCATCTCATTGCTGTTTGTGGTATGGAGCTGTGCACAAAATGGCCGCCGTGTCAGCCCACGCAAGAGAAATCACAGAACTTGCAAATAAATGGTAGCATATGAAGCATTTTGAATTTTGACAGACATTACAGAATCATAGGTCTTTTTTTAATATCAACTTTCAATTGAAAAATGAGAAGTTTGCAACAAAGGAAACTTATTGGGTAAAATAAAAATGCCAGGAGGTGAGCTACAATTGGAAGCAAAGTGTGGAAAAGACATTGTGCCATAAATGTGATGGTCTGACGCCTCCACAACATGGTGAAGGGGGAATAAAACAGCTGATGAACTGTTAACTGTCAAACTGCTGCTATTAATCAGCTGATAGTGCTGCAGCAGGATACCAGGAGAGCGGTTTAAAGAACACTGACAGCCAACACCACCCCTTTACCCAGTTCAAGTCTGGCAGAACTCCCATGTTGTTTTCTGTGCAATCGAAGTGTCACAGTCTTATTCAGACCATTTTACTTCAGTTGCAATAAGAGATGTTCTCCATTCTGCCTGTTCAGCAAAAGGGTCTTGTATTCTGTGCTTATGGAGTGCTTAATGATTATGGGTCAGTCATTTGTTAATCTTGCACTCCTAAAAATTAATGGCATAAATGTCAATGTAATTTTGCAGCCACGCCCTGATCTGTTTCTCTCTTTAACGGACAGAGTGACAGAAGGACAGGCAGGCGGGCAGGCAGAGAGACAGACAGACACTCTAAGGTTCCCTCTGCGTACAGCACTAATCTGACGTAGGATTGTCAGGCTTTAAGCAATCCTCCTGGCCCCTTTGGGCTGTCTTTCTTCCCATCCAAACATCACACCCACCAAAAGAAGAAGCATTCAAAGGCAGGAATAAGCACATAAAAAGCTCAAAGTGCACACAATCTGGTACAGAGTACAACTTGCACAGTTCTCTCATGCTACAGCCTGATCCTGTGGCATAACAGAGGACTTTCAGGTTGCAAGGAAATACTAACAGCAGCTAACACCAGACCCAGAGCTGCAGTTTCAAGGGGGACCCCACTCTCTTAAGCATTTTAGGAATTCCAGTGATTTTCAACAAAAAAAATGCAGGTTTTTTTTTAAACTTGTGCTTAATCTCCGCCCAAAGAAAAACAAAGAAAAGAAATCTGAAACGTAACTACAGCTGCAGCATGATTAAAAGGACTTACTAGTTCAATATTGTCAATAGCAAATAAAGCAACATGGCTTTAATTGACAGCACATGGATAATCTGCCTTTAATTTCCTTTGTTGTGAGGCAGCCTTCCCCTCCTCCATGGTCTATGCATTATATGCTATCCAAGCTATATACGTGGCTTCAAAAAAAAACTAGCCCATCAGTTGAACACATTATTATATGGTTACATAAACCTCACTGACTGAAAAACATGCTAGAAATCACGTGGGCCAGTGATGGAACAACAGTTTCTCTCTAAGCCAGAGCCTTGTGCAATAAGCTGTTACCAGAGGCTCAGAGGGGGAGTTGCAGAGTGGGCTTCCTTCCTCCAACAGCAACAGGTTATGCAAGGAGAAGCGTTTGCCAGTTCTCAATTACCACCTCTCCTCAAATACTGCATCAAACACCCTCTTAAAAAAACTGAGTGCCTACACAGCAGCACATGTAAATCACGAGTGATGCATGAGACTTTGTGCAGGATTCTGCCTCTGCCACCATCTCAGGACCCCTGATCTATTTTGGTTAAATATCAGAACAGACACAGAACGCAATCACTTTTATAAATATGCATTCTCTTTCGAGACAAAAAGCTCTGCTAAAGTTTACGAGTGCCCAATAGGGGCCAAGACTGTACGTGTATACCCAGCTTGGCACCACATAGCATCGGGACATCTCTGAGCAGTCGGGCTAACTGGCACGGGACATCTGAGCGGTCGGGCTAACTGGCGCGGGACATCTCTGAGCGGTCCGGCTAACTGGTGCGGGACCTCTGAGCAGTCGGGCTAGCTGGCGCGAGACAGCTAACTAGACAGCAAGGGACTGAAGCAGCTGGGCTCTGATCAGCTCACAATATCTAGAGTCGTGCCATCATTTCTACACTGCCAAGGCAACAATTTCGCTACAAACCAAAGCTGACAATGTGGTCACACACCATCAACAGAGTCCATAAAATGGCCACAGCAGAACAGTCAGTGTGATCAGTGGTGCTCTCACCCAAGCCCAAAACGTCATGGGTTGAAGCTCTCTTGAAGGAACTTTTTGAGTGTGCAACTCAAGTGCAGCACCAAAGTGGGAGACAAAGGATTGTTGCATAGGGAGAGATGCGCTCTCTCAGTTAAGATTTCAGATGCTTCATACAATAGTCTTGGGGATGTTTCACTTGTATGGCCAAAATTTGTTGTCCAGCACTGTTTTTGATTTGATTTATTATTGTCACATGTACCGAGATACAGTGGAACGTATTGTTTTGCATGTTAACCAGGCAAATCATACCTTACATCGGGGAACAGAACAGAATGCAGAATATATTGTTGCAGAGAAAGATCAACTCTAATATATGACAGGTCCATTCATACGTCTGATAACAATGGGAAGAAGGTGTTCTTGAATCTGTTGGTATGTGTTTTCAAACTTCTGTGTCTTCTGTCTCGTGGAAATGAGTGGAAGGGAGAATAGCCGGGTGGGAAGGATCTTTGATTTTGTTGAATGCTTTCCCGAGGCAGCGGGAAGTATAGGCAGGATCAATGGAAGGAAGGCTGGTTTGTGTAACAGACTGAATAGTGGGCTTTCTCAGGCTGCCACATTCTACTTGGTGATAATGGTGTCAGGGTGTCATTGGTTAGCAAGATCACCCAGGATTTTGACCTAGCGATGGCAATGGAATGACGTTCTATATCTAAGTGGAATGTGGATTGGAGAGGAAATTGAAGGTGCAAATTTATTAATGCACCTGCTGCCCTTGTAATGTGGGTGGGACAGCGTGCAGCTTTGGAAGGCACTTTTGAGGAAGCCTTGCTGCACTGTAGTGTAGCCACAATACCCTGGCAGCTGATTAAACATTATCTTATCAGCCTGTTTTGTCAAGGATATAACCAAATTTCTTGAATGCTATTGGAGCTGCAAACACCCTGACCCACTGAGAGTGTTCCATCAAACTCTGGACTTGCGTCTTGTTTATCTAGTCTTTCACTTGATATAGGGATCATCGGCTCGGCCAGCATTTAGTGCCAAAATCTAATTGCCCTGGAGAAGGTACTGATGAGTTGTCCACTTGAACAGCTGCAGTCATTGGGGTGTAGGTACACCCACATTGTTAGGGACAGATCTCACCAGCGACACTGAAGGAACGGTGATATATTTCCAAGTCAGGGTGGTGTGTGGCTTAACTGGCAGATGATGGTGCTCCCATGTATCTGCTGCCCTGTTCCTTCTGGATGACTATGGTCCTGGGTTTAGAGGGTGCTGTCTCAGAAGCCTTGGTGAATTTCTGCAGTGCACCTTATAGATAACACACGCTGTCGTGGTTACTGAGCGTTGATTGAGAAGACAGCAAATATTTGTGGACATGGTGCCAATCAAGCTAGCTCCTTTGTCCTGGATGGTGTTACTTTTCTTGAGTGTGATCGGAGCTGCACTCATCCAGGCAAGTGGGTAGCATTCCATCATATGGCTGACTTGGGTCTCGTAGCTGGTCGATAGTCTTTGGAGATTCAGAGGCCACAGTCACCACAGAATATGAAATGTTTGATCTATAGCGGCCACAGCATTTATGGGATGGCCCAGTTAGCTTTCTGCCTTTTGATGGCCTCAGAATGCTTAAGGCAGGAGACAGAGCAACTAGAAAACCACCAAATGTTATGTTTCCTCACGTCAGAGGTGATCATTTATAGGCACAAAGGTATTTTGTCAATACAAGCATGAACTGTCCCACTTCCGAAGAATTGCAGATGAGACTAAACACTGTACAATTATCGGGAGCAAACTCTTCCAACTCCTTGAGTGAACGTAAAAGATCAATTTGCGTTATTTGAAAAGGAGAAGAATCTTCCCATTGTCAGTCAACATTAATCTTTCAACAACATCTTGCCAAAAATAAAATGCATATTAAGGCAGCCATTTACCCCGTTCCTTTTTTGGGATCTTGCTCTAAGTCACCAGCATTTTTTACACGGATGGTGATCCTCGGGTTAAACCACCGCCAGTGTCTCAGTGTCTCTATCTCTCTCTCTCTCTCTCAACTGAGAGAACAAGTCTAATGGTCCACTGGGATTATGGCAGCTTTACCGTATACTTTAAAAATAATTTATGGGATTCTGGAACATGCTAAAGATGTGAAAGAAAGTAATTACACAATAACTTCTTTTCTTTCAATGCAAACTAGTATTACGTAAGACCAATGTATCTCTTTTGAGTTCTTCCATTTCAATTTGAAATCCCAATGCTGCTAATATGAAACATTTGGGATGTAATTACTTATCTTGTGTTTAGCAAAGGCTGCAAATGAAAACAAACTCACATTAGTGGAGCACACTATACATACACACACACACACACACGGAGTGAGCTCCACCCAGAATCTGGAATTTTTTCCATTTTACATACCAATGCTGAGTCAAACAAAAAGACAGCAAGTCAGCCCACACCCACATCTCCACCAGTTCCATCTCTAGTTTCCCCAGATGCGATAGGCAAAGCAGCAAATGTATATCAGCTGTTACTTTTATCAACTCAGTGGAGGGACCAGTTGCGTTAATTGCAAAGTTAATCAAACTTCTGACAGTCACATGCTGGACAAGCAATGAGCAAATATCATAATCATTCTTGATCATTGCCCACTGAACCCAGCTGGAAAGTGCCACCATGGGACAGAAGAGCACCACTGTCAGCTGTGATGTCTTCAGCAGTGGAACAGCTAGTCCACATGTGGCCGCCTGGACCCACACACTGTCTGCTAGTAGCGTGCAGTGGTGCAGAATCTGATCTTTTCACTAATTCCAGGATTCAGAAGCAGTGAATCACACCATGACTGACACATACCCTTCCAAATCCCCCTTCCTCTCCACTGACACATATCCTTTGATAACCTTAATCAACAAAAAAATCTGCCATCCTTAGCCTAATACACTTTATCACATGAATGCAGGCCCAGAAATCTGAAAGCTTAGTCAAGGAAAGTTAAGCCATGCCAAATAATGCAACCATACACATGGAGGTGGGAGTATTGAAGGTATTGTCTGGAATACTGCAACCCAGAGCTTCCCAAAATCTCTCAGTGTAAGCTCATCTTAAGAACTTCAAACTTTCTGAGACACCATAGAAAGTCTTTTTTGGAGGTGAAGTATGAGAATTGTTAAGTAATGGAAGACTTCAGGGGTTGAGTGTAAGGAGGGCTGAAAAGGAGGCAGGATTCCTCAGAAAACAAAACTACCGCCAAGAGGTTTTTCTGCAGCAGCAACTGGGCCTCACAGAGCAATCCATTAGGCCACACTCAGCAGCAAAACAAAATCATGAACATTTAAAGAGGCTTTACAGACATCCGAAAGCTGTTCGAGCTGTGTAGCAGCCACTTCTGCCTCTGAGCTCGTGACCTCAGGAGGGGGGTGGGGTGGTGGAGGCAGGCAGGGGTCACAGGTTAGGAAGCTCTGCTGTAACCCCAGAATCCTCAGGAGAGAAGGAAATAAATAAACAAGTAAATGTTTTCCAGCATCCTTTTGTAGCCAACTCATGTATTTAGTCATATCATCTTACCTCTTTGGCAGTGTTCACTTGTCCAACATCGATGGTTAAACTGATCGTTGAATACAGTCTGGGCACAGTCGCTTTTCCCCCTCAAGGCGCCTGGACACACGTCACCACATTCTCTGTCATCTTTATTGGACTTTATGTAATTGTCCTCCACCGAGTCCAGAATCTTCGACCAGTCAAGGGTGGACAGGTAGCAGAGCTCTGGGTTCTTCTCAATCCTCACTGCGCCCCGGGTGATGTTCACCAGGTTGTACAGACCAATCTCTTTGAAGTGCAGCATCTCAAATATCACCAAAGCATAGTTGAAGAAGAGCCTCGTCCCACGGATCACAGTCAAGTTCGGGAAGAGATCTTTCAAGCTCTCGAGACCGTAGACGCGGAAGAGGAGCAGGTAATCCGTGATCATTGTGAGCTCTGGGAAACTCAGACCACGGAAATCCTCGGGTTTGGTGCCAAACATCAGCAGGATCTGCAGATTTCCCTCGATGACGGTGCAGTTTCTCAGCTGCTGCAAGTGTGTAATGTTGTTTCGAATATCAATGCTTTGACAAACTGTGGAGAAAAAGAAGAGGGGAGAAGGTTAATGCTTATGGCAATGTGAAACAATGCACAGCCTAAGATCATTGGTTCATACACAAAAATATTTCAACAATTCACAATAACTCTGTGAGATTCTACCCTTTCAAGAAATTTCGTGAAATGCTTCTATAGAAATGTAAGATGGGAATATTGGGAATTGGAATTAACAAAATAAAGTGGTTCTATTGCCAACAGATGACAAGAACAGGCAAAATTAATCTGCCTTGCTTCTGTGCTGGTGTTGCTAACCAAGTTTGAAAGGATAATTACTGACAGAAGCAGCTATACGAATAAAATATTTCTAAAAACATACTTTCAACACAAGCAATTTTCACTTATATAGCACTTTTAACACAGTTGAATGTGCCAAGGAACTTCACAAGAGCAATTATCAAATAAAATGCGATACCAAGCCACATTAGCAGATTCAAGATAGGTGTCCAAAAGTTCGGTCAAAGTTCTATCTGAGGGAGCGTCACAAATGAGGTGAGAATGGTGGAGAGGTTTCCAAAGAGAATTACAGAGCGAGGCCCAGGCAACTGAAAGCACGTGTACAAATGATCTTAAAATCAAGGAAGAGTTGAGGAACGCAAAGTGTTCGGACAGCTGTTGGAATAAAGTTATGGAACGAAGGAGGGGCAAAGTCACGAAGAGATTTGAAAATAAGGTCTGGAAGCTAAAGGTTTGGGTATTTCCGGATCAGAAGCTACTTTAGTCAGCAAGCACAAGGAGTGATGAATAAACAGAACTTGCCGTGATTTAAGAAAACGGTCAGCAGAGATTTGGAAGAGCTTGTTAACTAAAGCAGCATGGTGAAAAGCTGGCCAAGAAAGCATTGGCATGGTGATGTCAGAGGTACAATTTCAGAATTATAAACACTGCAACATGTCTTGTGTGCATGCTTCACCATGGTGGCAGAATTAAAAAGCAAGGCAGACACATTTGAGAAACCTCACAACCTTTAAAAAGTACTTGAATAAGCACTTTGAGTGTCATAACATTCAAGGCTATGGGCCTAATGCTGGAAAGTGAGACTAGTGTAGATTTAGCAGTATGAATTTGATGGGCCTCTTCTGTACCGAAAGACGCTATGATTTCCATTCACAGTACTTTCCGTGACTAGAGGACATCTCAAATTTTTAAAGGGTAGCCACCACTATATTGTCGCCAATTTACAGACAACACGTCCCACAAGCAGCAACATGATAATGACCAGACAATTTAATCAGTGATGTTGATCAGTCAGGGTGCCACTTCAGAACTCCTCTGCTCTTTGTCAAGATAGGACCACGAAATCTTTCGGGAACACAAGATAGAACACAGCCTCAATTCAAGGTCCATCTGAAAAACACCAATTCCAACAGTACTGCCCACCCTCAGCATTCTGCAGAGCATGTCAGTCTTGATTTTAGTGCTGCAGCCCCACTGTGGGTCTTGAACTCGGAATCTTATGACTCAGAGGCAACATTGCTACCCACTGCCTTGGAAAGGCAAAGTTGCCACAGTCCTACTGGATCACAGTGCTACTCTCCTATTAGAGAAAGAGATGACTGGTGGTGAGTTTAACCTGAGGATCACCATACCTCATGCGAGGAGCAAGGGTCAGAAGACGTGACTGTCATGGGAACATCTGCCAGTGTCGGAACTGAACCCATGCTGTTGGCTTCACTCTGCATCGCAAACCAGCTGACACCACGTTACAGGTCTCTGTTAATCCTCTCCTTATTTCCTAGACTCGTACCGCCCACGTTAAAAACGCTTCCTCAAAATTCATCTTTGCAGCAGTGTGTTCATCCTTCCCTCTGCTACGTTAGTATTAATTAGCCTCAAGCACCTCCAGATTTTTACAATGACAGTGCTATCCTGTAACTGTATATCATTCCTACTCTTGCACTGAATGTAGAGAGTTGTATCAGGGCAACACAGATGTAGCAGCTTCACTCATCCCTGAAGATCACACGTTCAAATCCCACTACACAGATTTGATCATACAATCCAAGTCATAGGAGGAATAACTGGATCAACTGAGCTTATACTGACTAGAATTCAGAAGAATGAGGGGGTGACCACATAGAAATATATAAAATTCTGATGGGACTGGACAGGCTACATAAGGGAAGAATGTCTGGTTGTTGGGGAAGTCCAGAACTAGGGGTCACAGTTTAAGGGGTAAGCCTTTCAGGACTGAAATGAGGAAGAATTTCTTCACTCAGAGTGGGAACCAGTGGAATTCTCTCCCACAGGAAGCTGTTGGGATCAGTTCATTAGATATATCAAGGAGGGAGTTGGACATGGCCCTTGCGGCTAAAGGGATCAAGGGGTATGGAGAGAAAGCGGAAATGGTATACTGAGATTGCATGATCAGTCATGATGATCTTAAATGGTGATGCAGGCTTGAAGGGCCATATGACTTATTCCTGCACCCATTTTCTATGTTTCTAAGCTAACACCACAATGCAGTGCTGAGAGAGTGCTACGCTGTCAGAACAGCCACTTTCAGATTACAGGTTAAACTAATTGGTCAGGGAACTATGAAAACCAATGACAATGTGAATAATTCACCCGAATTTTTGACTGACATTTATCCCTTAAATGAACTCCATAAAAACCCGATGAATTGGTCATTTATATCACTAGGATTGGCAGAACCTTGCATGCAACTTGGCTGCCACAAAACAAACAATATTACATGTCAAAAAGTGATTTATTGCCACTGATGTGTTTTAGGATACCCAAGGACATGAATGACACTATAAAAATTCACAGGCAGCCTATCTAAGTTCAAACATAAATGTCCAATCCATGATCCACAGCTGGGCCAGATGGTGGAAAACTATTAAAACATTTCTGTTTGTGCAGCAATTAATCAATTGAACCAACAGGCTTATGCAGAGGTAGTGACCCGCTGTACACAGGAGGCCATTCAGCCCATCAAGTCTATGGCAGTTCTCTGATGGGCAAGCCTCGATTGAGGTCTCAGTTCCCCACTCTATTCTTATAATATGATTATATCATTTAGTTCCCCCAAGACCTATCCCTTGCTATCATCACTGCATGTGCCTTTCTCTAAAACATGCATTTGTACAGCATCTTTTGACACAGTTTTAAAGATAGATGCCAAGCAGATTCACAGCAATGTTATCAGTCACAATGGTAATTATTCCTCACTGCGTCCAAAACTAAGTTCTAGTTAATGAGAAGAACCTGAGTTCAGCAGATGCTGTATGTCAAAAAGACAGGCTGGAAATGCGGGAAACACTCAGCGTGTGTAGATGAAGAAAAGTAGGGCTAATGGCCAATAACCTTCCATCGAAAGCAGGAGAGATGCTACAGATGATATGCATCAACTAAACTAACTTGGGAGTGATACACTACGGAATGCCAAATGTAGGGAGTGAGATGGTTTTCTCTAAGGCAAAGTACATTCCTGTTCCAGGTCAGATTTAGAAGCTGTCTCAATTAGTAAAGTTGAGGAGTCTTTAAATCAATCAGAATTCCTCAGTGTTTTGTATTGGGGGGAGCTGGGGTTTTGGGAGGGAGGGAGTTAGTCAGTGGGGATTAGATCACATTTTTAAGAAGTTACATCAACTGAATTTAAAGTTTCCTGAACTCTTTCTCCCATGTCTCATAGATCCTAACTTGTCAACTGCAGAAAATCTCTCAGCTTTCAAAACCTGTGCTTGATTTTCACTGAACATATGTTGAACCTATTTCCCTGTCAAAGTCCCAACAACATTAAAGGGTGGAGGGAAAGGGAGACAGAGCCAGAAAAGCATGTTAGAGAAATCCCCCAATAGCCGACAGTGAAAAATGTAAACCCAGTAATGGAGAGAAGCCGGATATGGCCAATATACCCCACAGAGCAAATGAATTTGCCTCTGAAGAACTAAAAATAAACACACTCATGATTTAATGTTAAACATTCGGAGTCATGATGCGCTTGCCACCGTGATTGCGAGGAAGGATGAATGGGTCAGTTGGTCTGTCCCTGCCTATTAATTTCACATGTTCGAATCAAAGTTGGAGAGGAGCAGACCTCTCGGTATCCTTCCAACATTCCTGCTTCAGCCAGCTCAATTAAAGAAAAACAGATTAACTAGTCATTTATCTCACGGCCAAGTCTGGCATCTTGTTTTAAAAGAATAGCTGCAGCAATTGCCTGCTGAACAAGTTACTGTAATGCAAACACTATTTACTAAGTCAATCAAAAACCAGGACGCTGATGATTAACATGCTTATGTCACAGATGTGCTCAGGTCACCCAGACACATCCATGTGCGTCAAACCAAGGCACAGATGCAAATTGATAAGTGATCTCATCAACGGCTCAGAAAGACGCGACAGACTCCTTAGAGTAAACTTGTCGGCATATTTGTTACAGTTTTAATTTGTTTACTCAAGGATTATGTGGTCAGGGCTCAGCAGACACATCTGTCTTTTATTTCATCCTTCAGAAATCATTAAAGAGATGCATAAGAAGTTTAATAAGATACATTATCCAGTAGTAACAGGGCAATGATTTTGAAAATTGGTGCAAGAGTTTTATTTATTAATAAATTAGCAGTGGCACAGTAGCAGTTATGGAATAACAAGGGCAAAATGAATGATACATCTCCAAAATTAACTGAAGTTTCTTACTTTTGTTAGACATAGTTCCCATCTCATAGCCCCTCACATACCTCAGGAAGAAGGGGTTTACCAGCAATATCATCAGATTGGTAAACCAGAACCGCAGGCTAATGCTCTGGGGAACATGGATTTGAATCCCACCATGGCTGAGGATAAAATTTCAATTCAATAAAAATCTGAATTTATAAAAACCTGGCTGAATGGCAACCATGCAACCATTGTCGATTATCACAAAAACATATTTGATTCTTTAGGGAAGGAAACTGCCATCCTTACCTGGTCTGGCCTACCTGTGACTCCAGACCCACATCAATGTGGTTCACTCTTTACTGCCCTCTGGGCAATTAGGGATGGACAATAAATACTGGCCTAGTCAGTCATGTCCATATTTCATTAACAAATAAAGAAAACACGTGATCTGCTACTCTCCCTACTTCTATGATCAGATCTCTCCCAATTTCTTTCCGACCTACTCCCTAAGCCAAGGTTGTGCAAAGTGGAGTCAGGACCTAAAATTTAGTGGTTGCAGAATCCAAAGGTAGTAAGGGTTACCGTGGAGTTTGGACTAAGTTAAAACAGCTGTGCTCACTGTTTTAACAGGCCCTGTTCTCACTAAGGGACCAGAACAATTTATAAACCACAAAATGGGAGTCACGGTGGGAAAGAATTTGGGAAGCACTGCTCTAAACACAGCAATGCTGCCCCCAACTGCAGTATCCCAAGTCCATACAAAGTACGAGGAGTCTCTAACTTTCAGCCCTGCGACCATAGCTTTGCAGTCCACAGAACCCTTCTGAAGTGCATTCACCATTGTGATGTAGGAACTGGAGCTGATTATTTGCACACAGCATCGTGATAATGACCAGATAATCCATTTTTAAATGATTGAAGAGGAGACAATGGTCAGGTCATCAGAGAGAATACCCCTGCCCTTCTTTGAAATAGCACTTGGGAATTTTCACCTCCACCCGAGGCAGCAGTTGTGGTCTTGGTTTAACATCTCATCCGATGGACAGCACTTGCTCAGTGCTGCACTGCAGCCAGCCTAGATTTTTGTGCTCATGTTTCTGGAGTTCACAATCTAATGACGCGGGTCTAAACCATGGCTGTGATTAGCAAACCTGGTGTATATTTTTTGCAAGAGAGCAGAAGGAGCTTGCCCTGAAAATCTTAATCAGGCTAGGCCCAAAGTGACACAGTGTACCAAAAGAAGTACTATCATTCAACATCAGCACTCACTTAAATTAAGTGCAGTGTTTACACAAAAAGCACACAGTCATAGTTCCTCCAAAAAAAAATCTAACAGGCGCGTTAAAAACGTAAGTGCGATCTAATCAAGTTGTGTTTACTTCAGTTTCCAAGGCATGAAATACACTTCGGATGCATCTTTGTAAAAATGTGCTGCGTAACTTTCAGTCAGACCTTGGCTCAGCTGTTCCTCATCCAATCCAATTTAGATAAAATCTCTCAGAATCTTCCAACATAAAGCTTTATCACCAGCAGACACGACAGCACTGATGAGGCACTTCAACTTTATTCTGTGCTTTCAGCACCACTGTGATGTACAGTGTAAATAAAAGTGAATTACTACTGAACTTACAAATCCTAGTGGGCAATGTGGGAGTGAGAGGGTGTGGGCGAGTGAGTGAGAGGGCTGGGAGCAAGTGATGGAGGTGTAGGCAAGTGAGGGGTGGGCTAATGAAGGAGACACTGTGGGCAGGTGGCAGGGCATGTGGAGGGTAGAGGGCATTTGTTCTTCAGAAGGACAGAAAGGCAGAACAACAACTGGCTGGATTGGCACCAGAATGTTGTTGCATTAAGTTTTCACACACAAAATTTCCAGCATTTAAAGGACTGTATGTTAGTGCATGCTTGAAAATACCATCCTCTGATTATGAGGCTCTGTTACATTGAGCGTTCTGAACTTCAGGCTCAACTTACATATGCAATGCATTTCTGCCTCCAAATAGTTTTGTGAGGAATATAACACTGTGTGCTTTTTAAGCAAAAATGTCAGTATGTGTGCAAAGTATCACAATGAAGATTCGAGCTTGGAAGAGTTGGTTTCAAATAAATAATTCCAAGCTAGTTTATATTTATATCGCATATTACGACATGGCTAAATGCTGCACATACCATGAATTACACTGAAGTGCTGCAACTCTTATGAAAGTAAATGTGTCAGCTATTTAACACACAGCCAAGGTCTGAACCAACAGCCCACAAAATGAATGACCAGTTAATCTGCTCCTGTCAAAGAGAGAGAACACACAGCTGAACCATGCAAACCAGGAGACTTTCAGGTTTGATCCCCTTTCTGTGCTAAGTTGGCTGATAGCAGCCAAAGCCATATCTGGGCTCCAAACTTACCCAGAGATGGCGGGGAAGAAGCAGGATAAGATTCCGACTGCTATTACATACAGCACTGCCATACGTGTATGGTCACCATTATCATTAGGCACAGCAATAACTTAAGTTTATACAGTGCCTACAATGTTGTAAAACGTCCCATGCACGTTAAACAGAATTTAATATTCGACCACATAAAGCAGACAGGTGACCAAAAATATGATCAAAGAGGTAAGTTTTAGTCAGCATCTTTAAAAAGAGATAGTTGAAGTGGTTTTGGAAGGAAACCTAGATTTTAGAGCCCAAGGCAGCTGAAGGCATGGTTGCCAACAGTGAAGCAATTACAATCAGGGATGCACAAGGGGCCAGAATTAGGGCAGTCCAGATATTAGAGGATAGATAAAAGTAAGAAACGCGGATGCTGGAGACCTGAAACAAAAACAGAAATTGCTGGAGAAAGTGTGCACAGATGTTGCCAGATCAGTTTCCCCAGCAATTTCTGTTTTTGATGCAAACATTAGAGGGTTATGTGGCTGGAGTAACTACTTCAGAGATAGGGAGGGAAGAGTTCAAGGAACCATTTGAAATCTAAGTTGAAGATTTCGAAAGAAGAGGTATGATCAACCAAAATTAGCTTTGACTGTGATACTGCTCACCAATGTTTTTACACCATTGGCTCAGCCTCAGAATGGACAAGTGGGCAAAGTCACACAGTGATACTGGTCTCGAGGAACTGCATAGGTCAATATGTTAGAGGTGGGCAGACAACAAAAACAAAAGAGCAAAGAAGTGCTCCCTAAAAGTAGTAACTTCAAAGGCATGCTCCTTCTAAAATTTGCAGACTACGCACAGAAAAGTAAACTACAGCCACTTACAGAGAAAATGTTTTTACTTCTGATAGGACAAGAATGATATGGCACAGATTTAGATTAATTTCTCTTATGCCTTTTCATAATAATCTTGTCACACAGCAAGTGGTTGGGATGTGGAATGCACTGCCCGAGAGAATAGTGGAGGCAGATTGAATCAAGGCATTCAAAAGGGAGCTGGATAGTTAGTTGAAAAGGAATTTCAAATTTGCGAGGTTATGGGAGAAAGCCTAGGTAAGCTGCTCATTTGGACAGTCAGAGCAGACACAATGGGCCAAACGACCTCCTTCTGCATAGTTATCAATCTTGCAAGTTATACAATTAGCACTTACATACAAGTGCTCCTGAAAATAAAATGGAACACAACATGTACATCAACAAAATCATGGGAATAAAGCACGGTAGTGTTGTGACAACACAGTGTGGAGCCGGAGGGACACAGCAGGCCAGGCAGCATCAGAGGAGCAGGAAAGTTGATGTTTTGGGTCGGGACCCTTCTTCAGAAATGGGGAAGGGAGCTGGGAAATAAACAGACAGGGCGGGTGGGGCTGGATCCTGACCCGAAATGTCAACCTTCCTGCTCCTCTGATGCTGCCTGACCTGCTGTGTTCCTCCAGCTCCACACTGTGTTGTCTCTGACTCCAGCATCTGCAGTTCTTGCTATCTCTCATGGTTGTGTTGTGGTTGTGTTACTGGATTTTCAATTCCAGGGCACTGAACGCATAACATGAATTAATATCTCACCAGGACGTTTGAAAATTTTAATATTAAAAAAATTAAAATACATCTGAATGGTTCACACATACCCTTCCAGGAAGGAAACCTTCCATCCTGAGCCTCAATGTGACTCCACTAGCACCATCACATAAATGACTCTAACTGCACTCTGTAACAGTCCAGTCAGCCACTCAGTTGGAACAGAAAAATGCATTTATGTAAATAACTTTCATGATCACAAGATGCCCCAAAGCACTCTGCAGCCAATGAAGTACTCCTGAAGTGTAGTCACCTTCCTCATTGCAGACAAACAGAGCAGCAGACTGTCCAGTAATAGATTCTGCCAATGCTCACATCCCAAGAATGAAAAATAGTATTTGCTATCACTCTGTACCAGAGATGAAAGAGTTTTCTGCAAGTTCAAAATGAAGTTGAAATGTCTTGCCAGTGTACCATCTGTAACAGGCAAACAGGTGAGGACACAACTTTTAAAAAGGGCATTTTGTTTGTTGTAATGAAACACAAACAGTTTTATTTGCATTTGTTGTACATCCTGGATTAACTTGGCTTCAGCTGCCTCAAAGCTACAGGCAATCTGGCAAGGGGCCTCACACCTGGTCACCATCACTGCAACTCCTTTTGGCTTGAGACTCAGTGAAAAATCACACAGGTTAAATGAGGTAAGAACTTTTGCCAAGACCTGTGAACCCAAACGTCTGCTTTATCACCACTTCCTACGTAATAATAGGCATACAAGCTGTTGTCGTTGTGTTTCACTGTACGGTCAACATTATAACTTCAAATCATGCAAAACTACATTAGCTGTAAATCATTTTTAGAGCTCCTGAGATGGTGAAAGGCACTAAATAAATCTAAGTTCTGTCTATAGTAAAACAGCACTATAGATGCTGGAGATCTGAAACAAACACACAAAAACTGCTGGAGAAACTCAGCAGAGTTAACACTTTTGAGTTCAGTGACCTGCTGCTCTCCACAGATGCTGCCAGACCTGCTGGGGGTCTCCAGCACTTTCTGCTTTTGTTTGGTACAAGTTCTTTCTATCCTGTTTTCCTACTCCGACGCACAGTGGAAGCCTTCTTCTGGTATTGCATTAGCTGATCTGATCCCAGGATAGCAGCAGGGTATTTGGCCTGAATGGTGTGTGTGAGAGAGAGAGAGAGAGAGAGATGGGGGGGACAGAGATTAAAATAGTCAGGTGGTCTATCCTCCAACACTCAGCTGGAAAATGCGAATGCTTGGATGTTGAACAATGCTAAGATCAGGCATGGCTGGATCTCCAAACCCCCCACGCTCGGTGTCCAATTTAACACAAGCCAGGCTGCCCACGTGGTTAAAGTACAGATCGTAGCTGCTCTCAAAATATGCATCACTGCCAAATGAAAAGAAACGGGAAGAACAAACCTTTAAACAGCCCCTTCCACAACTTCAGGATGTCCAAAAGTGCATTTCAGCCAATGAAGGACTTCAGAAATGTAGTCATTTGTAATGTAGGAGACACGGCAGCCAATTTATGCACAGCAAGCTCTCACAATGGCCAGATGATTCATTTGTGAGATGTTGATTGAGGGATAAATATTGGCCAGGCCACCAGGAATGGCTCTACCCTGCTCTTCTCTAAATTCCTAGAATCATAGAATCCCTACAGTGTGGAAACAGGCCCTTCGGCCCAACAAGTCGAGACCAACCCTCAGAGCATCCCATCCAGACCCATTCCCCTATAACCCACCTAATCTACACATCCCTGAACACTACGGGCAACTTAGCATGGCCAATCCACCTAACCTGCACATCTTTGGACTGTGGGAGGAAACTGGAGCACCTGGAGGCAACCCATGCAGACACTGGGAGAAGGTGCAAACTCCACACAGACAGTCACCTGAAGGTGGAATCGAACCCAGGTTCCTGGCACTGTGAGACAGCAGTGCTAACCACTGAGCCACCGTGCTGCCAAATTTTGCCAACAAATCTTTTCACGGCCACCCGAAAGGTGTGATAGGTCCTTGGTTTAACATCTCATCTGAAAGATTGTACCACGAACAGGGCAGAATATCACCTTAGACTGTTTGAGATGAGAAAGGCTTCGATGGAGTTTTCAGCCAGATAGGGGCTGTGAGGCAAATGCAGGCGATTCTGTGGAGGTGGAAACAGTTTTACTTTGTAACATAGAGAGAGTTAGAATTCAATTGGGTGTACAACTGAGATACAGCAATTGAACACAATGCACCTGAACTAAAAGAGGAACAGAAATGATCCTAATCACCATTACTTGTCAGCCTCCCATGACATTGCACAGACAGCCAGACAGAGACAAGATCAAGTTTAATCCTATTACGGAAAGGTCATACAGGCAAGTGAAGGCAGTGCAAAGAAGATCCATAAGAATGATAGATTCCAGAACGAAGAGGTTACAACTAACAAGGAACACTGAACAGGCAGGGGGTACTTACTCTAGAAAACAGAAAGCCAACAGGGTAACCTGAGATAACAAGGAGTAGAGCTGGATGAACACAGCAGGCCGAGCAGCATCAGAGGAGCAGGAAAGCTGATGTTTCGGGTCTAGACCCTTCTTCAGAAATGGGGGAGGGGAAGGGGGTTCGGAAATAAATAGGGAGAAAGGGGGAGGTGGATAGAAGATGGATAGAGGAGAAGATAGGTGGAGCGGAGACAGACAGGTCATAGAGGCGGGGTTGGAGCCAGAAAAGGTGAGTGTAGGTGGTGAGGTCGGGAGGAGATAGGTCGGTCCAGGGAGGATGGACAGGTCAAGGGGGTGGGACGAGGCTGGTAGGTAGGAGATGGGGGTGGGGCTTGAGGTGGGAGGAGTGGATAGGTGGGAGGAAGGACAGGTTAGGGAGGCGGGCCGAGCTGGGCTGGTTTTGGGATGCGGTCGGGGGAGGGGGGATTTTGAAGCTTGTCAAGTCCACATTGATACCATTGGGCTGCAGGGTTCCCAAGCGAAATATGAGATGCTGTTCCTGCAACCTTCCGGTGGCATCGGTGTGGCCAAAAACATTTCTCCCGGGGTAGCCTGAGAGATGCCTTTAAAATTTTGAAGGGATTTGATGGGGCAGACATGAAGAAGGTGCTACCACTCGGGTAAAATCAGAACTAGGGCCATAAACATCTGAAAGTCACTAATGAACACAATAGGGAATCCAAGAGAAAATTCTTTACATTTTTTATTCAGTCGTGGGATGTGGGTGTCGCTGGCCGACCAGCATTTACTGCCTGCCCTAAGCTGTGCTTAAGAAGGTGGTGGTGAGCTGCCTTCTTGAACTGCTGCAGCCCACATGCTGTAGGTTGATCCACAATGCCATTAAGGAGAGAATTCCAGGTTTTTGACCCAGTGACAGCGAAGGAATAGCGATATATTTCCAAGACAGGATGGTGAGTGGCTTGGAAGGGAATTTGCAGGTGATGGTGTTCCCAAGTATCTGCTGACCTTGACCTTCTACGATGGATATGATCATGGGTTTGGAAGGAGCTGTCTGAGGATCTTTGGCGGATTTCTGCAGGGCATCTTATAGATAGTACACACTGCTGCTTCTGAGGATCAGTGTTAGAGGGAGTTGATCCTTGTGGATGTGGTGCTAAACAAGCATGCTGCTTTGACCCAACCCGGCACTCTTCTCCACCGCCTTCCGGTTCGGGGAAACATCATATGTACATTCAGTCTGCCCAAGATTGTCAATTTTAATCGCAGATATCAGAAATAATCTGCCACTGATGTCTTCAGATTTCAATAAACATGTCTGGCAGACCTTATTGCATGAAAAACAACATTTCAATGAGACCCCCTCTCATCCTTCTAAAGTCCAGTGAATAGAGGGCCACTCAAGCTAATCCTACCTCATCCTAGTAATCAGTCACTGAACTTTCGCATCGGTACGTATCTCTTTCCTTGAGTAAGGAGAGCAAAGCTGCAACACAGTACTCCAGGTCTGGTCAGATCATAGCTCTACGTAGCTGCAGCAAAACAATCTTGCTCCCATATGCAAACCATCTCGCAAAAAGCCTAACATACCATTTGCCTTCCTAACAGATCATTGGAAGACAGAATATAATGGGACCGGGACACAAATTTTGAAGTGAAACCCCTATCACTTACATAAATAAAAACAGAAATAGCTGCGGATTCTGTAAATCAGGAACAGAAACAGAAGATGCTGGAAAAGCTCAGCAGGTCTGGTAGCAACTGTGGAGGAAAAAAAAATCAGAGTTAACGTTTCGGGTCCCGTGACCCTCCCTCAGAACTTTTTGTTCCCCATCCCTTACATATCTGCATTATAAAGTCTCACGTCAAATGTGAAACCGTAGCAATTTCACTACATGATTGTATTGCGGCATGGCATGCTTACATCGAAGTTTCCATTTTAAGTGTAGAAGCAGCAGTTTATGATTGTTCAAAAATGGCAGGAACTTTTAAACGTATTAACAGATAGATACTTCCAACTAAACCACAAACAGGAGGAAGTATGCCCAGTTTAAGTACATATTTCTAGGAACTAACTAGCTGACCATCTGATAATCCACTCTCAGAGTCAATAAGTCAAAAACTGAGCGGTTAGTTATAATTGCTTTTATTTTAATGTTTTGAGAAAAAAATCAAGTATTTTAAAACAGATTAGCAATTACAAAATCTGTCCATGGACTATGGAATTTGAGAAATGCAGACTTAAATTTTAATTGGTTATGGGTTTTTAAATTCAACATCTGGATTATTCCACAGCAAGCTCTGGCAGGAATGGTCCTTTTCTCCCGTTTTCACTGCTATTTAAAAAGAAAAGTGATTATGGCTCCTTCCTGTCAATCCCAAAGGTATAAGTACTCTGAACTGCAATGGAAAAGTTTTCCAATATAACAATACCGCACTCCAGAAACAATTCACTGCATGAAGTATCTGAGAAATAATTCATGAAAAACATAAAAAATGCAACATAAATGCAGGACCTTATTCCAAGATTTCAAATAAATAGTTTAAGGATAAGCTTGTATGTTTTGAAAATTTAAACTTAAAATATTCAAGTAAAAATTGTCAATTTTAATCACAGATGTCAGAAATAATCTGCCACTGATGTCTTCAGATTCCAATAATGATGTCTGGCAGACCTTACTGCATTAAAAATAACATGCTATGCTTCCCTACACATCAAATTTATTGCTCATAATGAGGCCATTCTGCCCCTCTGGTTTGTGCATTTTATGCTCAAAACAAGCTTCCATCCATCCTACCTCCTCTAACGAACATATCTTCCTATTCTTTCTCATGTGTTCATCTAGCTTTTCTTTAACGCATATCCACTAATCAACACACCATCATAGCAAGCACACAGTTAGAATCAATCTAAGGCATGATCTGTGATGTATTTTCAAATTTGAGAGAGATTTATATAAATCTGGACTAGAACACATTTTGGAGTCTGTTCTGCGTGGAGGTCTTATAGACATATTATGAAAATGGACATTGAGGCACTGAAGAGGGTGCAGAAAAGATTAACAAGAATAACAGCAGACACATAGTGGGGTATACATCTCAGCAAACAGATGACAGGCTTTCAAAAAACTGAAAGTGAAGGAATGACCGAAGAGAGAGGTCTTCAAAATGATCAAAAGGTTTTGGTAGAATGGGTAGAAAGAGAATGGGTAGAGATAGAATGTTTCCTCCTGTGGAGGAGAGCTTGACGAGACACCATCGAAACAAAACAGCTGCAAGAAACCCAATAAGGAATTCCTTTCACCCAACGAATGGCAAAACAAAAGTAAATAGCTTTGATACATTTAAGGGAAACGAGTCAAGTATTTGAGGAAGGACATGTTTGCAGCCTTAAAGCACATTAAGGTGGATAAATCCCCTAGGCCTGATCAAATCCATCTTCGGATGTTGTGGGAGGTTAGGGAAGATATTGCAGAGGCCCTTGCAGAAATTTTTGCTTCATGTTTAGCCACTGGAGACGTTCCGGAAGACTGGAGGGTGGCTAATGTTGTTCCATTGTTTTAAGAAAGGTAGCAAAGACAAGCCAGGGAACTACAGGCCAGTGAGCCTGACATCAGTGATAGGTAAGTTATTGGAGAGGATACTGAGGGACACGATCAATCAATGTTTGGTTAGTCAAGGTCTTGTTAGGGATAGTCAGGATGGATTTGTACATGGGAAGTCACGTCTGACAAATCTTTTAGAGTTTTTCGAAGAGGAAACCAAGAGGATGGATGAGGGTAAGGCAGTGGCTGCTGTCTATATGGACTTTAGTTAGGCCTCTGACAAGGTCCTGAATGGCAGGCTACTCATGAAAGTTAGGTCGCATGGGATCCAGGGAGAGCTAGCTAATTGGATGCAAAACTGGCTCGATGGTAGGAAGCAAAGGGTGATAGATGAAGGTTGTTTCTCGAACTGGAGGCCTGTGACTAGTGGTGTGCCACAGGGGTTGGTGCTGGGACCTTCGTTATTCACACAAACGATGTGGATGTGAATGTACAAGGCATAGTTGGTATGTTTGTGGATGACACAAAATTAGGAGGTATCGTTGATACCAAAGAAGGCTATCAAAAATTACAGAGGGATCTTGATCAGATGGAGAAGTTGGCTAAGGATTGGCGAATGCAAATCAATACAGATAAGTGTGAGGTGTTGCACTTTGGAAAGTCAAACTAAGGTAAGATTTATACAGTAAATGGCAAGGTCCTGAGGAGCGTTGCAGAACAGAGGGACCTAGTTCATTGAAAGCGGCGTCACAGGTGGATAGGGTGGTGAAGAAGGTATTTAGCATGCTGGCCTTCATTGGTCAAGGCACTGTGAATAGGATTTGGGACGTTATGTTACAGTTGTATAAGTCGTTGGTGAGGCCGCACTTGGAATATTGTGTACAGTTTTGGTCACCCTGTTATAGGAAAGAAATAGTTAAACTGGAAAATGTGCAAAGAAGATTTACAAAGATGTTGCCAGAACTAGTAGGCCTGAGTTACAGGGACAGGTTGAACAAGATAGAACTTCATTCCTTGGAATGTCACAGAATGAGGGGTGACCTATTGAAGTGTATAAAATCATAAGGGGCGTAGATAAGATGACCGCGTATAGTGTTTTTCCCAGGGATGGGGAATTGAAAACTAGAAGGCACAGGTTTAAGGTGAGAGGGGAAAGATTTAAGAGGGACCTGAGGGGCAACTACTTCACACAGAGAGTGGTTCATATTTGGAATGGACTGCCAGAGAAAGTGGTTGAGACAGGTATAATAGGAACATTTAAAAATCATCTGGATGGGTACATGGTACATGGGTACTGGTAGTGTTTAGAGCGATACAGATCAAATGCGGGCAATTGGAACTAGCTGAGTGGACACCATAGTCAGCATGGACCAGTTTGGGCCGAAGGGCCTGTTTCCATGCTGTATTACTCTTATGACTCTATGAGAAGGAAACAGACAGTTACAATGGTAGATATAAATGAGGATTAGACTTGAGTGCAACATTAACACCAGGGTGGTTTGGTTGGGTGAAATAGTCCTTTCTATGGAATACTGTGTAGATACAAATATTCCCAGGGCTCTATTGAGTGTCTTTCTCTCTATCTATCCTACCAGTAGGTTCTTAACTATAACAGTCTACATGAAATTTCATGACTGTTTGATCTGGGCAATCCAAACAACAAAGTCTGGTTCGTCACTCACTGCACTGAGAAACAAGATGGTAAATTAAGTGAACTACAACATCTTGTCTTCACTGACCACAGTTAATTTAATTATCCCACTGTATCTGACTAAAAGAAAGAACAGCACACTGAGCAGGTAAAAGATGATCCCAAAATAACAGGTTTCAAAAGAAGCCTTAGAAGGTGACACTCATGATCTGCACCAAGAGTGGAGGGAGAGGAAGTTACAGGAGACCAGAAGCAGAGGAAAACAGGCTTGCTGCAAGGTAGCACACTGGGCTTCAGATTGCAAATACATCAGAAGGACAAACAAAAACCAAAAGGGGATTGGTATACAAGAAGCAGACAACGTACTTGGGAGCCAATGGCAGCATGCAGGAATGGCATGTGAGCGTCACAGGATAGAAAGCAGGATAGTACAGCTTGCAATTTTGAACAGATGTAAACTGGAGCTTGGGTAGCCAGTTAATGAGAGCCTTTTGAGAAATCAAACAATTAGGTTGACAAAAACTTGCATGAGGATTTCTACAATGGTGCAGAGAATAACAATGGAACAGAACCTAAACATATTGGTTCAAGTGCAATTCCTTTTTTCTGTCAGTGTATGCGTACCATTAAGTGACATAACATTGCCCAGTGAACATTAGGCAAGCTGCAACCTTCTGTACAGACTGCAGTGACAACAATGAGTCTCACTGTTTCTTTGCAACACATGATAAATGCAACCTGACAAGCCTAGTCCTGCAACTCCCATCAACAATACTGTTAAACTCTAAAGTTACAATTTAAAATACACTTAAAAATGGATTAATGAAGATGGTGTCAATATAAAAGATGTAACGCATCCTCAAAAAAGAAATCAGATTAAAGTTTACAAACTGAACTACATGTTTATTATTCAGTCTCCCCACATTCCACTCTGTCATGGACCTCTCATTTGTCCTTGACTCACTCATCCGTTAGCCGAAATCTACCTCTCTAATTTTGTCCAGTTCTGAAGAAGGCTTTATCTCAGGCCAAAAAAATTTAACACTGGGCCAACGGGCCGAGGAGTGGCAGATGGGCTTTAACTTAGATAAATGTGAGGTATTGCACCTTGATAAGGAAAACCAGGGCAGGACATATACAGTCAATGGTAGGGCCCTTGGGAGTGTTGCCGAACAAAGAGACCTAGGGGTACAGGTGTATATTTTCTGGAAAGTGGAGTTGCAGGTAGACAGGGTGGTGAGGAGGAGTTTGGTATGCTTGCCTTCATTGGTCAGTGCATTGAATATTGGAATTGGGAGGTCATGTAGCGGCTGTACAAGACACTGGTGAGGCCACTTTTAAAATACTGTATTCAATTCTGGTCTCCCTGCTATAAGGTAAGATGTTGTGAAACTTGAAAGGGTTCAGAAATGATTTACAATGATGTTGCCGAGATTGGAGGGTTGAATTAGAGGGAGAGGCTGAAAAGTCTGGGGCAACTTTTCCCCTGGAGCGTCAGAGGCTGAGGGGTGACCTTATAGAGGTTTATACAATCATGAGGGCATGGATAGGGTGAATAGCCAAGGTCTTTTCCCCAGGATAGGGGAATCCAAAACTAGAAAGTATAGGTTTAAGGTGAGAGGGGAAATATTGAAAAGGGATCTGAGGGGCAATATCTTCACGCAGAGGATGGTGCCTGTATAGAATGAACTGTCAGAGGAAGTGGTGGAGGCTGGTACAATTACAACATTTAAAAGGCATCTGGATGGGTATATGAATAGGAAGGGTTGAGGGGGAAATGGGCCAAATGCTGGCAAACGGGACTAGGTCAGTTTAGGATATCTGGTCGGCATGGACAAGTTGGACCATAGGGTCTGTTTCTGTGCTGTATAACTCGAGGACTCTATGTTTCTCGCTACACAGTTGCTGCCAGAACAGCTGAGCTTTTCAAGCATTTTCTGTTTTCATTTCAGGCTTCCAGTGTACCCAAATTCTGTTTTTTCAATACACGTATTCTTTGATTATGTTCTGATTGCATAATTCCCTTCCCAACTACCTGTTGCCCTACATTGGGAGTTTTCACCTTTTGAAGCTGCCGACAGCTGCGGCCTCATTAGCTTTTACCTGCAGCTGGATAAACAACGCTAAAAACAACTTTACAATCCCCAAATAGAGCAACTGGTTGAAACACGCTCACTCAAAGAAATTAGAAAGATGGATCTTGCTGCATCTCTATGAAGTTCGCAACCACAAGTTATGTAACAGTTTACTCAGGAGCACACAATAAAACCACAATATTTCCAAAGACTCTAAAATGGACAGTTATAGGTCACACTGAGGTTCTTACCTCAGTCCACCATTTGTCAGAATGGAAATTGGAGGCAGTTTTTCTTTTAAAAAGACCTTGAGCTGCTCTCACTCACTAACAAACGCCTGAGTTGCACAAACTGTAAAGACAGTTTATGATAAATGGATACTCAGCCCACATGTTTAAAAAGAACTTAGTCACAGGTCCCAGCACTGTTCCCTTAATCAGTTATGATCTTTTCAAAATACACCTGTATTAGCAGCAGCGGTTTATAACACTTGGCCCATGCGGGAGCAGCTGAAACCACACAAAACAAACCTCAAAATTGTTTCCTATCTACAGAGATGAGCTCTCAGGCTTGTCTCTGACACTGCACTGCAGTAGGAGTTAGTCACCCATCGGATTCCAGGAGCTGCTTGAAACAGGAAGGCTACGAAAGAAAGCAAAGCATTCCTCATGGCTCAGTAGGTGGTATGCAGCGTAGTGAGCCAAACAGCCATATTAATGGTGTTTGACAGGGGGGTAGGTATGATGGATGGAAATCAGAACTTACTTGGAACCTAATCCCACTAAACGATACATTTCCAAAGTAAAGTCATTCTTGTGACCTAAGGAGTCGGGGGGGGATGCCGCAAAAGGATGAAGCCAGATTCCCCTGCCCAAGTGCCACACAGTGGCAAAGCACGTGCACTCAAATGTTTCGCCAGAGTGCAACTACAATCCCACATCAAATAACCTTGCCCCACTCAGGCAGAGAAGACAGTCACTTTTAACCAATTCATAGAGGAACACCCCCACCGTGTCTTCAAGAGAGTACGGGGAAAAAATATCAGTGGATTCAAAGGTGGAATGTATTTAAAATAAAAACAGAAAATACAGGTGATACTCAGCAAGTCTGGCAGTATCTGTGGAAACAGAGATAGAGAAATATTGAGTTCAATATGACTCGGAGAAGAGGAATATATTTATTCTTCAAGCTTTCAACATGAGAAAAATCACCTTTTGTACCCACTTAGACTATGCCTCATTCTAAGGACATTTATACAAGAAATCTCACAGGGTCTTAGATGCTAGCTAACTCACTGCAGCATGAAGGTTTTCATGCTCAAAGTACGTGTGTACACACACACACGCGCACACGCACACAAAATAAATGCAGGCAAAGACAGATTCACCTGAATGCCATTCAATTTTTTGTTTTGTAGGGGGCTGCAAGTTTGAGGTCAAATGCTAAGCATGATGTTGGAGTATGATTCAATATCTATCACAGATCAACTTAACACTCAAAGTCTAAACAAAGGATATAAATTCTCAGAGACATATCACTGAACAAAAGGTGTGACAGAACCAAAAAGTGGCAACAAAATGTTATGAAAGAAACAAATAGGACTTCTCTTGAAAAGTCAAGACTGAGTACTGATCGAATAATTTTTCAAATTATTAAATGATACTGTGGAATGTAGAGAAGTCTTTCAACTTTTGGGGGAGTTATGACCCCCAAGTTCACGAGTATCAGACAGTCGCTACTAATTTGAAAAAGGGAACTGAAGAGAAACCACAAGAGTGCCAAGAATGCAGAACCAGCTGTCACATGAACTAACGGAGGCAAGTTGCATAGATGCATTCAAGGGATATTAGATGAACGTGCAAGGGAGAGAAATAGTGCAAGAAAACATTGATAGACGTTGTGTGGGAGGATGTTCATGGAGAGCAGAAACATCAGCACTGACTGGAAAGCCAACTTTTTGAACCAAAGAAACCTATATTTTGTGTTTTTTTCAAGGGGTATGCGCAGGACACTGCTGGCCAGGCCAGCAGTGCCTGTCCATCCCCGATAGCCCATGAGGAGAATGGCTTGCTAGGCCATTTCAGAGGGGCATTCAGAGTCAACCACATAGTGCTGGAGTTACATATAGGTCAGACTGCATAAGGATGAAAAGTTTCCCTCCCTAAAAAAGGGTGAGTGAACCAGTTGGGTTTTTAAAACAAATGGTTGAAAGTATCACCATCACCGAAGCTAACTATGGATTAACTGAATTCAGATTCTTCCAGCTATTATGTTGGGACTTGAAATTATGTCCCCAGGATTAATCATCCAGTGACATCACCAACATATTCCTCTTGATACCAGGCACAAAAAGTGTAAATATAAATCTCAGAGTCACAGTTCCTTCAAAAAGTTTGTTTCATATTGCAGGATATCCCATTCCACATGCACATACACAGTCTCTCAGCAATCTGACACAAATTTTAAGCTGTGCTCCAGTCAATTCAATAGTTGCTAGGGCACATACATACAAAATACAAGAAGTAGGCCATTCAGCCTTTCAAGCCTGCTTGGTCATTCTAGAAGATCACGGCTGATCATCCAACTAAGTACTCTGTTCCCACTTTCTCCCCATATCCTTTGGGCCCTTTAGCCTGAAGTATTATACCCAACTCCTTCTTAATGACATTCAATGTTTTGACCACCGATTCACTAATACCCTTTAGGGAAGAAAATCTACTATCCTTACTTGATCTGGCTTACACGTGACTCCAGACCCACAGCATTTTTAGTTGCCCTCTGAAGTGGTCAGCTCAAAGGAATGAAGGATGGCAACAAATGCTGGCCTTGCCAGTGATGCCCACATCCCACAGAAGAAGAAAGAAGAAAGAAGGGTTAACATCATGGCATTCTAAAAATGACCAAGGTATCCAGCTTCATCACAAGAATCCAAGCATCCTGTTTGGAAGGTTGCTAACGTTTTGAAATCAGACCAACTGCACCAGCCCTAGGAACCGTATACTGGTTGCATGGAAGGGAGCTGACTTAACAGGGTCTTTCTGATGAAGGGTCTAGGCCCGAAACATCAGCCTTCCTGCTCCTATGATGCTGCTTGGCCTGCTGTGTTCATCCAGCTCTACACCTTGTTATCTCAGATTTTCCAGCATTTGCAGTTCCTACTATCTCTAACAGGGACAAGTGTTTACTTTTGGGCAAATGAACATTGAACAGATAATTGCACTGTTTTCCTCAATCAGCTCTCTTATCGATGCTTTTCCAGGGGAGGCTGGTGGGGCGGGGAGCAGGAGGTGGAACTAAATGATTTTAATCAGAGTTTCTTTGCGTTGTCACAGGGTTTATTGAACTTTTACTCTTCGGTTTAAAAAAAACAAAGACCCAGCAGGTGACATTTCAGCTCACAACACAAAGGTTCAGAGATCAGAGATATAAAAGCATTGTGTCAGGATACAGTAATAGCTCTAAACAAGCCACAAACCACTGCTAAAATACTACATTCTCTCTCTCACCCTCTGAAAGAATTTAACACACAGTACATTTGTTGGGTCCATGGGTAGGTGATAAACATAAATTTCTCTCAATCTCATTCCCAAATTAGAAATTCTGTGGCCTCTGTGGCCAATCATTCTGGTGCATAGAAACCCCATCTCTGACCTGGGCAAACCAGAAAAGTCGCAAATTCATTCTGCAAACCGGTATCAAATCTTAACCAGTGGTGGGATTCGATTAAAAGGACACAAATCTGAAACATTAACTCGGTTTCTCCCCTCACAGATCTACTATTGCCAGCACTTTCTGTCTTTGTTCCTGAATCTTAACTCAAACCAAGGCTAGGGAGCAATAGGTAGTAATGAGCTATCATTTGGCTAAAACAGCTGTGCATGCACTGAATGAGATCAGAATCCAGTTACCGCTGCATCCCTAATGGAACCACCACCCCCAACAAACCCACTTCCCCGTCCCCATAATCGCACAGAGTCATACAGCATGGAAACTGACCCTTTGGTCCAACCAGTCCATGCCTACCATGTTCCCAAACAAAACTAGTCCCCACCTGCCTACTCTTGGCCCACGTCCCTCCAAACATTTCTTATTCATGTATACTTATCCAAATGACTTTTAAACGTTGTAACCATATCCGCATCCACCACTTCCTCTGGAAGTTCACTGCTCACACAAACAACACTGTGTAAAAAAAAAAAATTGCTCCACATATCTTTTTAAAATCTTTATCCTCTCACCTTAAAAAATGCCCGAGACTTGAAATCTCCCACCCTAGGGAAAGGACACCTGCTAATGACCTTACCTGTACCCCTAATTTTATTTTATAAACCTCTACAAGGTTACCACTCAATGTCTATGCTCCAGTGAAAGAAGTCTCAGCCTATACAGTCTCTCCTTATAACTGAAACCTTCCATTCCTGGCAACATCCTGGTAAATCTCTTCTGAACTCTCAGCTTAATAGTATCCTTCCTCTAACAGGTTGGACACAGTGTTCCAGAAGAGGCCTCACCAACGTCCTATATGACCTCAACATAACATCCCAACTCCTATACTCAAAGGTCTGAGCAATGAAGGCAAGTATGCTAAATGCCTTCTTACCCCCCCCGACTACCTATGGCAGAAACTTCAAAGAATTCTGTAACCAAACCCTTAGGTCTCTCTTTCTACAACACCTCAGTGAGGAGTCAGTTATTGCGGGAGTTGCAATGAAAGGGAAAGGAGACACCAAATGCTGATGAAATAAGGCTGTCTACATCCACTCCCTGTGTAGAAGAAACAAAGAGCAAAATTCATTACAAATTCTGAATCAATCCCTGTTTTATGTTTGATTTCATTCACAGAATATGGGCATCACTAGCCCTATCGCAGGGCAGCATTTACTGCACATCCCCAATTGCCCTGAGGGCTAAAAGCAAACCACGTTTCCAAATGAACAAAATACCCAATGCAAGAAGTTCACGAGCAAGGCTTCAACAACTGAACTGCAGTATTGGAGAAACCAAGATACTCAAGAAATGGCAATTACCAAAGTCCTATCTCCAATATATATTTACAGTGGTCATTTTGCGAGGGATAGGAGGAATGCGCTGTACTGCTGAGATACCTTTTTCAAAAATTTACAGTGTGCATCCATCCAGTTCTGTAGTGTTTATCCTGCACTGACAAAAAATGTCAAACATCAATGCAGCTGAAAGTGGCTGTACCTTGACACCATCTCCAGCCTCAACAGGAGCAAGCATCTCAACAGAAGCCTGCAGAGTTGGACAAGGTCCAGTTCCATTTATTTGCACCTACTTCGGTAATCTTGTGCAGTGAGCCACATGATGCATGAGTCAAAATGAAACGCTACTGAGCTTCCACAATGAGTCAGCTCCTAAAGGCAACACGCTGTACCGATCCACTGAAAACACAGGGTGCATAGTCCAACTCATGCCTACACGATCTCATTGAGGAAAGCAGTAATGTTCATTGGCCCCTGGGTTGTAGAAGAGGGAATTAACGGAACAGTTTAAGGTTCAGATCACAATCCAGCTGGCAAATCTGGGAACATGGACAGAATCAAGGGTTTAACGTGATGGCAATCACTCTTGAATTCCCTGCTGGCAACTAACTCACACATTGGTCAGATGCCACAGCTACTTGTATTCATTTAGAGTTTTTAACATAACGAAGTGCCCTAAGGTGCTTCACAGGATCATGAAATCAGAAGAAAAATGGCAACACACCTTACTACATTAGGTTTCGTCAGAGTTGAGTTTTAAGGCGCACCTTAAAAGGAGACGATTGGTAACAGGGAGAGAGCAAAGGAGGAGAAACAGGGAGAGGGACAGGCGGTGAGGGGAGACGGGGAGGGACAGGCGGTGAGGGGAGACGGGGAGGGACAGGCGGTGAGGGGAGACGGGGAGGGACAGGCGGAGAGGGGAGACGGGGAGGGACAGGCGGTGAGGGGAGACGGGGAGGGACAGGCGGTGAGGGGAGACGGGGAGGGACAGGCGGTGAGGGG
>NC_063360.1:33593410-33643950 GCF_021869965.1 Rhincodon typus | reverse complement strand
GGGAGAAGGGGAGGGACAGGCGGTGAGGGGAGAAGGGGAGGGACAGGCGGTGAGGGGAGAAGGGGAGGGACAGGCGGTGAGGGGAGAAGGGGAGGGACAGGCGGTGAGGGGAGAAGGGGAGGGACAGGCGGTGAGGGGAGAAGGGGAGGGACAGGCGGTGAGGGGAGAAGGGGAGGGACAGGCGGTGAGGGGAGAAGGGGAGGGACAGGCGGTGAGGGGAGGGGGGAGAGAGACAGGCGATGAAGGGAGGGAGAGAGACAGGTGGTGAAGGGAGAGAGGGGAGGGAGGGACAGGTGGTGAAAGGAGGGAGGGGAGGAAACAGAGGGAAACAGAACGAGCAAGGAGTGGAGACAGACAGAGGGAGGGATGGTAGCAAAGGAGAGACAGGGGAAGGGGAGAAAAGAAGGGAGAAAGAAATAAGGGAGGGAGAAAAAGAATAGGAAATGAAGACTTTGCCTCCCTTGCAGGTTTCCAACCCCTCAGCTCTTGTCATGGATCGGTCATGATAACTGTCATGTACAAGATGGGGGTTACAGTAGAAATAGGTTTGGGATGCACTAGCCTCTGGCCTGGATGGGCAACAGCCTTTTGAAAGGTAGTTATGAAATGGCACCTGTTCAACCCCTTCAAAGAGGGAAACTAACAAGAAAAAGGAAAGGAAAATGGTAATAAAATACATCAATGCACTTCATCCAAGACAGAGGGGGAACCTATTCCAACTGCAATGCTTATGGCTCGTCCATCGTAGCTGTGCTTAAGGGATAAGACGATGACTAGAAGCAGCTGTTGGTTTGATGCCATTTGCAGTGGCTGGATCAAAACAATTAATCCAGTATCATGACTGAACTGGACATTTCTGCATTTTAACAGCGTAAAACATGTTTAAACAGTCCATGGAGAACGACAAGCAAATTTTTACGCAGTGACGTCAAGCAACAACTACAGAAACGAGCTAACTTTCCTCCCTTACTCCATTAACATGTACACACCAACAAAAGGCAATGATTCCTAAAACCCTAATGAAAAGAAATACGAGGCAAAGAATTTTTCTTTACACCAAGTGATCGTGAGCAGCAACATTGCCACCTTTCTTCATAGGCAGTCCCTCGAGACCAAGTGGAGTGCTGTGGGGTCCTGAGCACACCGAACAAGCCAATGCTGCAGCCACCCACCCTGACATGGGTGGTGTTTCACAAGGGTTGGGTGGAATACTGGGATTTTCACACAATATTTGCACTTGGCTAACACCTGGGCCCATCAGAGACCCTCAAGGTGGTGTCACATTTGCAGGTGCTTCTTCCCCAGTTTGGGTGGTCTGGGGTAGGAGATGCCCACAAGTTGGAGGGCACTTTGCTATCTTTTTCAGGGAGTTTTTGCAGACTTCGCTGAAAGGTTTTTTTTGCCCACCTTGTAATGGGGGTCAGTTAGTTCAGTTGGCTGGATGGCTGGTTTGCAGTGCAGAGTGATACCACCAGCTTTGGGTTCAATTCCCGCACTGGATGGGGTCAACATGAAGAATTCTCCTTTTCAACCTCTTCCCTCGCCTGAGGTGTGGTTGTCTCTCTCTTTATTGAGGGAGCAGCCCTATGATCCGATAGGATTCTAGCAACTTTTTAAATCGCTTGCCGTGATGAAGCTCAGTGCAGAGAGCTTCTTACAGGAGTCTGCTGTTAGACACCCGAGTAATGCAACCCACCAAAGCAGGTGACTTACCGTAACCGACACCCCAGTGCTAGAAGGGTGGTGCAAGTAGAGACAATGAATAAATTCAGAGAGAATTATTTTTATTCATTCAAAGGATGTAGGAGTCACTGGCCAGACCAGAAATTATTATCCATCCCTAATTACCCACAGGGCAGTTAAGAGTCAAACACACTGCTGCGGGTCTTGAGTCACATGTAGGTCAGACCAGGTGAGAACAGCAGATTTCCTTGTTGCCGGCATGGTGTGGAGCCAGGGCCTGGTGTGGACTGAAAGCAAGGTGCCAGCGTGCTCTGTCGTACTGAACTTATATTTCTGTAATGCTGGACATTTTATTCCTCTATCGTTTAAGATATTGTAACTAAAGAAGCTGTGCCAAGGTACTTTTGCACCTACGTCAGTGCAGTAATTGGTGACATATAAACTTTTCACTATACTCCTTGCATGTATGTAACAATAAGGCTATTCTATTCCGAAGAATATTAAAGACCAGCTATTTTTTCCCGACAATTAAAATTTTATTCTAGAATATTAATTAATATTAATTAATTATTAATATTAATCTAGAATTAAAATTCCACAATGAATTTGGGATTTGAACCCAGGTACACAGAATATTACATGGGTGTATAGATTAATAGTCTAGTGATAATACCACTAAGTCCTCAAGGGAAATAAACTTACAGTATTACAGGGACAGAGCAGGGCAATGGGCCGAACTATTTCTCTACTGAGGGCCAACATGAACTCAATGGGCCAAAAGGTCTCCTCTTGCGCATTATGATTAGACGCTTTGATACAGAGTACATTAATGGCAGGGGTAATATCATATAACCTATGAAGCACCAACAGACAATCGAATACCCTGTGACACAAACACAGAACGTAGTAACAGCAAGAGATCCAAATAGCCCAAGAAATATTTGATACAGAGCCATTGTCAATTTAGCTTTCCTTTCCACAACTTAACAATCATATGTGCATCAACATTAACTAAATTTCCTGACTTAAACCTCCAGAGCCGATATTATATATCCTGCAAATAACTAGAAACACGGATTTCAAAGTCAATAATTACTTTCTCAGACACTGCAGTCCCTAGAAAAGTTCAGAAAAATTTCCTTCTCTTCCAGCTTTTAAAATGGTTGATTTTAACACTGTCTGTATACCTAAAATATGTATCACAATGCTGGGGGTGCAACTTAAAATATCAGTATACACAGAAAAAGCTCTCCTTCATAGATAGTGTCTCACCCCATGTTATTTTGCTTACCTACATTTTTCCATACACAGTGATTAAGACTAAAAAAAAAAGTGGCAAATTCTATAATACAGTGGATAGCACTCTTTCCTCAGAAGCAGAACGTTGTGGGTTCAAGTCCCACTCCTGCAAAATGAACACAAGGGCTCAGGTGAAGATTCAACAACCAGTGAAAAGGAATTCCACCAACAATTAAAGGGAGAGCAAAATAGGAGTCTGCCAATTCCAAGTCTGAGTTTTACGAGACTATAGTTGCGCAAGGGTAAGTGGTGGAGTTGTGGTAATGTCACTGCATGAGCAATTCAGGAACACAGGCCAATGCTTGGGGTTTGAATCCCTCCACAGCAGATGATGAAATTTGAATTCAATAAATCCTGGATTTAAAAGCTAGCCAAAGTGACCATGTAACTACTGTTCATTGTCTCAAACACCTATGTGGTTCACTAACATCCATTAACAAAGGAAATTGCCATCCTTATCTTGGTCCGGCCTACATAACCACAGCTATGTGGTTCACTCATAACTGTCCTCTGGGCAATTAGCGATTAACAATAAATACTGGTTTAGCCAGCAACACCCGTATCCTATGACTGAGTAAACAAAGAGATAAAGCAGTCCGAGAGGCAACTCAATCAAGATGCCCAAAAACATTGAGGCTGGAGACAGTAAAGGGAGAGAAACTGTTTAAGATAGCTGAAGAGGTGACAACCAGAAACTGCAGAGTTAAAGTGTTTGGCAAAAGAACAGAGGCGGCCTAAGAAAAAAATGTTTTAATGCAGCACATAATTAGAACTTGCACTGTGTGATAGGGTGGTGCATATAGATTCAATAGTAACCTTCAAAAGGGAACTTGATAAATACCTGACATTAGCATAAATTGCTAAGACAGCACAAGAAAACAGAGCTGGAGACAGAGATAGTTCTTCAAAAACGGACAGCACAGACTCAATGGGCCAAATGGTCTCCTACTGAGCTGTAATGTTCAAAGTTCAGGCATTCCATAGTTTCAAGGTGTAGGGAAAGACAGAGTTAGAGTGGAAGATGATGCAATGTGGTTTGGTTTCAATACAGGGGATGGAGTAGAAATGAGCAGCAACAATTTGGAGTAGTGATGACTAGGGAAACAGAAAGGAAAAAAAGGACAAAGGAAGAATACAGGGAAACTGACAAAGATGAAAACTTTTTCATATTGAATAATATGGAAGTGACCCAGATTAAGTAAAAAAAAATCTGTACTAACAAGTGTTAGATACCACGTAGTTTCAAAACAGAAAAACACTGCAAAATCATAATATTTTGTAAGTGCAAATATCAGCAGTATCATTCTAATCCGGCCTTTGGATATCAGACTGATGCTCTGCAGCAACTTCATTCCTGAACGCCCTTGCCTTAAGCTCAGAAAGTATAAATTTTAAAGTCAAGACAGCAGGGAACCCAGACAGATGATAAATATATTCATGTCCCAGCAGATTTCTGGCCAGCCCTGTGCAGAAACTGATATTTAAAACATTTTCTCCACAGCGAGGGAAAGTGGATAAATTTTATCTGAGAGAAGTCAGGAGAATTTTGGGTAGCAGCACAAAATTCACCGACTCAACAAATGGTTGAAAAGTAAACTTTTCAAACCTGCACGGTCTATTCAGCAATTTGAGAATACACTTCTCTTCAAGTCCCTCCTCCTTCTGCAGTATGTTTAGAGAAAGACAAATGGACCTTTACTGTACAAAAGAGTTCAGTGGCAGCCTGTACTCTTCACATGCTGGAGTCATTGCATTTCTCTCCACCTCGGTCCAACCAGTTCATGCTGACCACAATCCCAAATAAACATAATAAAAGACATAAGCTAGTCCCACCTGGTTGTGCTTGGCCCATATCCCTTCAAATATTTCTTATTCACGTACTTATCAAAATGTCTTTTAAACGCTGTAACCATACCCACATCCTCTGGCAGCTCATTCCACACATGAACCACTCTCTGTGTAAAAAAAAAATTACCCCTCAGGTCTTTTTAAATTCTTTCTCCTCTCACCTTAAAAATATGCCACCTAGTCTTTAAATCCCCTATCCTAGGGAAAAGGCACTTCACCTGCTTCTCTCCAGCAGGCAGGCCTGTTGGTTCCTTTGGGTCCCCCCACCGTGAACACTGTCCCTAAAAAAGTGTTTCCCAAACCTTTGCCATGCAGATCCCTGGTGGATTGGGAACACATCTGTCAGAACTCGGTCAGAGGTCCACAATCACGATTGCTATCTCAGAATTCATGACTCCAATCTTCAGCCTGCAACTCCATTTGGGGTCCCAACTCTCCCAGTTTGGGAAGCCCTACCCTAAAGCCTTTGAAACTTGTTATATCTCTCCTCACCTTCAAAAAAGCTTCCCATTTCCTAAGTCATATGTTCCTCCAACTCGGGGCTCTTATGCATCTCAATTTTAATTGTTCCATCAGTGGTGGCTGTGTCTTCAGCTGCTGTGATCCTAAGCTCCAGAATTCCTTTCCCACACCTCTCTGCCTTTGCCATGTTGGTCATTTTCAGGCACTCCTTAAGATCTACCTGCTTGACAAAGCTTTTGGTCACCTGACCTACTATCTCGTTATAAAGCCCGGTGTCTTTTTTATCGTTCGTGCTGCCATGAAGTACTTTGGATATTTTATTACATTAAAAGAAACTGTACAAATAAATTGCTGCTGAAAAGAGACACATATTGTTGAAGTTCTTTATCTTGCATTATCAGGACAGACGCTAGCATACCAAGTTTCAAATGTGAACAATAATTAAAACGACAGAAGAGGCAGATTGGTTGACAAGCTGATTCTGATTGGCTGTGTTGCCATGAAAAAAGCTGTTTGTAATAGGCAGAGTGCAGACCGTACTCAGCTGGCCTTGTAAAAACCCAAAACAAAACACGTTAGATGTGCATCTGTAATTGGGCAACTGCTCCTGAACAATCCCAAGTCGGCTGATAGCTACCAGTTCAAGATAATCAGTCGAGCTCATAATATGGCTCATTTACACTTGCTAGAAGTGACATACATCTACAAGCAGGGACCAGTCCCCTGCAAATAAAAAGAATATGTTCAAGCCTTGCACATTTTTTGAATTACCTGGAAGCAAAGAGCCTATAGCTCCTTTTCTCCTTCTTGCTTTCTCCATGGCAACACCATGATTAAACAGATTGCCAAACAATCAGCACGCTTCTTCTCCTGTAGAATAAGTTACTGACACTGCTTGAAATTTGGAATTCTTGCATTCGCTCTAATCAATGCAAGACAAAAATCTTTGGCAACATATTTCTCTTTTCACCAATATTCAATTTCCATGCTGCCAAGCCACTGTAGCGTATTGTTGACAACATTAACTTCATTTTTAAAAAATGTAATCTTGTACCCTCGCTACTAAGAGGAACAACAAAATACGATCATCGCCATCACCATATTCTCCTGCAAGCCGCACATTGCCATGACTTGGCACATAATTTCTGCCATTCCTTCATCGTTGCTAGGTTAGTGCATCCACCATTATGTGGGAGCACTACTGCACCACAAGATGTAGTTTCTCAGACTAACACTGCCCCATTACAGAGAAAAGCAGACTTCTAAAAATCTATCCTTGTACATTAAACAATTGATGGATGCAAATTAGTAACTTTTTTTCATTTTGCTGCAGATTTGGAAGACAATTTGCATCTGTATAGTACCTTTAACATAATAAAATTCTTCAACGCATTTTATGTAGTAACCCAGTGATCATAATAACACAGGCATGTACATGGCAACAAATGTTTCTGCTAAGCTTTGCGCATGCAGCAGCCTCGAAGGTACCATGCAAAATACCGCACAGCTGCGCAAAATAATTTGTAGGTAAAGAACTGAAAAATATTGATCACATATAACTACATTTTAAGAGGAACAAAGATTGTGACATCTGGTATAGCGACACTGAACAGGAAATGTTGGCATAGCAATTCATAATGGCAAATGTTGACATAAAAAAACATGAAGAAAAATTGTGAAAGGGGAAGCAAAGTTTGTAGATAGGAACTGTGCTCATAGCACAAGAGCTGTAAAATCTAGGATTGTTTTCAATTAACAACAGCAATTATATTTCACAAAAGGTGTTTACACAGGAGCTCCAGAAAGAGTGAAAGGGGAAAACATGGATGAGACACAGTCCTAGAGCTCTTGATCTCCAAATACTTGTCCACCACTTTGACGGAAAGCCAATACATAGTTAAAACTAGACTTAGTTACATTATGTGCAAAGAATTAGTGCGTAGAGCAAGCAAAATGCTCCTCAGCGAGAGGGGTGAGTCTGGGTTGGAGGGGGACAGAGAAGCTGGGGGGGAAATGAGAGGAGTGGGGGGGTGAGGGGGGGAGAGAGAGAGAGAGAGAGAGAGAGAGAAAGAGAAAGAGAAAGACAAAGGAGAGAACAGGGACAGAAAGAAAAACTGGAAAATACTGAAGGGAAAAACTTGGCTCACAGCCAATTTTAACACTTTAGCACTTTCCATCCAATTTCTCCCATATCTGCAAGACTGAGCACCTAATTCCTGATCAACTATCTTAAATAAAAACAAACCACTGTTACGTATTTGTTTCCTCGTCAGTGAAAATTTAACTCTTCTGCATCATGTCTGACTTTTGCCAACAATGCAGCTCCCAGCTCAGCGCGGCAATAAATGAAGGTTAGTGATTTCTTAACAAATGGTCTGGCAAGGATGTACATTAGATAAGTCTCAATGAATATTATGGTTTGCAGACACGTGCTCCAACTGACAATGTTTTGAAGATTTTTTTTACTCTAACAGCACACTGCAGAATTTGGTATGATTGTAATATAAAAGATCATCTGGATCACTTCACAAGATATGCACATGAAAGAATGCCTTGCATTTATACAGCAATTAAAAATTTCACATCTGTCTCTTAACATGTCAAGCACTCCACACATGATGAATCATTTTGAAATGCGATGATTCTGATAGTTACAAAACGTAAAAGCCATTTGCATACTCTGAGATCCTACAAACTGCAAAATTTTGAAGGATCACCTGATTTGCAGTGACATCAGTAGAAGACTGAACAGTAGCCAGGTCACTGGGGGTGTTTTCTTCTCCTCGAAGGTGTGGTGGAATCTTTGAAACATCCACTTAAACAAGCAAATTGGGCCTCTGTTTAAACTGGTCAATTCAGAGAATGTGAGAACTTTAACAAATGTGTGCTTGAGGAGAAAGGGGAATACTAGAGGTATAATAATAAGCGAGCAAGTACCAGGAGTCAGGACAACTGCTCAGGCAGAGTATAAAAACCAACACATACAGGTTAGGTCAAATAGCATGCTTTCCTATTCTGAGAGATTTCAGGACATAGCTTCTGACAAGGCAACTCTCCCTCACTATCGTACTGAAGCTATCTACTTAAATTACGTTTTATACTAAAGGAGAAAAGGCGAAAACAGCTGAGCACTACAGGTTCCCAAGCATCTAGCAATTTAAAATAGGCACATATTTGTTTTTATTTGGTGAGATCACTCCCTGCCATGCATGTATGTCAGTTCATACAGGCACAAATGAGCAACCTGATGAGGTCAGAAGATTATGTTAAGATGATTCTCAGTCTAGCTAACAGCACATGGTGTTGTTCAGTGAGTGCTACCCAATCACAGAATAACATTGAGTCATTTATTTTGGGTTTTATAAGTACAGGCCAGTGGGGACTATTATAAACCGGCCAAGGGACTTGTTTGATTCAATCTTTCAATCGTTGGGACTTCCTTGCTGCAAGTCAGGCAGGATCTGGAGTAGTGTATATAGTTTTGGTCTCCTTACACAAGGAATGATCTGCTTGCTAAAGAGGAAGCAAACAGCCAAAGTCAAGCAGGTGGATCCCTGTCACGACAGGATTGCCTTGTGAGGAGACTGGGTCTGCACTCTCTGGAGTTTAGAAAAATGACAGGTGATCTAACTGAAACATACAAAATTTTTTTACAGGGCTCGACAGGAAGATGTGTTCCCTTGGCTGGGGTTATTTAGTGTTCAGGCTCAGAGTAAGGAGTAGGACATTTAGGACCGCAGAAAGGAGGTAATACTTCACTCAGAGGGCAGGAAAACTTTAGAATTTCCTACCTCAGTTGGTTGTGGAGGGTCAGTCATGAATACAAGACAGAGGTCGATTTCTAGATATTAAAGACATCAAGGGAAATGGGGATTGCGGAGGGAAACGGTGTGCAGGTGGAAGATCAGACACCACCTAGTCGAATGGGTGAGCAGGCTTGAGGGGCCAAATAGCTTCCTCTTACTCTTATTTCTTCTGTTCCTAGTTACGAGCCTGCATAACAGGCATCATGTTGGCACTGAAATTCATACATAGCACTGTTCAATTGTGCGGTAGACAGATTGGTTTTTGGACAAAATTTGGCATTCTTGCATCTGTCCTGAAGAGTGGAAAATGAAAAGTTTTGACATGTTTCTCTTTCAACAACATCAAGTTCTGTACAGCTGAGTGAGTGTTTAAATTATATTGTTAAAACATGTAGTCAAGTGTGAAAGTGTGAAACTACAACTTCCAATTCTGAAATAATAGTATATCCCTTTAAGCTGCCTTCAAAACATCCAAGATTTGGTTTAAAAGTCCACTATAATTGCTTACCAAAGCTTTCATTAACCGTGTTTTTATGCACAGAAAGGAGTGCTGCTTATAGCAAATATACAACCAGTGGGTAATAGACCACTGATGACTAGATTCAAAGCCCATTCTTATGGCTTAAGCACATGATGAAGACTTGATACTTCATGACAATACTGAAGGAGTGTTGCGAGTCTTCAGTTTGATAAGATATGACATCAAGACTCTTTTAGTCCATGCAGGTAATTGAAGTGCACATCATCACATTCTTAACCTGAATGTCCTGGCCAACACACTCAATATTTATGGAGCTGTTTACAGAAGTGCGTTAGGACACCTCAGAGCACGTACACGTAATAAAACAATTTACACACAGCAAGGTATCACAAACAGCAATGAGACGTCTACGCCAAAGCTAGTGCTCAGTGGAACACATCATATATTGACTTTGATTAATTCAACTTCCAGCACATTTGTTATGACAGAAAGAGGTGAATGGGTGGGGAAGGGGGGAGCGGCCAAGAAGACAGACGGAAAGAGATAATTAAAACTGCCACTTAAAAGTCACCACTGGCCTACACACTTACAAATTTGTTCTCGATGGATTCCCACTTCAGTTCATCACACCACCCACACCAAATAATAAAAAAAAAATTAAAGTCTTGGTAAAAGAATGCTCAGCTCAGTCCAATAACTCTATTGACAGAAAAATTACCACCCTGGGGAACTTTCACCAGACTCCTGGCCAGTATTCAACACCAGTGAGGAAAAGCAATTATCTGGTCATTGCCACATTGTTGCTTGTGGGAGCTTGCTGTGCACATATTGGCTGCCACGTTTCCTACAATGACAACAGTGACCACATTTCAAAAAACGCTTCACAGACTGTAAACCACAATTAGTGATGTCTAGTGGCCATGAAAAGTACCATATTAATGCAACTCCCTTTCTCCAGGATGAAACACTAGTATCCAGAACTCCAGCAAAACAGCTCATACACCTGAATTCTAACAGCAATATGGAATTTCTTATATAAAAAAAATTTCAGGGCAAGCACCTGTACAATGCCGGTCGAACCAAACACATCATTCACAATATTTTTGAAACCAAACAACGGGATTGGGGTGGAGGGTAAACTAAATAAAGCAGCAGCACTTAAAAACTGGATTATAAAGGAATATCAACAAAAGTGTTCAATAAAATCTATTTGATACACTTTGCAGTTGTGAAAGTGACTCTTATTTACTAGCCAGCTTGCCTTGAGCAGCAAAGAATCATCTACTGGATGACAATGTATTCTCACCCACTGCGGTCAGATCTGACTGTAATCTATACTTCCACAGGTGAAAGATCTTCGCCCACAAGAATAACACTGTCACCACATGATACAAAAAAACTCTTTAAAATGCACATTTCCATCTATAATATTGGGATAACTTTAAATTCTATATTACTGCATTCTCTAAAATAATGGGGCACACTTCATAAGTGATATTTTCTCCCATGAAAGATATCTTAAAAAGATGAAACGCTAGCAAGGGGCGGAGATAAATCACATCGCAATGTGTTTTTTTTTTAAAAAGTAGGAATGGAAGTCTCTTAAAGTCACAGACACAACTTTCACCAGAACCCAGTTTACAAAAACATTTTAATGATCCAACTTTTGACACAAAGAGCCACCATATAACCATGAATCAGTGAAATTCAACTTTATATTACATGGAATCTCAAGCTGTGCCTAATGCTTTGGGAATGCCATCTTATCCATTTTCAATGCACTGACCGAACAAGTCAAATCTCCTTTTTATTACACGGGATTTTCACTGGTATTCTGGGGATTCAAACAACTTTTGAAAAGTGGATCAGTGGTCATGTCCAGATTCATACACTTAACCAAGAAATCATCATAATCACTAACAGATTAGAATGTGTCTGGGAGATAAAAAAAAATCTCAAACAGTAACAGAAAATTCTGGAAATAGAGGTATTTTAATACCTGCAGTGTTTTATAACAAGTCAGTATTTTCAAGGTTCCGATAATAGAAACCTGTGTTTTCACAAATTAATCTCATACTATTTCCAAATCAAACCATCACAATCTGTCAACCTGTGTATTAATCCCAATGAGGAGCTTTAACATTATGTCTTTTGAAACGCACACAGGCAATTAAAATTGATGTTTTCTCTCCTTAAATAACCTGCATCTGTCCTGCCTTCTCACCAATGTGATTTACTCTGACTGTAACATTCAAAACAGATCTTTAGTTACAGGTCTAAGCAGAATTGGGAAATCGGTTTGAATGTCAGAATGGTAAAAGAACAACTTCACATTGCAAGAGGGTTTTTTTTTAAATTGAACATTAAAGAAAACAGGCCCTGTCCATGCTTCATCCCCGACTCTCGATTTTAGCTGCAGCCAGACTCCTGTGAGGCGTCGCCCTTACCCTCTCTAATCCAAACCCAGGCTTTGGGGTGCACATTAGGCCGTAAACTACAGCAATCTGGAAGAAGAGGTTGACAGGACTAAATTTTCACACAAATTAGCAGAATTTTAGAAGGAAAAACGCACCCATGTCAGAATAAATTAGCTGTAAACCTTAATGACTGTGAAGTTACAAAGCTTGATTTAGTTTGAAGGTTTTTAAACACTTACCTTTTGGTTCTGTTGGGCCAATATTGGCCAGGATGAAGAGGGTCACCATGGCTGATATCAAAGTCTTCCTCCCCATCCTGGAACTGGAATCCTCCTGGTGCAGTTCAAAATCAAAACCCACGTTCCCCACAAACACACAGGCCTTGGATACAATTGAATAAAAACTAAAATAAAACTCAGGGATGTAGAGCAAGCCTATTAAAAGTTGTTTTTGGGAGAGCACTTCGAACTGGCAGTTTTTAAAAAAAGTAATCTCTCAAAGAATAACAACTATTTTAGGCACCCCCCAAAATGAAATTTTCTTGAATCGTCTCTGAACAAATATTAAATAAAGTGATCTTGGCAGTTACATTGGAACAAATCCTTCATTATGTCCATGAGGGTGGGGGAATAACTGTACTTTTCAACCCCTGTGTCCACAAAGTCTTTTTTGGTGAGATTGTTGGGGAGAACAAGGTGGAAAAAAAAACTCCCCTCTCCTTTATTTTGTCTTTGGAGGATTAATTTTTCCACAGCAGAAGAAATCTTCCTCAATCTCCTTCTTCTGCAAAAAAAAAAGCTCTGGAAATCACATTGGAGTTGTAAAGCTTGTGGCTTCACTGCAAAGTCCCCAGTGCAAGAAAGCCCTCATTTCCTTCTCTTTTATATCATATTCAAACTCCTTTTATATATTTATATTTCCTTTTAACTCGATGATATCACGGGAAGATGAAACTGTCCGCTTTCTTCCCCCACATTACCAGTCCTGAGGAGAGAGAATTAAAAATAAAATCCCTTCAGGAAACAATCTGTTGAGAAAACGACAAACATAAACCAAAATATCCTCCAAGACAATTTTCCTTGAGCCGATATCAACTTGATTTTCTTTGGCTTTCTGCCTAGGCTTCCTCTTTTTTTTTCCTCTATTGCAAAGTCGCCCAAAGAAAATATCAAAGAGATCTCTAATTCACCATTGGAACAAAACAAAAAAAAATGTTTAATAAATTATCAGAACACCAGGCGCCAAACTGCATAACAAAATCCTTCAAGGTATTTTCCCCTTTTGGCTTCAACACATTCCAAAGTGATTTTCTTTTTTCCCAATTATTTTTTTCCTCTTTCTCTGTGTTTCTTCTTTGTAAAATAAATTGAAATGTAATTGTTCTTTTTTTTGAGGGAGCGGAACTGGTGGACAAGCAACAAAATAAAAATACGATTTTGAGGAGCAGAGGAGCCTTGAACCTTAAACCATGCGCAAACTTCTTCTGGCTGTGTCGAGTAAACAAGCACCGCCAGCCCAGGGAGGAGAGGGAGGGGAGAGCAAGTGAGCCTCGACAACTACAAAAATCTGAACCAGGAGTTAACAGTTTCATGGACTGGACTGTTAAAAACCGAGAGAGAAAGAGAGAGAGAGAGAAATCTAAAATCTGGACTGTGGATGCAAGAAGATAGCAAAGAAAACAGGTTTGACAAGAATACAGTGTTTCGGAGACATTGAAAATGTGAGTGGAGCCACATCACGTTGGATTGGACTGAAGGCAAAACAACAATTCAGAGATGAGATAATATTTATTCGTAAAGGATATTTTGAAATATTACATAATCAAAGCAAGATATCAATGTTTGATGAGTATGTGTACTTTTATTTAATCCTGCATTTCAACAGATGCGTTAATGTTTTTTAATTCCCTTCCAATGCTCTCCTCATCAGACCTCCAATTCCTTCATAAATCTGAGCCCACTCAAAACTTTCTGATCTGTATCCCAACTCGCACCAAGTCCTGTTTACCCATCACCCCAGTGTGTATTGACCTACATTGGCATCAACTTTGAAAATAACTTGATTTAAAATTCTCATCCTTGTTTCAAAGTCCTCTATGACCTGTACCCTCCCTTTTTGTGTCATCCATTTCTGTAATGAGGAAAGAAACTAACTTGCTGTCCTTGCTATTCTGGCCTACATGTGACTCCAGATCCATAACAATATGGTTGACTGTTTTCTGCACTCTGAAATGGCTAGCAAGCCATTCAATTTAAGGGCAACTGATCCTGCCATCAACATCCACATCCCAAGAATGGATAGTAACCCCAGCCCCATGATGATCTTTGAGATATCTGTGATCTTGGAATCCTGACCTCCTACAAAACCCCTTTTTCTGTTGCTCCACTATTAGGAGCTGTGCTCAGTTGTTCAGATACGAAGCCCTGAGATTCCTTCCTAAATCTCACCGTCCCCCTATCACTCTCTCACCCCTTCTTTTGGATGAAATTGTTTGCTCATCTCTTTCATGCAGTCTGAAGTGTTGTTTGATAACTCTCTAGTGCAGCACTTTGAGGTGTATTCCTATATCAAAGGTATCATTATTACTGAACATTGTAGACAAATTAGTGAATTTTTTATTCATTCATGGGATTCATTCAGCATTTATTGACCATTCCCTAATTGCCCAGAGGGCAAATCACCGTGGGTCTGGAGACACAAGTCAGCCAGACCAGGTAAGGTTAGTAGTTTCCTTCCCTAAGGGGCATGAATGAACCAGATGGATTTTCCCCCCTGACAATTGACAATGGTCTCACGGAGTCTTAATTCCAGATATTTATTGAATTCAAATTCCATCATCTCCCATGGCAGGACTCGAACCCGGATCCGAAGAACATTACCTGGGTTTCTGGATTTACAGTTCAGCAACAATACCACTAGGCTATCATCTCCCCTACCAATTAAAAAAGGAATTAGTTAAAAAAAACTTGAATATTTATAAGCACCTTTCATGACCTCCTTCACCCCAATACATTTTACAGCCAATTAAGTACCTTTTGGAGTGTCCTCAGTTTTGTCACTGTAGCCAATTTAAACTTGTTAATTGATCATATGCTCATATATTGTGCAATGTATTCTCAAACTGGATTTTTAAAATGTTTTGCTGTCTGTACAAATATTTATTCAATCTGCGCTAAATTTTCACTTTGAGTAACTATATATTTTTGGCATTTTGCGTATCCAGTGTCAGCATTGAGCTATCAGTCAGGAATACCATTTGTTAAATACTCCACTCCAACAAAGTGCCTATTGCCCCAGCTGAAAAGAGTTCCCCCTATTGGATCTGTGTGGTATTTTTCAGATTTTACACCAACCTAAGTGTCCTGAGGAAGGGTCACCAGACCCAAAACGTTAACTCTGGTTTCTCTTCACAGATGCTGCCAAATCTGCTGAGCTTTTCCAGCTTCTGCTTTTGTTTATGATTTACAGCATCTGCTGTTCTTTTGGTTTTTATTCAGTGTATTAAAAACTCTATTGTTTCTATGCTAATTTGCACCAAGTCCCATTCACCCAAGACCCATGTGCTCACAGAACTACATTGGCTCCCAGTCACAAAATAGCATAATTTTAGAATTCTCCTTCATGTTTTCCAATTCCTCCATGTTCTTACTCCTCCCTTTCTCTGTAATCTCCTCCAGCCCAAAGACCCACTGAGATATCTCCATATGTCCAATTTTTATCTTTCGTGGATTAACAATTTTAATCATTTCACCATGCATTCAGCTGTTTTGACCTTAAACATTGGACTAACCTGCATAACCCACCTCAGCTCCTCTATCTTTCTCTCCCCCTATCCTCCTTTAAAATAGTACTTAAAACTTACTTTTTTGACCAAGTTTTTTGTCCCCGTCCTAATATCTCTTTGTATGGCTCAGGGTCAAATTTTATTTCCTTATGCATTGGTGAAGTAGCTTGAGATTTTTTACCACATAAAGGCACAATAAAAGCAGAAGGTTTTGTTGCTAAATTCCCTCCCTTACAGCATGGTCAGGGTTTGAGCCACATGAACTGTAGCAGCTCAAGATGACAGCCCATCAATACCTACTCAAGAGCCATTGGCAGTATAATGGCTCAGCGGTTAGCACTACTGCCTCACACTGCTAGAGACCTGGGTTCAATCCCAGCCTTGGGTTATTATCTGTATGGAGTTTGCTCTAGGTTTCTTCCCACAGAATAAAGATGTGCAGTTAGGTGGATTGGCTATTGCAAAATCACCCATAGTTTTGGGATGTTTAGGTGAGATGGATTATCCATGGGGCAATGCAGGGTTACAGGGATAGGGTAGGGGGTGGGTCTGCGTGGGATGCTGCTCAGAGGGTTGTTGTTGATTGGCCTGCTTCTATGATTAAGAATAGGTAATAAACGCTGGTCTTGCCAGGGATGTCCCACATTCCATAAGCAAAATGATTCTGGGTGGAAAGGTGGCAAAAATGTTAGTGTTGTGGAAATTACAAACTAAGGCCATTGGACCTGTATGACTAGACATGGCAAGACAGACTGTTTCATTTTTACCCTCTGTGACCAAGCCACTGTGTGTTCACTGTAGCATCTTCACTACCAACCTTCCCATAAATGTTACAAGCAAGGGTCTGAATAGAAGGTACTTCTTCAGTAAGGCAGCCACAGTCAGTAAAATCCAGTCTGATGATGAGAGTCTCCGAAATCATGGTAAAATGATGTGAAAAATACAATTACAAAAAACAAATTTGCTGGAATTAGCTCATTAACATTCTGTGATTAGGTAGCACTTCTATGACAGGACATTACCGTAATATTTTGATTAATTTAAAGGCGCACATTTTTGCGGGAATTAATCTTTAATCATCTGGCAGCAAATGTTTCCAGGCTAAACATCATTTGACTCCCAATGAGGCAAATATGTGTATGCACCCTTCTTAGTGCCAAAATATTATACAAGTGTTTTACTCTGCTTGTACAGACAGTACTTAGACAGTGCTTCACCAGCACACACATGCATGCACTGCAGCATGCTTCATCTTGTTTATCCTTCAAGCTGACCCAATGAATCTATGCTTAGTGGGCTACAGAAATACAGAGAAAAAGAAGGTTGCAGGTTCTATCCAAACCTTTTCAATCTTATCCAGTGTTTGCAGCAGGAGCTTTACAATTATCTTAGCATTCCACCCCAGCTATAAAGAAGAAGGAAACGAGCAGACAATGGTCTTATTCAGATAGCTAACCAGTAATAAAAACAGGAATTGTTGGAGGCCATGGAAAAATGTTTAGACCCTGGGACAAGAGTCAGCTCATTCAGGTGATGTGGAGGAAAAGAAGTTGCACCAAAGTAATCTGGCTCCCTAACCACCATGCCTGATTCTGAATGAATCCAATTGATCATAAATGCAGTCCACATCAAGTGAATTGCTGCCGAAGTTTGGAAGAATTAGGCTCAGAGCCTGCCATTATTTATTACCATATTATCTTTTCTCTTACTTAATGAATTTCATTATCCTTACCCTGGCCTGCTTTATTTTTATGATTTGCCTCTTTGAGCATCCTCACCTTCGTATATTACCCGTTAGCTTTCTTCAAATCTGTGCCTAGTTCTAATTTTGTAACTAAACAGAAACAGAAGCAAAGACAGAAATAAAAACAAAAACAGAAATTGTTGGAATAGCTCAACATCTGTGGAGAGAAATCAGAGTTAACGTTTTGGGTCAAGTGACCCTTCCTCAGTTCCCTCACTCCACAGATGCTGCCAGACCTGCTGAGCTTTTCCAGGAATTTCTGTTTTTGTTTCTGATTTACAGCATCTGCAGTGTTCTCAGTTTTTATTTAATTTGTAACTGTCTTTTTGTGTTTTGTGAGTTCATAGTACAAACGTCAAATTAAAGCCCACCATCAATTTGTTGTGTTATACTGTATTAGCCTAATTTGAGTTTGCCAACGGACAAAGTCACACTAGAATGTTGAAAGCATAAAAGTCTAGCCTGAAATAAGAACAGTAATGATCCCTGATGTGGAGTGATCATCTTATTAGCAAAGGCTACAAGTTGGGACTCTACTCACTGGAGTTTAGAAGAATGAGAGGTGATCTCATTGAAACATACAGGATTCTTAAGAGGCTTGACAGGGTAAATGCTGAGAGAATGTCTCCCCTCAAGAGAGTCTAGGACCAGAGGGCAAAGTCACAGAATAAATGGGATGCCATCTTAAGATTGAGATGAGGACAAATTTCTTCTCTTGATGGGTCGTGAGTTTTTGGAACTATTTTCCACAGAGAACTGTGGGGCAGAGTCCTTGTGTATACTTAGGGCTGAAATAGATGTATTCTTGATCAGTAGGGAATCAAGTATTATGGAGAAAATACAGGAAAGTAGATGTGAGGAATGTCGGATCAGCCATGATCATATTCAATTATGGAGCAGGCTCAAGTGGTTGAATTGCCTACTCCTTTCCCTATTTCCTATGATCTTAACAGAAAAGCTGGAATCATTCAGCAGGTTGGGCAGCATCAGTGGAGAGGAACAGGTAACACTGACAATTCAAAGAAGAAAGAGGAGTTGCGCCCTGTGCCATGGCCAATATCACTCAAAAACAATTGATCTGATTGTTGATACACTACTGTTTGTGGGAGCTTGCTGTGTGCAAACTGGCTACCGTGTTTCCTGCTTTGCGGAAAAAGTTAACATTTCAAGTTTCCTGCATATAAACTGACGTTTTCCCAGTCACCAGCAGTTCTGAGGAAGGGACACCGGACCCAAAACGTTAACTCTGATTTTTTTCTTCACAGATGCTGCCAGACCTGCTGAGATTTTCCAGCAATCTTGTTTTTGTTCCTGATTTATAGCATCCACAGTCCTTTCGGTTTTTATACAGTATTTAACTCACTGCCACATCTCTTCCAGGCATGCCCACCTTGAAGAAGTTCTGCTCCTCTCTCCAACGGGATTTCTGTTCCAATCTTTCTTCTTGCCCACCGACATTAATTTCACTGTCACTCCTGGTGTTTGACCAGGTATTTGCTAAAACTCGTTTCCACAGACATACCACATTCCTCAGTGACTGCTTCTGGCTCAGACTCACCCCACGTGGATTCCAACTGAAGTTTCATCCCTCATGTTTTGAATCCTCCCAGAATCACAGGTATCTCTGTGATGTTCAATGTTCCACAGACAGCTGCTCTCGCCGCATCCTGAGATCCACACTCAGTGCCATGCGGTGCCACATGCACACTCTCAACCTTTCTCTTCAACAGCATCGCAACGCACTGGCTCAGGGCTGCACCACTCCGCAGTTCCACCTCATACTCCGGCCCATTCATCATGCTAACAAGAAACTTTTTCTTTTCCTTTCAGGCATCAAGGCTCACAAGATGCAACAACTCGAAGATAACCATGGCACTCCAGAACCTTCCTCTCCTCCCCTTCCCTCTGACTCCATCCCCGCTCCCAACCCCACCTCCTGTCAAGTATTCACCATGCCCACTAACCTTCCGCTGTCTGATGCTGAACATTCTGTGCTCAGAAAAGGCCTCAGCTTTATTCCTCTGTGTCCCCACCTTGACGAATTTTGGGCGTGACGTGATGCCAAACTCTTCTTCTGCCGTCTTCGCCTCCATGCCCATGCCCATGACTCTTGCCCCAGGCAAGAGACCTCTCCCCGTCCCATAGACCCTTTCACCCAGTTCCAACACTCTCCCTCCACCTGGACCCCTCCCTCTGGCCTTTTACCTGTACTCAATCTGTTCATTGAGAACTGTCGACATGATATTCGTTGCCTCAATTTCTCTGCCCCCTCACCAAATTCAACCTATCTCCCTTCAAACTGATTGCACTCCATGCGCTCAAATCGACCCTGACTTTGTTATTAAGCCTGCCAATAAGGGTGGTGCTGTTGTATTCTGGCGTACTGACCTCTACCTTGCAGAGGCTGAGTACCAGCTCTCAGATACCTGCTCCTACCTTCCCCTGGACCATGACCCCACCGTGACACATCAGGTCATTGTATCTACTACAGTAACTGATCTAATTTCATCCGGTGATCTCCCCCGACTCTGCTTCCAAGTTGATAGTTCCCCAGCCCCGCACAGCTCACTTCTACCTCCTCCCAAAAATCCACAAACAGGACTGTCTGGGCAGACCAATTGTTTCAGCCTGCTACTGCCCCACAGAACTCATCTCTTCCTACCTTGACTCAGTCTTCTTTCCCCTCGTCCAATCCCTGCCCACGTACATCCTTGATTCCTCTGATGCCTTATGCCAGTTTCAAAACTTCCAGTTTGCCGGTTCCAGCTGCCTCCTATTTATCATGGACGTGCAATCCCTTTACACGTCTTTCCCCACCAGGAGGGTCTTAGGGCTCTCCGCTTCTTCCTGGAGCAAAGACCTGAACCATCCCCAACCACCACCACCCTCCTCCGCTTGGCCGAGCTCATCCTCACCCTGAACAACTTCTCTTTTAACTCTTCTCATTTTCTTTAGGTAAGAGGGGTTGCCATGGGTACCTGCATGGGCCCTAGTTATGCCAGTCTCTTTATGGGGTTCATGGAACATTCCTTGTTCCAGTCCTACTCCAGCCCCCACCCGATACATTGATGATATCATCTGTGCTGCTTTCCTCTCTGGCCTGGAATTGGAAATCTTCATCGATTTCGCCTCCAACTTCCACCCTGCCTTCACTTTCACCTGGTCTATCTCTGACTCTTCCCTTCCCTTCCTTGACATTTCTGTTTCCATTTCTGGGGATAAACTGGCCACTAATATCCACTACAAACCCACTACAAACTGACTCCCACAGCTACCTGGACATTACATCCTCACACCCCACTTCCTGTAAAGACTCCATCCCATTCTCTCAGTTCCTCCGTCTCTGTTGCATATGTTCAGATGAGGCCAACCTCAACAAGGGAGCTTCTGAAATGTCCACCTTCTTCCTCACCCGAGGATTCCCCAGCACTGTTGTCGACAGGGTCCTCAACCGGGTCTGACCCATTTCCTGCATTTCCACCCTCTCTGCAACAGCGACAGCGTTCCCCTTGTCCTTACCTACCATCCCACCAGCATCCACATCCAGAAGATCATCAGAAGCCATTTCCGCCACCTCCAGCAATATGCCACCACCAGACACATATTCCCCTCCGTGCTCCCTTTTCCGCCTTCCGCAGGGACCTTTCCCTCTGGGACACCCTGGTCCACACTTCCTTCACCCCCAAAAACCCCCGACAGCCCTACGGCACCTTCCCCTGTAACTGGTAAAGGTACAACACTTGCCCTTTAACCTCCTCTCTCCCCAGTATCCAAGGGCTCAAACATACCTTCCAGATGAAGCAACACTTCACCTGCACTTCCCAGTTTACTGCATTCGCTGCTGACAATGTGGTCTCCTCTACACTGGGGAAACGAAGCGTAGACTGGGTGACCGCTTCGCAGAACATCTACGTTCTGCTCGCACAAAAGACTCTGAACTACCTGTTGCCTGCCAAGTTAACACACCACCTTGCTCCCTGGCCAACATCTCTGTCTCTGGCTTGCTGCAGCATTCCAGAGAAGCTCAATGCAAGCTGGAAGAACAATACCTCATTTTCCGTCTGGGGACCCTGCATCCGTGCGGACTCAATATCGAGTTCAATAATTTTAGGACCTAAACTCTCCCATGTCCCAGCCCCCTACCCCACACACCAGGCTTTGTTATCACATAGCCTGCCATTACACACTACCTGTTGTTAGTCACTAATAGTTCCCATTATACAACTATTCACCCTTCCAGCCTGATGGTTATCAACTCCTTTGTCCATCCAACTGTCCTCTCTCTTAAGGCTCTATCCTATCATTTACTCCCTACCCCACCCACCTCCCTATTTTCTGCATATAAACTGACGTTTTCCCAGCTACTATCAGTTATGAGGAAGGGTCACTGGGCCCAAAATGTTAACTGTGTTTTTTCCTTCACAGATGCTGCTAGACCTGCTGAGCTTTTCCAGCAACTTTGTTTTTGTTCAACATTTCAAGTCATTGATCTTTCATCTGAACTGAACCTAGTTAATACTGTTCAGTGATTCACTGGATGATGCTAGAAACCCATTGGGGAACTGATATTCTAACTGTAATACAAACACTTTCTACTTGGTTTACATCTCAAGAGGCCTAAATAGCTAAGATGGAGAGAGTGATATTTGATATCTACAGAAAATGGTGTCCAATATACAGCAGGGACTTTTTGCACAATTTTGATCTAATAGGATTTTCGCCTGGAGAATAATTAAATATTTATTTGTATTTTCTAAGAATTAATCATCCCAGTAATGTAGGTAATTCATTTGGGATAAGATCTTGTTAAGTTCTATTTTGTTAAAAAAAATTATTGTGGTCTGAAATTGGAAAAGGACTGTTTTTAAAATGAAAGATTAGAGAGGGAATTACTACACATTTTTAAAAAATACGTTTCAAAGTTCATTGTAAGTGATGTTTACACTGCTGCTTTGTTCAACCAGGAGTTGGGGGGAGAAAACTGATTGTAGATGAGAGTGTGTACAAAGTGAGATTCAGTAACTGATTGGTTTGTAGAGTTGGGAACAGCTGTGGATGACAAAGGCTTCCAGCTGCTGACAACTGTATGGTTGGCTCCTGGATTAACTGAAGAGCTTATGGATGTAAACAATATTGCCAGAAGCCTTTGGTCCTCTGGAAGGCGAGATGATAACTCTCTTTGCACTTGAAAATACCTGAAATCTAAAGAAAGCCAGTTATCTTCTGCCAGCAGGGTGGCTTTTAATTATCGGGTCAGTAGCACAGTGGCTCAGTGGTTAACACCGCTGCCTCACAGCGCCAGGGACCTGGGTTTGATTCCACCCTCGGGCGACTGTCTGTGTGGAGTTTGCACATTCTCCCCGTGCCTGCATGGGTTTCCTCCGGGTGCTCCACTTTCCTCCCATAGTCCAAAGATGTGCAGGCTAGGTGGATTAGCCATGCTAAATTGCCCATAATGTCAGGGGTATGTAGATTAGGTGGGTCATAGGGGGATGGGTCTGGGTGGGATGCTCTGACATTCAATGTGGACTTGTTGGGCTGAAGGACCTGTTTCCATACTGTAGGGATTCTATGATTTGTGAACCAGTCACTCTGTGCCTCCAGCAAAGAAGTGAAGAGGAGCTGGTGAAAAGAGACTGAAAGACAGCAAGTTCTGACAAGCAAAAAGATCATCTCAGCAAACTGAAGAAGGGTCTAGGCCCAAAACGTCAGCCTTCCTGCTCCTCTGATGCTGCTTGGCCTGATGTGTTCATCTAGCTTTACACCTTGTTATCTCAGCAAACCCTGTGGTCAGAAGCCATTGAATTGCCTTGCCAGGTTTTTTCATCCATCCGTAGCACCAATATTTTTTGTCTGTGTGTGTTCATCTGTTTGTGTGTGCAGGAGCAGTTTATTAAGAGAGTTAGGGTCTTAATCAATACTTATATGTCATGAGTTCATTGTTGTTTAACTGTAACTACAATCTATTTACTAAGTAGTAATTCTTGTTAAATTCAGAAACCTGGTTCATGCTTACTGTTTTTCTGATGAAGGGTCTAGGCCCGAAACGTCAGCCTCTCTGCTCCTATGATGCTGCTTGGCCTGCTGTGTTCATCCAGCCCTGCACCTTGTTGTCTCGGATTCTCCAGCATCTGCAGTTCCTACTATCTCTCATGCTTACTGTTCCTGGGTTTAAACAATAAGGTAAATTGGGGAGTTTTTGCATATTTTAATAAAATTTTTGACTTTGTGACAACTCCATGAATCGTGGGGCTTGATTTCCAATGTGCTAGCCCAGTGAATTGTGACCATTTGAATCAATATCACACCCCATTTCTCAAAGGCAGGGAAAAATATATGAAGGGCTGCAGGACCAAAGGCCCAGACGATACTATTCAGCTCAAAGTAAAGACAGAGGGAACTCTTGTGTAATATCATGTGTTAAATAGATTGCAAGATATAGAAGGAATAGGGACAGATTTTGCACTATTATAGCAGATAGATAGAATTCCCACGAATGACCCTTCCAAGGACATACAGATTTAAGTTTTAACTTGAGAAACCTCAGTAACGCTGTTGGACACAGCATTAGTTAGGTCAGGAATTACCAGAAAATTCATAGAATATGAAAAACCCCAAAACTCAAAGCTACAAATACTGTGAATCAAAACCCATCCTCAGCACAAAAAGACCAAAACAGGCCATGCCATAACAGGGTTAATTCAAATAATCACAACAGCACTAACAATTAAGAGATTGGAAAATAGAACATTTTCACAGTGGTGCAAAGTAATTACCATTGCTGGTGCAGCTAAGAGGCTGAATCATAAACCGAGCACAAAACAAGAGTGATGATTGGATAACTCAATTAAGAAATTGAGAAGGCCATTACTGTAAACAAACAGCTCCAGACAACAGCCATTAGACACTCCCTTCACTCCCATCAAGCAAGGAGAAAATAATTTACATGCCCATCAGCTTTGAAGCCAGGGACCCTACCCCATGGGTGAAGGAGGCATCGTTACCTATTATGGAAACAACATGAGAACTGAGCCTGTCTGCAGTCTGTCTGGATCAGGACATAGAATAAACGGAAGATTAAAGGGTGCTAAACACCAAGTGATTCAGCAGGATGTCAACTGTGGATGATGTTTTGATACTGCAGTGTGATTTATCATAAGAAGACGATGAAATTAAAGGAATTTTACTGTTTTCGAAAGAAGGGTCAGGATTAGTCAGCCAGTCGTGATGATGATTGCAAGTGCTTCAGCCAAATCCTAGTGATCTTAGTGCAAGGCTATTTTTCCATGTGAGAGTTTGGAAAGGAAGCATTATGTCTTCCCCAGATTTAATGAGGTGTCAACATGTCATGGTGACTTTGCTGCATGAACTGGGTGCCCTAATCAGATTGCAGAAGGGTGCCGCTGGTAACTGGAGGTGTCCTCTTTGGCTAAAGATTGGAACTGCAAGTTAGTTAAACTTCATGCTTGTGTTTTCTGAACTATGACAGAGGTATCTGTATTCAAGGTATCTTCATTGGATTCAATAAAACATCAAGTTGAGCCAAACCCTGTGTGTCTGTGCAATTTTGTTCTTAATAAAATCCTAAAGTCCAAGAACCATTCGCAAGGAATAGGAAGGGGAACCACTTACACTGTTTCCAAAGACAGGGAAGACCCAGCTTTCACAGTTTCTGCTTTTGCCAGTTTTACCACTGCTGCCTCACAGCGCCAGGGACCCAGGTTCGATTCTAGCCTCAGGCGAAGCCTGTGTGGAGTTTACACAATATGCCTGTGTCTGTGTGGGTTTCCTCCAGGTGCTCCGATTTCTTCCCACAGTCCAAAGGTGTGCAGGTTACGGTGGATTGGCCATGATAAATTGCAAGTGTGCAAGCTAGGTGGGTTAGCCATGGGAAGTACAGGGATAGGGTAGAGGGGTGGGTCTGGGTAGGATGCTCTTGGGACGGTTGGTGTGGACTCGTTGGGCTGAATGACCTAATCCCACACTGTAAGGATTCTATGATTGTATGATTTTCACCATTTGCAAATTTGCTTTTCTGGAGAAAACATTCTGTCCACTACTTCACCTATTACAGGTCCAATTTCTAATGATTAATGTTTTTCAAATAAAGCACTGTACATGCTTTATCAGCCACATTGCTGACTAGAGACTTTTCACATGGGTGTTGATTGTTGTTACAATCATTACATTCTACCAGACAGCCCCATAAGAAAGGTAAATGTGACGCATTTCATACCTTGAGATAGTAAGAACTGCCGATGCTGGAGTCTGAGATAACACAGTGTGAAGCTGGAGGAACACAGCAGGGCAGGCAGCATCAGAGGAGCAGGAAAGCTAACATTTCGGGTCGGGACCCTTCTTCAGAAATCATTTCTGATTTCTGGAAACCATTTCTGAAGAAGGGTCCCGACCTGAAATGTCAGCTTTCCTGCACCTCTGATGCTACTTGGCCTGCTGTGTTCCTCCAGCTCCACACTGTGGTATTTCATACCTTTCTTATTTTATTAAACTATTTGTTTGAGTGGGGCATTTTACATTAATCAAAAACATTTGTATTTTATCTTCATTTGTGTACTATATGATTCAAATGTTTGCATGGTTGGAATCTATCCAATTGACTCCCATTATAAAATGTGTTCGTTGTTTGTGAAATTGGCATTTATGAGGTTTTGCAAGAATGTTACCACATCAAACAGCGAGACATCATTGAAACTCATAAAAAGCAATTAGAAAGAATACAAGCAATTTACCATCTCAATGTTAACAGTTAACGCCTAATGTTAACAGTTCCTACTGTATCTTTATGCCAACTGTAGTCCTATTTATCATCATCCTCTTCTCCTGCTGTATAAATCATTCTTTCCTTTCTAAAACTTTGTTTTCTTGCAGTTGAGTCCTGATATGTGGAAGGCAAAAAAGTTTTGACTTTGGATCTCTTTTTAGCAATGTTTAAGTTCTGTACTGCCATGTAATGATATCCTGAAGTGTTTGCAGCCAAAGAGATACTCTCTTTGAAAGTGTTGTCACTATTGGGACATAGGAAATGCAACCATGAAATTGTGTACAGCAAGATCCCACATACAGCAAGGAGATAATAGCCAGATCATTTGTTTGACATGCTGGTTGAGGAACAAGGACACCACCAGCAAACTGCTGAAGACAACAGCTTTGATCAGTGTTTTATCTGTCATAGTTTGTCATATACCTGATAATTAACTTTTTTTATGAAGTTGGTTTTCAAGTGTACCCTGGCAGCAAACGTATATTTTAATTATAGATCATAAGACATATAAGACTGTGTCAAGAGAAGCAGCATGACCAGATAATCATGAGCAACTGAGTATGTTTTTCCCACTGAAGGCATTATCTTGACAGAAAGGGCCACATTTGATTATTAGAGACAACAAGGTGCAGGGCTGGATGAACACAGCAGGCCAAGCAGCATCATAGGAGCAGAGAGGCTGACGTTTCGGGCCTAGACCCTCACATTTGATTATTAGTCTGTTTAGGTTAATTGATCTTAGTAAAAGGCCAGCAGTCATAGAGTCATAGAACTGTCCAGCACGGTAACAGACGCTTCAGTCCAACTCGTTTATGCCGACTAGATATCCTAAACTAATCTGGTCCTATTTAACCAACATTTGACCCATATCCTTCTAAACCCTTCCTACTTATGTATCCATCCAGATACATTTTAAATGGTTCTAGATTGCAGAGCGAAAAATTACAACGAAGGGTGCTCGCATCTGACTCAGGTTGAAGGTTTGGTTAAAACAAGATCTGGATTTGCAGGAAAAACACAAGAAATGGAAGCATATGATCCTTTGATCTATTCAGTATGATCATGATTGGTCTTCCCATCAACTCCACTTTCGCCTCCTTTCCCCATATCTATTGATTCCTTTAACATCCAAAAATATATTCATTTCAGCCTTGAATATACTCAATGCTTTAACATCCATAGCCCTCAGAGACAGAGAATTTCAAAGACTCACAGTCCTCTGGAGTTAAGAAATTCCTCCTCATCTTAGTCCCTAAATGGCACACAATGCAATGCTGGTGACACACATTGGCTAGACTCACATGGTAAAGAAACCCATGAATGAGGGAACACAGCTAGTTTTCCACATCAAGGAATACCGTCATAGACTCGTTCATGGATAAAAGGACAACAGTAGAGAATAGATCCATTTGTAGCTAGTGTTTAATTTACGGTCTTAATAGTGTTTGTTTATTCTATGTTCTCATGCAGTCAATGGTATTCCCCTGAGCTTCCTTCATTGGTTCAATGTACATCTTTTCACTTCAGCCCTGGTAAGGGTGCTGTATGAAAGAAACCAGTTGTTGCTGTTTGATAAGGCAACAATATTAATTACCCTCAGAAACAATTGGCACAAATTTTCAAGAATTTCCACCATTTATCATTTGGGATTGTTATATGAACAGCCCAATCCTGGCAATAAGCCTATCACGAAACTCAGTGACATAAAAATAAGTTATTGTGGTGCTGAAGTGCTGTACAATTAGATGTTGTCTTTTCACTTGGTGTATGAAAGGTTGGCAGCTGAAGGCAGAAGCAGGGAAAGAGGTGTAAAAAAAAAGTGCTCACTTGATGCATTTATTTCCCATCCCTAATTGCTCAGAGTTGATGTGGGTCTGAGTCCCTGTGCAGGGTAAGGATACCAGATTGCTTTGCCTGAAGGAGGTATTAGTGAACCAGATGGACAAACAACACACAGTCACCACTAGGCTAGATTTTTATTGAATTCAAATTTCACCTTCTGCCATGGTGAGATTTGAACCCACTTTCTCGGAACATTAGCCTGGAAGTGCTGTACTACTAACTTAGTAACATTTTTAAAAATTCATTTATGGGATGAGGGTGTTGCTGGCTAGGCAGCATTTATTGCCTATCCCTAATTGCCCAGAGTCAACCACATTGCTGTGGGTCTGGAGTCACATGTAGGCCAGACCAGGTAAGGATGGCAGTTTCCTTCCCTAAAGGGCATTAGTGAACCAGATGGGTTTTTCCCCAATTGAATAGCTTCATGGTCATTATTAGACTCCTAATTGTAAATTTTATTGAATTTAAATTCCACCATCTGCTGTGGCAGGATTTGAACCCAGGCTCTCTAGAACATTATCTGGGTCTCTGGATTAACAGCCCAGCAATAATACCACTAGGCTATTGCCACTATGCCAGCAACTTTCCCTATCTGTAGAAGACTGGAATCAGCAGTATAGGGTGCTATGAGTAAGGCACTTTAGAAGTTCCAAAGTATTTCTCTTTCATCCACTCACCTCCATTCAGGCATTTGTCAAGATTTCCCAATTTTTCTATCCTCTCACAGGTAAACGATGAAGTGAAGTGCCCCTTTACTGAGCCAACTGATAGACTTGCTTTGCACAGTGTATCTGAGCTGCATAGAACTTGCTAATACAACCAGTCTCAGCACGTATAGCTATCCAGGTACAAAAACCATCTCAGACTCAAGAGAGGGGGAGGGGACATTAACAAACATCAGTTAAAGCAGTTACTACTAAGTACTATTCAGTGACTACAGTTAGAAAGTGCAGGGCTGGATGAACACAGCAGGCCAAGCAGCATCATAGGAGCAGAGAGGCTGACGTTTCGGGCCTAGACCCTTCTATCCGCCTCCCACTCTCTCCCTATTTATTTCAAAACCCCCTTCCCCTCCCCCTTTTCTGATGAAGGGTCTAGGCCCGAAACGTCAGCCTCTCTGCTCCTATGATGCTGCTTGGCCTGCTGTGTTCATCCAGCCCTGCACCTTGTTGTCTCGGATTCTCCAGCATCTGCAGTTCCTACTATCACAGTTAGAAAGTAGCTATGTTGAGCCATCAAGTTAGAAGAGGATTGCTGAGATGTACACCATAAGGAAAAGAAAGACTTGCATTTATGTAGCATCTTTCACAGCCTCAGAACATTTCAAAGTGCTTTACAGCCATTGAAGTTCTTTTGAGACAAAAACAGAAATTGCTGGAGAAACTCAGCAGGTCTGGCAGCATTGCTGGAGAGAAAGTTGAGTTAACATTTCGAGTCTACTGATCCTTCTGCACAACTGATAGTAGCAAGGAAATGATGGTGTTTATACTAAAGACAGGAGATGGGGAGGAGGCAGTGGATAGGTAAGGACGGAGCCCAGGGAGAGACAAGACGAACAAAAAAAGGGATGGATAATGGTAAGCCAGGGAAAAAGAAAAGCTGTTGGTGGGGCAATGAGTTGGTGAAAATGGGTCGGCTATGCCGAATGTAGCCCGAGTCATAACAGGATCTGGGTTGTGGTGGTAGTTGAAGGACATGGAATAAGGGGTTCAAGTTCTATTGATATTGAGTCTTGAAGGCTGCAGGGTGCCCAAGCAGAAAATGTGATGCTGTTCTTCCAGTTTTCTCTGAATCTCACTGAAGAACTACAGTAGGCCTGAGACAGAAGTACTTTTGATATTTAGTTTCTGCTGACATGTAAACGGAGCCAATTTGCACACAGTATGTTCTCACAAACAACAATGTGATAATGACCTGATCATAACAGACAATTGCTTTTGTGATGTTGATTGACAAGGACACCTATTCTATTACTCCTATATGATATAACATCCCTCCTCTTCTTCAAAATATGTCAAAGGATTGTTTACATCCACTTGAAAAGGCAGACAGATGCATTGTGTTTAAATATTCTGCCTATCATCATTGTCTACACTGAAACAATGCAAATCTGGCTCACCACCACCCTCTCAAGGAGAACTAATAATGGGTAATAGATGCTAGACCACAACGCATTTTTGATTTTGGTTTTAAATCTGCACTGAGTTGGCCATGGGGATCCATCATCACAGAATTCAAACAAAAAGAGATCAAGTTGCAATGCAAAATAGAGCCATTATATCCAGCGACAGCAGACCAGATGCAGTATTGACCTGGGGAGATGAATAATGAACTCCCTCATGAGTTGCCTCATGCAACACTTCAATAGCCATCAGGCAGGGAAGAAGGGGCAGGACAGCTGCTGGGATGGTCCATTGATTATCTAATGGTGGGATGGGGAGGCAGTGGTATGGGGTAACATTCACTGGTCTATTAATCCAGAAGCCCAGACAAATGCTCAAATCCCACTATGACTGCTGATGGAATATTAATGCAGCTTGTATATCTCAACTGAACTAGTCTCAGTAACAGTGATCATGGTAACTATCATTAATTCTTGTAAAATCCAGTCTAGTTCACTAATGTCCTTCAGGAATGGATATCTGCCATCCTTACCTGGTCTGGCCAGCATGTGACTCCAGATCCACAGCAATGGGGCTGATTCTTAACTGCCCTCTGTGCAATGGCCTGGAGTACCATTCAGTTCAAGGGCAATTAGGGATGGGCCATATTCCAGGAAAGAATCCCTTTTTTCAAAAGATTTGTAGGTCTTGAGTTACTCTTGTCTTCAATTCTCACTTTTGTTTGCTTGGTCTATGCTGTCCCAACCAACAAATAATCTGAGATGTCCTTTGAATAAATCACAGAAATCCTACAGTGCAGATCAAGGCCATTTGGCCCATCAAGTCTGCACCAAGTGTTCAAACATCATCCCAGGCCTATCCCTGTAACCCACATTTCCCATGGCTATTCCACGTAGCCTACACATCCTTGGACACTATGGGGCAATTTAGTATGGCCATCCAAACTAACCCACACATCTTTAGACTGTGGGAGGAAACTGGAGCATCCGGCAGAAACCCACACAAACTCAGAGAATCTTTCAGAAGTTTTGAATTCCTACTCCCCCTCAATGTCCCCTATCCTTACAAAGTCGCTTATATGTGTTCCTCTAAACATACCTGTGGAAATGAGCTAACTTCAGAAAACTGAACACAGGCTTTTGAAATAATTCCACAGAGGCCGGTATCCTGTCACCAAGTCACCCTTTAATTACACGTGGAGAGTCCTTGACACTGGCCCAGCTCCCTCACAGCCAGCTGTTAGAGTGAACAAAACCTCTGACACACCTGTTTATATCTGTCAGCCAGGGCTCCCTGATTGGACCAGATCAACAGCCCCAATTAGGGAACTCCTATTCTATGAGGTCCACCTGGATGACCCCATTACAATCATTACATTCCTCCCCTTCTAAGTCCGAGGACATAGGCCTGTTCTTTTACTTGTAGCTTCTCCTGGGGTGTTTTTGCAGCAGGTCCAGTTCCTCTTAATCATTCTCAGATACGGGCAGGGTGTACTGGGCCCTAGCCTGCTTCGTGCACCCAGAGTGTCTCGGAAGAAGTTCACCCTCTTCTTCAGGCAGCAAAGACATCAAGGCTGTGACATCCACTATATCCATCTCAGACTCTAAGGTATCTTCAACACTAGATGGAGGGGGAGAACCTATAGCTTCCAACAGCTTTTCCTGCCCCATTTGTGAGTTTGCAGCTTTCATGTGAACCCATGTGCTTGTCCAGGACCACTTCACCTACCTGAACTTTGTATGTCACAGGACCTGACCTTGCATTGACCTTGTATCCTTACCCATGCAAGGCCATTTCCGCAGTTTCGACATCAAACTTCGTCCCTGACATAAACTGTCTCTCTTGCTTAGTGGAGTCTTGTGTCTGGCATTGGTGTTCCTGATGCTGTTTCATCCTCCTCCCCCACCTCCCAGGTCCAGGAAGATCAGATTTAACCTGGTGTAGAGTCTTCTCCCCATTAGCAACTCTGCTAGCGTTGTCCCTGCAGTTCCATAAAGATTGGGCTGAAAATCAAATAGGAACCGAGAAAGTTTAGTATCGAGTGACGCTGTAGGTTGTTTCTTTGAGCCTGCCTTCAAAGTTTGGACTACACTTTCCACCAGACTATTAGATGGTGGATGGTATGGAACTGTCCTTATACATTGAATGCCATTTGACTTTAGGAAATACTGAAATTCCCTACTGGTAAATGATGGCCCATTGTCTGTGACCAACACTTCTGGGTGCCCATTTATTGCAAAAGGTGCTTGCAGCATTTTTATCGTCGTCTCCATGTTTGACAAATGAACTTATGAACATCCACCATCCACAATGACTAGTAATGGGGAACAAAGAAATGGCTGAGGAACTGAATAAGTACTTTGTGCCAGTCTTCACAGTGGGTCTTCACATGAGTAATACCCCAAAAATTCAAGAGAGTCTGGGGGGGAGGCAGAGGTGAGTATGGTGGCCATCACCAAGGCGAAGATGCTAGAAAAACTGAAAGGTCTGATGTGGACAAATCACCTGGACCAGATGGACTACACCCCAGAATTCTGAAGGAGATAGCTGAAGATATAGTGGAAGTGTTAGTGGCGACCTTTCAGGAATCACTAGAGTCAGGGACTGGAAAATGGCTAATGTAACGCCCCTGTTTAAGAAGGGAGTAAGGCAAAAGAAGGGAAATTATGGGCTGATTAGCCTGACCTCAGAAGTTGGTATGATTTTGGAGTCCATTGTGAAGGATAATATTTCTGAATACTTGGACCAGAGGAGGTACATGAGAATGAGCCCAGGAATGAAAGGCTTAACATATGAGGATTTTGGGTCTATTTTCAATGGAGCTTAGAAGGATGAGGGGGGATCTAATTGAAACTTACAGAATATGAATGGCCTGGAGGGAGTGGACATTGGGAAGATGTTTCCATTGGTAGAAGAGACTAGGACCTGAGAGAAACTTCTTTAGCCTTGGAGCGGTGAATCCATGGAATTCCCTGCCACAGAAAGCTGTGGAGGCCAGGTCATTGAGTATATTTAAGACAGGGATAGATAGGCTCTTGATTGTCCAGGGGATCAAGGGTTACGGGAGAAAGTGGGAGAATAGAGTTGAGAAACTTATCAGCCATGATTGGATGGTGGAGCAGACTCGATGGGCAGAATGACCTAATTTCTTCTCCTATTTCTTATAGTTTAAGAGCATTGAGCCAAAGAAGGACGGTCATAGTTAACTTGAAACTGAGTCCAGGGTTTACCCAGCCATTCTCATGAATGTGGGGGAGCTGCTGGTGATAATTTTTGTCCTTGTTGGAACACTGGGCATTGCTCCACCAAGATGGCTAAGTCTGCATCTAATCCGGGCCACTAGACATAACATCTCACTAACATTTTCATTTTGGAAACCCCTGGATGACCCTGGTGGAGTTCAGACAGTACCTGGCAGTGACCTTTGCTCAGGACAATCACTCTTCCTCCCCATAATAATACGCCATCCTCTATGGTAATCTGGTCTGGCCAGTTTCAGAAAGGTTTCAATCCTGGTTGTGATGGTTCTTTTGTTACCCCATCACCACCAGCTATTTTAGTTTTACTAGAATCAATCTTTTTGTGTCCTCAGTCTGATATTGGCAGTGGTGACTGGAAGGGTTTCCAGAAAGTTTAAAACCAGAATGGGCTCTTCCAGTGGCGGCACCACCAGCAGAGTTTCTGCCAGTGGGAGGCAGCTCAAGGCATTCACCTCCTGGATGGGATTCCATCTTGTAAATGTACACGCTCAGAATGAGACCCCACTACTGAATTTGGCCTGAAACTTTAGGTGCATGGCTTGTCCTCTTTAGGTAGGCCTAGCAGGGTTTTGTGGTCTGTTACTATCATAAATTTACATCCATCAAGGTATTGGTGGAACTTTCTCACATCAAAGATGACCGCCAGACCTTCCTTCTCTATTCGGGCATATTTGCACTCTGCATCAGCCAAAGTCCAGAAAGTATATGCTATTGGGTGTTCCTCTCCATCGGGCCATCTGTGAGCCAACACTACCCTGACACTATAAGAGGAGGCATTGCATGTCAGCACCAGATCTCACTTGGGATAATAGTCTGCCAACATTTTAGACGACGATAGCTGCTTCTTCACTTCCTTAAAGGCTACATCATAGCTACAAGGCCATTTCCAAGATTGACCTTTATTCAATGGCAGATGTAAGGGTGCAGGATGGATGCCAGATTGTATGAACTTTTTGTAAGAATTCAACAATCCAAGGAAAGACCTAAGCTCTAGTACAGAAGTGGGAGCTGGGGCACCTTTGATTGCCCTCACTTTATCTTCCAACAGGTACAACCCAAGTAGGTCACTTGGGGTGCCTGGAACACACAATTTTTCCATTCTAAGGTATATGCATGCCTTGGAAAAACGTCTAAGGACTATGTCCAAGTTCTCTGAGTGCCCTTTGTTGGTCTTCCCTGTTATTAGCATGTCATCCAGAGAAATGGCAACCTGGGGTAGACCTTGTAAAATGTTTTCCATTGTCCGCTGAAAAATTGCACAGGCTGATAATACCCCAAATGGCAGTCTCATAAATTGATACGAACCCTTGTGGGTATTAATTGTAGCGTAGTTCTGGGAATCTTCATGTAACCGTAATTGCAGGTATGCATGGCTCATGTCCAGCTTTGTGAAGGACAGCCCAACCCTCTGCCAGCTTTGCGTATAAATCCTCTCTGCGAGGGATTGGGTATTTATCCAGCTGTGAAAAGCAGTTTATTGTTTATTTGAAATCCCCACGAAGGCGAACTGACCTGTCGGGCTTTGTCTAACTATTCAATGCTACTTGTACCTGTTTGTTTTATGCAATAAACAGCCTCTTATCATGTACGACAAGTTCCTCTTCTTGTTAAGACCCACCAGTGGTCTATCCTTTAGATAGTCTCAGCAGTTTTCCATGAGCTTTGAACATGGCAGGGGCTGGGATGCATTGTCACTTCTGCAAATGATATTTCGAGTTTGTAAGTTTCCTTTGGAACTTTACTTTTTGTTACAGTGCCATGTAAGGCGTTATACATTAATTTTATTAAATTTGCTCATTTTCAAAGAGCAGAGAGGAAGATTGGGAGCACCACTATATTCCAACTATATGTTGCCAGTAGTTGTTAACCCAGAGCCCAACACGACAGCCACTGGATACAACACAGAGAACTCAATAAGCAAAAAGTGTCACTTTCTAACTGGAGTTGTTTCCTATATTAACGTAGACTCTATCAGTGCTTAGATGTGCATTATGTCAAAGGATCAATCTTCAGCTGCATACTAATTCACAGGAGGTTGATGATAACTCATCCCCCAATCTCAAGAGTGTTCTAATATAATTAGAAAGTAATAATTGCAAATGAGGTGAAGGGTCGGTTGCAAAAGGTGAAGGACAGTGATAATTTTATTGTGTTAAATGTAATCCCTGATCTGACCTAAACTTAATGTACTTTTATTGTTGTGAAATTAAGTTAGCATTCAGCTTGAGAAACAGTGTTCAGGAATACCAAAGGGCATCCATTTTAATTGTTTCTTTATTCTTATTATGTCGGTCTCCATTTACTCTTTCATTCTGCATCCATATTGTGCCAAAACGGGAAGTAGTGCACCATTTGTAGGTGTCTCTCCTTTGCCCTCATGTTGTTTGCCCCTTTCATAGAATCCCTAAAGTGCAGAAAGAGGCCATTCAGCACAAGTCTGCACTGATCCTCTGAAGCGCATCCCACCCAGACCTAGCCCCATAACCCCACATGGGGTTTTTACCATGACTAACCCACCAAAATCACACATCCCTGGATATTATGGGGCAATTTAGCATGGCCAATCCACCTAACCTGTACATCTTTGGACTGTGGGAGGAAACTGGACCATCTGGAGGCAACCTACACAGAAATGGGGAGAACGTGCAAACTCCACACAGAGAGTCACCCGAGGCTGGAATCGGATCAGGGTGTCTGGTGCTGTGAGGCAGCAGTGCTAACCACTGTGCCATCCCATGTCACATTCACCCAGACGCCCGCTTCCCTGTTCCCTCCCCATGTCAACCAGTCAACCAGCTGACTCACTGGTTGGCCCCTTGCTGCCCACTTTGCTCAGGGAGAGGGACAGCGAGTGATGTACCATCTGGTTGTTTAATTCAGAGGTACCAGGCCACTGCTCAAAATAACCCTTCAATATGATGCCTTCAGCCAGGTCCTGCAGCATTGCAGGATATGACTTTGCAGGAACTGTGACTGTTTCGGACATCGGGATGAACCTGCAGTAAGAAGAAGCACAGCCTTTATTTATGCAATAGATTTAACAACCTCATTTTGTAAAACAGAGGTCACCCAACTCCTTGAGTTAATTGCTTAGCTACAAGAGGAGGACATTTAGCCCCTCAAAGCCTGTCCATCATCGACAACGCACCAGTCAGGAGTGTGATGGAACACTCCCCACTTGCCTGGATGGGTGCAGCCCCAACAAAACTCAAGAAGCTTGACACCATCCAGAACAAAGCAGCCCGCTTGATTGGCACTACATCCACTCCTTCCACCACCGACACTCAATGGCAGCAGTGTATACTATCTACAAGATGCACAGCAGAAATTCACCAAAGATCCTCAGACAGTACCTTCCAAACCCACAACCACTTCCATCTAGAAAGACAAGGGCAGCGGGTACTTGGCATTCCCACCATTTTCAAATTCCCCTCCAAGCTACTTACTATCCTGACTTGGAAATATATCGCCGTTCCTCCACTGCCACTGGGTCAAAATCCTGGAATTCCCTCCCTAATGATGCTGTGAGTCAACCCACAGCAGGAGGACTGCAGCGGTTCAAGAAGGCAGCCCACCCCCACCTTCTCAAGGCAACTAGGGCCAGCAATAAATGCTGGGCCCAGCCAGCAACGCCCACATCCCACAAACGAACGGAAAAAAGCCAGTTGCTTAGGAACAAGAGGAGGCTACTCAGCAACCCAAGCATGTTACACAGGTTCAGGAAGAGGCTATTCAGCCCCTCAAGTGGTTGCATAGGAACAGCAGGAGACCATCAGACCACTTGCTTTTCAGGTCAATCATGGCTTACCTGTATCTCAGACCCTTTTTACACATTGTCTCCTCCCTATAGTTCTGTATCCCTATATCCTACAGTCCTAGCAGGAGGTGGGTCCAGATTTTTAACAGAGAAATAAATTAACAATTGCACAATGAGTTTACTGCAATTGTTTTTCTCCTTGAATTGTTTTGTTGTGTACTGATTATGGTATTGCCATTAACAAGAATAGGCCAAGCATCACCTACATAAAGCCCATAACCATTGGACATTGGAATATTGAGTGTTGTTAATGGAGAAGGGGTCAAGTTAAACCATTTATTAAGTCCTGTGCTGATTGTACAATGTATTGTTTCATCCATATTTTGTAGGTTATACCAGGAAGAGAATGAGCGAGAGATACAGAAATGACAGATAACTGTGCAACAGTAAAGTGGCTGGTGTCCTTGAAATGAACTGCTAATTGGTTCTCTTTTCATGTACGGACCACAGGATCGATATTTCTCCAAGCCTTCAGCTTACCGATTAGATTCTTGACCTCTGATGTTGCTATTTGCGAGATCAGAACAAACAATGAAGATCGTCAAATTCAAAATATGGTGATGCCAGTATCATCAGTGCACTGAGTCTCTGAACCATCCTGTAAGACCATAAAAAGAATAGGAACAGGAGTAGGCTGTTTGGCCCCTTGGGCCTCCTCTACCATTCAACAGGATCAAGGCAGATCCAACATTCCTCATAACCACTGTCCTGCATTTTCTCTGTAGCTTTTGATTTCTCTTCCAATCAAGAATCTCTCTATTTCAGTATTAAATATGCACCCACAGGATTCTGCCCCCACAGCTCTCTCTGGCAAGCAGTTCCAAACACCCTCTGAGAGAAGAAATTCCTCCTCATCTTCATCTTAAATTAATCCCCCTTTATTCTGAGACTATGTCCTCTGGTCCTAGACTCTCCCATGAGGGGAAACATCCTCTCAGCACATGCCCTGTCAAGCACATTAAAAATCCTGTATGTTTCAATGAGATTGCCTCTCATTCTTCTAAACTCCAGAACTGTACATTACTGTACAAAACAAAGCAGAAGCATCATTCGTTCATTTTTACCAAAACTTTGGTGGGTCTGTTGGCACCATCTTGCTTTCTCTCAAGTTTTCTTCACGCTATCCCTCAATGCATGTGTTATCTATCTATCCATCCAATCTTTCCTCTCCCTTTTCAGTTTGTACCTTCCATTTCTCCTTTGATTGGTGTCAGGACAGGCCTGCTGGGTCTCTGTTCGTGATGTCCAGTATTTAGATGTCTTTCCAAGTTACACTATACCAAGCAAACGCTTTGATTCCTCAACTTTTACTCGGGATCAAACTCATTCGTTATCCCTTTTGCCCACACATTGTCTCGTCATTTCAAGATCTGTTAACCTTCTCTCATTCAGAGTCTTTCAGAATGGGGAGGTAGTGGCCCAATGCTATTATCACCAGACTCATAACCTGGAGACCCAGGTAATGTTTTGGGGACCTGGGTTTGAATCCTGCCATGGCAAGTGATGACATTTGAATTCAATAAAAATCAGGATTTTGATACAGGGACACTGAAGGAACAGCGATACATCTCCAAGTCAGGATGGTGAGTGACTTGGAGGGGAAATTGGATCTGGTGATGTTTCCACGTATCTACTGCCCTTGTCCTGTTCGATGGCAAAGTTTGTGGGTTTGGAAGGAGACTTGTGAGTCGTTGCAGTGCAGGGGACATACTGCTGCCACTGTGCTTTGAGAGTGAGGAATTGAATGTTGAAGGTGTTGGGTAGGCTGCCAATCAATAGAGATTTCATTCTCCCCCTCACTTCCCTTATCCCTTGATTCGCTTGAGAGATCAACAGTCTATCCAAGTTTTAAATTAATTCGATGACAGAGCATCCACAAATGCCATGGATTGCAGAATTCCAAAGATGCACAATCCTTTGAATCACTGACTCAACTCCCATCAAATTCAGAGGAAAACAGGAGGAAATGTGACCTAAGATAGCTTCAGTACCTTTGCTTGTGGAAACAGTGCAATCATTTACAGGTCAATTAATTGTGTTTCAGGAAGTGCTGCATACACTTTCCAAAACTATTTTGACGGCACCTTCCTTTATCCAGAAGGACAAGGGCAGCAGATACATGGGAACACCACCTGCTGCAAGTTCCCCTCCAAGCCACTCACCATCCTCACTTGGAAATACACTACACTTCCTCAGTGTCACAGGGTCAAAAATGCTGGAATTCCCTCCCTAACAGCATTGTGGGTCTACTTACACAACATCAACTGTTGTGGTTCAAGAAGGCAGCTCAGTGCCACTTTCTTTAGGGCAATTAGGGATGTGCAACAAACACTGGCCAAGCCAGTGACACCCAAATCCTGCGAATGAATAGAGGTGAAAATCCTTTTATGAGGCAAGGGCAGTTTGATACCACATTCCAAAAGCTTACCCCCAGTTATATTGGAGATGCTGCCGGAACAGCTGAGCTTTTCCAGCAACTTCTGTTTTTGTTCCCGATTTACTGCATCCGCATTTCTTTCTGTTTTTTTATATAGGAGACATATTGGATTCATATTTAATTCTGTTTCTGTCTCCACAGATGCTGTCAGTTTCTCTACCACTTCACAGAATCACAGAATTGTTATGGTGCAGAAGGAGGCCATTCAGCCCATAGGGTCTGCAACAGCTCCCTGAGCATATTACCTTTATGCCAATCACCTGCATTTTCCCCGTGACTCTGCACTTTTGTTCAATTTGATTAATCATCCAGTGGCCCTCTTGAATGCCTCAGTGGAACCTGCCTCCACCATACGTTCCGGTCCCCTAACTGCTCGCTATGGGAAAAGGCTTGCTTTGACCTTGCATTTGCTTCACCTGCAAAACTGTGCCCTCCAGTTCTCGATCTGTTTGCATCAGGGCAGAGTTCCTTCTTATCTACTCTGTCCAGATCCCTCAGGATTTTGAGAACTTCTATCAACTATCGTTTTAGCCTTCTGCTTTCTGAGGAAAAGACTCCCAGTTTCGCCAATTTTTTTTCCTCATGAGTCTCATCTGTAGAACTGTTCTCGTAAACCTCTTGAGCATTGTCTCCAAACCTTCTTGTAGTGTGGTCCCCAGAGTTGTACCTAATTATCCAGCTGAGGTCTAACCAGTATCTTATACAAGTTAATCATAGAAACTAGCAACAGGACGAGGCCATTCAATACAGTCATGACTGATCCTCTATCTCAATGCCATGTTCCTGCTTTCTTCCCACACCCCTTGATGCCTTAAGATCTAAAAATTTATTAATGTCCTTCTTGGATTTATTCAATGACCTGACCTCCACACCCTCCTGTGGTAGAGAATTCCACAGGCTCACTACCTTTTGAGTGAAGAAATTTTACCACATCTTAGTCTGAAATGGTCTATCCCATGTCTTAAGACTGTGACGGTGGTTCAAGACTTACCAACCAGGGAAAACATCCTCCTTGTGTCTTATCTTTTCCAGCTCTGTCAGAATTTTATACATTTCAATCAGATCTCCTCTCATCCTTGTAAACTCTAATGAATACATGCCCAGTTAAACTAATCTCTCCTCATAGAAAGTTCCTGTCATCCCTCCTATCAGCCTAGTGAACCTGAACTGACTCCTTCTGAAATAACTCCACAGACACCATCACCAAGTCACCCTTTATTTACACATGCATAGTACTTGACACTGATCCAGCTCCCTCAGAGGCAGCTCTCAGCATGAGGAGAACCCCTGACACTCCTGTTTATATCTGTCAGCCAGAGCTCCCTGATTGGACCAGGTTAACAGCCCCAGTTGGGGGAACTTGTATTCTAAGCAGTCCACCTGGCTGACCTTGTTACAACCACTACAGATTCTACAGAAAGTGTATTCTTTCTGAGTCAGGGAGTCCAAAACTGCACACAATACTCCAATGGTGAACCCATTGTTACTTCCCTGCTCTGGTACTCTAGCCCCTGTTTTTAAAGCCTAAAATTCTGTTTGCATTTCAGATTTCAGGAGCTGCAGTGTTCTGGTTTTGTTTTAATCAGATCACTCACAGGGATTCAAAAACACAAGAGTTCTGGCTTGATTTTATCAGGATTATCTGGAATTCGGTTTCTAAGTGCACCATTTAACCCTGAAGCAAGAAGGCTCTGATTGAGTCAAAGGCTGGCTCTGGCTGAAAGGAGATGTCGTTAAACCATATTAACCGCTCGACAGGTTGATTCTGTGTCACGCAGAGTCTCTCTCTCACACACAGACACAATCCCAGTTTCAATGCACAGCCCTGTGCCAGAGTTTACGAAAACCCTCTCACTGGAGTGACAGTGCAGAAACTAACGGCTTTGACAAGCTGAGCATCAAGCGGTGTGTCGGAGGGCTGACTGCCTCCTGAGTGCTATCGCTGCTGTTTTAGCTGTAAGTATGGTTGGAAGAGTACAAGACAAGGATACATGCAATGCCAGATTGAACTGTGGAGAGAAGCAGCCGGCAGAATAATTACAGAGAGATCACCACCACCCCCTGGATCAGCCCCCGAACTTCACTGAGAACTGGACTGTGCCCGGGGTGGGGGGAGTGGGATTTACAGAATTATTGTTGGAGGGTATTTGAGGTGAGCAGTGCGTCAGAAACACATTGTACAATATTGGCATTTACTGGCTAAAACGTGATTTATTGTTCTGGGAATGCGTTGCTTCCAATGTACTTATTGTTTACAATGTGCAGCCAACAATTCAGTTGAACTCTCCTCAGTGCAAGTGATTATGGTAATCTGAAACATGAACACGAGCAGGAGTTGGCCGTTCAGCCCTAGAGCCTGCTACCCCATTCATAAAATCATGGCTGAGCTGATTACTCCTCATTCCTGCATTCACCCCACCCAGATAAACTTTCACCTCTCCTTGCCGGTCAAGAATCTATCCAGCTGTGCCGTAAAAATACTTAAGGACTCAGCTGAAATATTGGAATGGGATTGTTGGGAGGTTCAGATCCTTCAGGGCAGGGGTGAGATCGGTAAACAAAACTTCTCATTTTAGAGTCAAAATCATTGGGTCACAGAGTCTTTACGGCACAGAATTCAGCCCGTCAAGTCTGTGCTAGCTCTCTGTAGAGCAAGAAAATAAAATAAAGAACTGCAGATGCTTGAAACCTGAAACAAACACAGAGAGTGCTGGAGAAACTCAGTACGCCTGGCAGCGTAGACAAGGTGAATTAGCCAAGGTCTTTTCCCCAGAGTAGTGGAGTCCATAACTAGAGAGCACGGCTTTAAGGTGGGAAGGGAAAGATTTAGAAGGGACCTGAGGGACAACGTTTTCATGCAGACTGGTGCATATATGGAATGAGCTGCCAGAGGAGGTGGTAGAGGCTGGTAAAATTACAACATTTGAAGGACATTTGGACAGGTGCATGAATAGGTTTAGAGGGATATGAGCCAAATGCAGGAAAATGGGATAAGTTCAGTTTAGGAAGCCTAGTTGGTATGGACGAGTGGGCCAAAGGGCCTGTTTCTGTGCTGTTGACTCTATGAGCATCTGTGGAAAGCTTTCTTTAGTTTATTTTTAGTTTAAGGAATGTACTGACATTTCTATAGTGCCTTTTACAGCCTCAGGACTTACCAAAGTACTGTTCACCCTACACCCAATGAAGTACTTTCTGAAATGCGCTCACTTTTGCAACACTGGACATGTGGTAACCAATTTGCACAGAGTCTAAAAGTAGGGGAGATCTTGCTAAAACTATACAAGATACTAATCAGAGCACAGCTGGAATACTGTGTGCTGTTTCAGGTCCCTTATGAAAGGAAAGACATGCTGGCATCGAATGCAGTTCAGTGAAGATTCACTAGGCTAACCCTGGGCATGGAGGGATTGTCTTAGAAAGGAGGGATTGTATAGATTGGGTTTGTACTCTTTGGAATTTAGAAGAATGAGAGGTCACCTTATTGAAACATAAAAAATTCTTAGAGGACTTGACAGGTTTGATGTGGAAAGGTTGTTTCCCCTTGTGAAAGAGTCTGGGACCAGAGGGTATAGTTTCAGAATAAGGGGTTGAACATTGAAGACAGAGACAAGGGGGATTTTTTTTCTCTCAGAGGGCATGATTCTGTGAATTTTTTTACTAGAGATGACTGTTGAGTCTGTGTCAGGAAGTATATTCAAGGCTGAGATAGACAGACTTTTAATCAGTAAGGGCATTAAGGGTTATGGGGAAAAGGGAGGAAAATGAATCTGAGGATTATCAGCCATGATCTCATTGAAAAGTGGAGCCGACTCAATGGGCTGAATGGCCTACATCTGCACCCGTATCTTATGGTCTAGCAAGCTCCCACAAACTATAATGTGATAATGTCCAGACAGACTATTCTCTGTGAGGTTACTGAGTGTCAACTGCAGGAGATTCGCTGAATTTTGTGGTAATGCAACTGTGGAACTAAACTCACAATAAAAGAGCACCATGAGGAGTGGAGAAAACACAAGCACAAAATAAAAAGCTTTGAATAAAAAGATGTGAGCAGAGCTGGTGTTTCCTGTCAGAGTGACAGAGACTAACGGATGTGCACGCACCACCACGGACCTTGAAAAATTGAAAGCTCAGGGGGGCAGTGGGAGAGATGAATGTCTTTTGGAAATGATACATGCATCCAGGATGACGTAGGGACTGGTCTTATGGGGTTACAGGCAGCGATTCGAGTATGTTCTGTGAGGAGAACCACAGCAACTGAAACACCATGAGGTCAGAAAGAGGAAGGCTGACTGTGAGCCGAGGAGCAGGGTTTATTTATAGCAATAACACACAGGTCAAGGCTGCAGTTACAAATCACAAACTACAAAGACCAGGTGGTGTGTTGGAAATAGGTTTGAGTAGGATTACGCACCCATAAAATAGATTTTTTTTTCTGTGAATCTTTTCAGAAGATAATAATCCTATTCTGATTTGAAAGGCAGTAAGGTATCTGCCTCCATCATACTCATACACCCCCAGTACAGGACAATTAGGGTCTCGGATTAATGTCTCCCCCAAAATATAGCACATCTGGAAAGTGTGGCACTTCACTGGGGTGGGGTAGCCTAAATTTTTTGTACCCATTTATTTGGAAGTCAAACCTATAGCCTTCCAATTCTGAGACAGCTGTCCTGGGGTATCACAGAATGAAATAAAAACAGAAATTGCTGGAAACACTCAGCAGGTTTGGCAGCATCTGTAGAAAGAAAGCAGAGTTCATGTTTCAGGTCCAGTGACCCTTCTTCAGGATTGATAGTAGCCGGGAAAAAGTTGGTACATCTGCCGAAAATGGGGCAGTGGGAGGGGGAAGGATTAAATGATAGGTGGATACAGAGCCCAGAGAGAGAGAAAAACAACTGGGCAGACAACAGAATGGGTAAAGATTAGCCGAGGAGAATGAATAGCTGCTAATGGGGACCGTTATTAGCTGACAATGGGCTATTTGTGGTAACAGCCCATGTGGGGACAAGGAGATAGTAAGAACTGCTGATGCTGGAGTCAGAGATAACACAGTGTGGAGCTGGAGGAACACAGCAGACCAGGCAGCATCAGAGGAGCAGGAAAGCTGACATTTCAGGTCGGGACCCTTCTTTTGATTTGTGGGGTTTAGGGTAAAAACATGGGAAAAGATGCTCAGGCCCTAAAGTTATTGAACTCAATATTGCAGAGTCCCCAAGCGGTAAAAGAGGTGCTGTTCTTTCAGTTTGCACGCCCTGGAACATTGCAGCCAGCCTGAGTCAGAGATGTTGGCCAGGGAACAGGGTGGGGTGTTGAAGTGGCAGACATCTGGAAGCTCAGGGTCATTTTTGGGGGATGGAACATGGGTGTCCTGCAAAGCAGTCACGCAGTCTGTGCTTTGTCTCTCCAGTGTAGAGGAGAGCACATTGTGAGCAGTGAAGAGTGGAATGGAATAGAATGAATTTATGTGGCCTCCTGTCCTGCTCACTCAGTAAATTGCAGTTAATGGGAGCCGTCTGATGGAGATTCCTTATTTCCTTTCAATTGCTAAATTAAGTATGTCCATCCCACTCATTCTTAAGTAAATGCACTGTCACTAGCCTACAACCAGGAACTGAAACCTTACAATAGAGTAAAAAGGGAGAAACTGCTTCCGAGTATCGACTGCAGATGAGGGCATGACGCAGTCAACTCCAGATCAGAAACGTGCAGCTTCAAATCCCAAAGACAAAGACTAGAATTAATATTCACAATGGAGTGCTGCAGTGCAGAGGTACCACATTTTGGGTGAAACTTTAAATCACGGTATCATCTGCCATCTCCACAAGACATAAGGAGTAGAAGTAGGCCATTCAGCCTATCGAATCTGCTCCATCATTTGATGAGATCATGGCTGATCCAATAATCCTCAACTCCACTCTCCTGCCATTTCCCCTTAACCCTCGATACCCTTCCTGATTAAAAATATGTCCATCTCAGCCTTGAATATATTTAATGACTCAGCCACGACAGTCCTCTGTGATAAAGAATTCCTCCTCATCACTGTCCTGAATTGGCTACTCCTTACTCTGAGACTATGCCCTCTGGTCCCAGACTCTCCCAGAGGGAAACAACATTTCAGCTTCAAAGTCAAGCTCCTTAAGAATAAGATGTTTCATAAGATCAGCTCTCATTCTTCTCACATTTTCCCATATTATATTCCATTTGTCAAGGCTTTGCCCACTCACTTAACCTGTCTATATCCCACTGCAATCTCTTTGTGTCACCCTCACTTCTTCTCAGCTATTTTGTGTCATTCCACAAACTTGGCTACAGTACACTTGCTGTCTTCGTCCAAATCATTAATACATTGTAAATGACTGTGGCCCCACACTGACTCCTGTGGCACTCCACTAGTTACAGATTACCATCCTGAAAATGCCTTTCTTATCCCAACACTGTCCTCTATTTGTTAGCCAATCCTCTCAGAGGCAACGTAAGATTGTGGTGGCTTCAGATTCCATCCAGACTCTCAAATGCAAATAGGCTAATTATCTTGTGAAAGGATTTACAGAACAACAAGGGGAATGTGTGGGAAGGGAACTAAGGGAATTGCATAGGCATAACTGGCTGAATGGCCTCCTGTGTTGTAACTTTTCTGTGATTTACATTAAAAAATGGCAGCAGGAGGAGACCATTCAACCTATCCAGACTGCTCCACCATTCCAATATGATCGTGGCCAATCTTGTGCTTCAATTCCACTTTCCTGCCCACTCCATATGTTTCTCAGTTCTCTGAGGGACCAGAAATTTGTCTAGCCCAGCCATAGATATATTCAATGAAGTGGCACCAACATCTCACATCCGTCTGAAGCAGAGAATGCCAAAGATTGAGTGAGGAAATTCCTTGTATTGCAAATGATTAGCCACCTGCACTTTGTGCTCTAGATCTCCCAGTTGGAGTAAAAAATGTGTCAGTGCCTATCCTATCAGGTCTTTTCATGATCTTGGAGTTTTCAATATGTTCACCTCTTACTCTTCTAACACGTAGAGAATCTTGGAACAGCTGTGGCGGGGTGTAGAGACTGTCACACATCTGCTGGAATGTGACTTTGCAAAGGAAGTCTGGAGAGAGATGCAATGGATTCTTTTGTCGAGGTTCTGCCTTAGTAGCTCTGTGCTCTACAGTCTGTTCTTTTGGATGTACACCAAGACAAACATTGATTGCACCTGGAGGACTATCGACTCGGTGAAAGACACTCTTTGGTCTGTCTGAAACTTGTTGGTCTTACAGAGCAAGGAGTTGATCCTGACCGAGTGTTGCAGACTGGCACATTCCAAGGTCCAGGACTACGTGCTGAGGGATGCAGTAAAGCTTGGGGCAGTTGCCACCAAGGTGCAGTGGGGAAAGACCTGTTTAGTTATCTGTTTAGTTATTGGACCTGCCCGATGCCTCAAATGTATGTAAATATAGTCTTAAAGAAGTAAGAAATGCCTTGGGGGAGAGAGATAGTAGGAACTGCCGATGCTGGGGAATCTGAGATAACAAGGTGCAGAGCTGGGTGAACACAGCAGGCCAAGCAACATCAGAGGAGCAGGAAAGCTGATGTTTCGGGTCTGGATCCTTCTTCAGAAATGCCTTGGGTTTGTTTGCTGGATAGGATCACACTCCAATGTTTGTTTGTTTCTTCATATGCTACTGTACAGGACTGAATTGCTTTGGTGACTAAGTATGTGTATACCGATATTTTTGTGAATACAGTATATTTTTGAAATTAAAAAAAATGTAGAGAATTTCAACCCAGTTAACTCAGTCTCTTCAGGGACAAGCACGGACAAGTCATTCCAGGGACCAATCTAATGAACCTTCACTGTACTATCCTCATGGCAAGTCTGTTCTTCCTCAAATACAGAGACCAAAATTACACACAGTATACCAGGTGTGGTCTCGCCAAAGCTTTATGCAATTTGAGCATGACTTCTTCATTCTTGTACTCCAATTCCCTTGGAAGTCAACATATAATTTGTTTTCCTAATTGCTCGCAGTAGCTGCGTTTTGTGTTGGACATCAACAGTTATTCGTTTGAAGAAAGTATGTTGCTTTTCTATTCTTACACCAAAGTAAATACCTCAAACTTCCCTATATTACACTCCATCTTTCATCTGTGGGCCACTCATGTTACTTCTTTATATCTCTTTGCAGCCTTTTTGTGGCCTCTCACAGCTTGGGCTCCAATGTAGCTTTATGTTGTCAGCAATATTGCTCTCAGTCTCTTAGACAATTGCATTAATATAGATTGTAAATAGCTCAGGTCCATGTGGCAGTCCACTCATCACAGCCTGCAAATTTAAAAATGCTCCATTTATTCTGCCTTTTCTGCTTCATGTCCATTAACCAATCCACAAAATTGGCTCCAACACCATAAGCTTTTATTTTGTGTATTATCCTTTTGAGTAACACCATACCAAATGCCTTTTGGAAATCAAAATATGCAACATTTAATGGTTCCTCTTTATATACCCTACTACCTATGTCATGAAAAATATCAAATCAATTTGACAAACACAATTTCCTTTTAATAAAACCGTGTTGATATGTTCCAAACACACTGCAGTCTTTTTGAACTGCTCCCTGATTAATAGGTGCTAGTATTTCCCAATGGCTGATTTCAGTCTAATTGACCTGATCATCCCAATCTGCAGAGACCCTTCCAAAATCTAGGGAATTTTGGAAAACCATAGCCAATGCATCTGCTATCTCTTATAGAGTCCCCACATGGACAGCATCAGGTGCTGGGGATTTGTCAGACTTTAGTGACTCTGGTTCATAAAATGCTTTCTCTCTGCTCATGATAAGAGCTATAACCTCCTAGTTTTAAGTTAGCCGCAGGCATCTGTATTTCGGGTACATGTGTCTTCTATTGTGAAAACAGACTCAAAATATTTGTTCAACGCATGACCGTATCTGCTAGTGCACTTAGATTTGTACACCCTACCTCTTCCTGTAACCCTCTGGCTACTATGACGAGTACCGCTACCCTAATTTATTGCTTTAAACTTTTAAACTCCCCTCCACCACACGTGCCCACACCGGATGCCCTCGACCACCTGAGTAATCCGGCTCTAAGGGATACAGACTCAGAGCGGTCAGATTGGAGTTAAGGGACAGGTCAGTCACAGTCGAACTAGGCTCAAGCGACTCAATGATCTTCTCCAATTCCCAATTTCTTGTATTGGAGCAGAGAACACTCCGTGTTGGTGCATGTATCCTCCGGAAACATCACCTTGATGGATAGCAGAAACACCCATCACCCCCTCACCTTCCCGTGCCCCCATCCCAATCCCAATCCTCCAGGCAATTACACGCAATTTAACAGTCCCGTGCCAGTCAATTTTCAATAAACTGCTACTTCCCAATGCATATCCTTTACGTACACAAAATAAGATCAATGTTTCCTGTAACTGTGTAGTACGTGTTGTTCTCGGCAAGTGCAGGAAATGTATGCAGACGTTAATTTCACAAGAAATAAAAAAAAGAAAATGCTGTCATTAAAAATACCATACATTTCTCCAGAATTTTGGCGCAGTCCAGCGCAGGAGGAGGCCATTCAGCCAATCATATCTGGGCTGGCCCTTGGGAAGAACACACTGGTTAGTCCCACTTCCTACTTTCTCCATATCCTTGCAATGTTTTTTTCTCTTTCAATTATCTATCCAAACCTCTTTTGAAGTCAATTATTTCAAACCCTTCTCATTGGCATCTCCCAATGCTGTGAGACATGTGCATTTGTCTAATGCTGGACATTTGATCATTCCCAATATTAATCACATAACTCGTTAATGCCGTCCTCAAAACTGACCTCTTTGATTAAACTGTTGGCCATTTCGCTGAATTGCTCTCCCATGGGATGGGGATGGCATTAGGAACAAGAGTCGGCCATTCAGCCTGTAGAGTCCACTTCGCTATTCAAGTGAATAATAGCTGATCACCTACCTCAAACCATGTTCCTCAGTATCCTCATATCCACTAATGTCATTAGTTTCTAGAAATCCAGAAATTTTGGTTGCCCATCCATAATTGCCCGTGAACCCATGTGCTTGTAGCCTACTTCACAGTAAACCATGGTCCTGTGGGTCTGGAGTCACATGTAGGCCAGCCCAGGTAAGGATGACAGATTTCCTTCCCTAAATGGCATTAATGAACCAGATGAACTTTTGAAATAATTAACGACAGTTTGATGGTCACCGTTACTGAGACAGCTTTCAATCCCAGATGTTATGAACTGAATTCAAATTCCATTACACCCAGATGCTCTGTTGGGATTTGAACCCATGACCCTGGAATATTAGTCTCAGCCACTGGATTATTAGTCCAATGACTTTACTACCATCTCTCCCAAATACATCATTATGTGACTCAGGACTGCATTGGGCAATGTAACACTATGTGAAGTGCCTTGGAGAATTTTACTATGTAGGAGCAAAATATCAATCCTAGCAGCTCATTTCCTAAAAATCATTTTTCTTATACCACTTCTGGTCTGTTGCCAATCACTTTTAGTCTGTTCCCTCTGGATATTGACTGATCAGCCAAGAGAAGCAGTGTCGCTTTCTTTACTCTCATCCATCACGGTTTCAAAAGCCTCCATAAAATCTTCCAGCCTCGTTTACTCCATACAACAAGTCTAGCTTTCCCAATGCCTTTTGTAAAACTGTAACCATTCTTTTCTGGAACCAGACTAGTCAATCTCTTTCAACACAAAAACAAAGTTGCTG
>NC_063360.1:33548574-33593010 GCF_021869965.1 Rhincodon typus | reverse complement strand
GATGCTGCCAGACCTGCTGAGCTTTTCCAGCAACTTTGTTTTTGTTCCTGATTTACAGCATCCGCAGTTCTTTTGGTTTTTAGTCAATCTCTTTTGCACCTCCTCCTCCTTCCTCTGCCAGAAATCTTTTTATTCACTCGTAGGATGTAGGCATCACTCACTGGCCAGCATTTATTGCCCATCACTATTTGCTGTTGAGAAGGTGGTGGTGAGCTGCCTTCTTGAACCGCTGCAGTCCATCTGCTGTGGGTTGACCCACAATGCCATTAGGGAGGGAATTCCAGGATTTTGACCCAGTGACACTGAAGGAACAGTGATATGAGTGGTTTGGAGGGGAATTTGCCGATGGTGGTGTTCTCATATACCTGCTGCCCTTGTCCTTCTAGATGGAAGTGATTGTGGGTTTGGAAGGTGCTGTCTGAGAATCTTTGATGAATTTCTGCAGTGCACCTTGTAGATAGTAGACACGGCTGCTACTGAGCATCGGTGGTAGAGAGAGTGGATATTTGTGGATGTAGTCCCAATCAAGCCGGCTGTTTTCTCCTGGATGGTGTCAAACTTCTTGAGTGTTGTTGGGGCTGCACCCATCCAGGCAAGTGGGGAGTATTCCATCACACTCCTGACTTGTGCCTTGTAGCTGATGGACAGGCTTTGGGGAGTCAGGAGGGAGTTACTTGCTGTAGTATTCCCAGCTTCTGACCTGCTCTTGAAGCCACTGTGTTTATGTGGTGAGTCCAGTTGAGGTTTTGGTCGATGGTAACCCCCAGGATGTTGATAGTGAGGGATTGAGTGCAGTTCAGTGCAGTGACACTATCCTGAAGAAATGTCCTGGAGCTGAGATGACTGACCTCTGACCACCACGACCATCTTCCTATGTGTCAGGTATGACTCCAACCACTGGAGAGTTTGCCCCTTGATACCCATTGATCCCAGTTTTGCTACGGGGTCTTGATGCCACACTTGGTCAAATGTAGCCTTGATGCCAAGGGCTGTCACTCTCCCCTCACCTCGGAATTCAGCTCTTTGTCCATGTTTGAACCAAGGCTGTAATGAGGTCAGGAGCTGAGTGGCCCTGGCAGAACCCAAACTGGGCATCACTGAGCAGGTTACTGCTGAGCAGGTGCTGCTTGATAGCACTGTTACTGACACCTTCCATCACTTTACTGATGATTGAGAGTAGACTGATGGGGTGGTAATTGGCTGGTTTGGGTTTGTCCTTCTTTGTGTGTAAAGGACATATCTGGACAATTTTCCACATTGCTGGGTAAATGGGGGTGTTGAGATTATACCGGAAGATCTTGGCTAAGGGAGCAGCAAGTTGTAGAGCACAAGTCTCCAGCACTATTGCCAGAATGTTGTCAAGACCTATAGCATTTTGCCCTATACTGGACACAATTATTCAGGCAGCCAAATTTATGTCAAACCCTTGCCCACATTCCATCAGAATGGTTCCAACTCATGAAGACACCAACAGTGGCACAATGCTCTGCAGGGAAGTGCAGAGAGGATCATAGCATAGTGGTAATGTCACTAAACTAGTAACCCAGAATATCAGGCTAAAGATCATGGATTCAAATCCCACCAGAGTATAAAATTAATTAAAACTTCTGCAATTGATTTCCAAATCGGGTAACCTTCACCATTTGTTACCAAAAACCTATCTGATCCACTAATGTCCTTTAGGGAAGGAAATGTACCATCCCTACCTGGTCTGGTCTACATGTGACTCTAGACTCACACCAAAGGGGTTAACTCTTAACCAGCAAGTCAGTTAGTGATGGACAACAAATACCAGCCTTATCATGGTGGAATATTCTTTTTAAAAATACTGTAGTTATAAATACAGTCTTACTTGGTCCAACCACACGCAAGAAGCTCAACACCATCTTGGCCAAAGAAGTCCACTTGATTGGCACCACATCCAATCCTTCCACCATTGACGATCAGTAGCAGCAGTGTGTACTCTGTACAAGATGTTCTGCAGAAATTCACGAAGGTTCACCAAGGAAGCAGCTTCCAATACAACAACCACTTCCATCCAGAAGGACAAGGGCAGCTGATGCACGGTGCTCCCATGTATCAAGTTCCCCTCCAAGCCACTCGCCATCTTGTCTTGGTAATATATTGCCATTACTTCACTGGCGCTGGGTCAAAATCCTGGAACTCCCTCCATTATGGCGTTATGGATCGACCTACAGCACATGGATTGCAATGATTCAACTGGCAGCTCACCAACCACATTCTCCAAGACAACAAGGAACGGGCAATAAATGTTGGCAGAGCCAGTGACGTTGGATCCTTTAAATGAACAGAAAACAAAATCAGACAAGAAGATGAACAGTGAAAGCTCTGCAGTGTGCCAGGGTAGCAGGTCACAAGTTCAGACAGTTTTGAAGGCTCTACATTTCTATAAAATCAAATCACAGATTGAGGGCAAGACAGGCAAGTGCAGCATTTATCAGCCTGCATTTCAGCTGCTGCTGTCCTTATGCTATAGGTTCCACAAAATGTCATGAGGGAGGAAGTTCTAGGACTTTGACTCAATGACTAAAGACTGATGATAAATGTTCATGTCAGGATGCTGAGTGACTCGCACTTGGAGGTGGTAACATCTGCTGCCCTTGTGCTGGTACAAGTCACGGGTTCAAGTGGTGTCATCAAAGGGGACTTGGCAAGTCGTTGAATTGGATCATGTAGATGGTAGACACCTGTGGACACAGTGGTGGATGGAGTGATGGTTTAAGATGGAGCTTCACTGTCATTTCTTCTTCACAGTAGCGCTGCAGACTCTGTTACATCCGGCTGAGAGAGCTGGCCAAGCCTGGGTTTACCAACTCATCTGCAAGGCCTGCACCTCTAACCATGCAGCACTCATTCAGCCCCCGCGCTTTATTAACTGGAGAAGGGGCATTAACCCACAACCACCCAGGCCTGAGGCACGTTTGCTACCACAGACATACAGTCTTGCATCAACCTGGAAATGGCAGCCGCTTTCCTGCGGAGGACATTAGGATTAAAAGTTTTGTGCTGAAAATAGACCATATCTCATACTAATTGGCAACAAAATGGCTGCCCAGTTAGAATGGCTGGAGGAGGACTATCAGAGAGCAGGAAACAAGAGGAAGCTGTATGGTTCTTGAAGCCTCTGTCTCCTCGTACAGTCTGTACACTTCAGGAACTCTTCAGGAGGGTCATTCTCCTAAGGGAGACAAAAAGTAAGAGGAGAACTGGGTGAAATTCCACGAAGGTAAAGGACTGGGGAATTTCTGTCCTTTCCCAATCAGCCCTCCCTCAAAGCCTCAAACCACAGAATGTGTTTTCCCCTCAATCAGTCCGATAGCAGAACGACATTTACAGAATCAGCGAAGTTAGAGGGCCAGTAGACCTCATCACATGTTCTTTGGAGAACAATTTAATTTGTCCAATACTCATGGACTGCAGTGGTTCAAGAAGGCAGCTCACCACCACCTTCTCAAGTGCAACTGGAGATTGGCAATAAATACTGGCCCAGCCAATGATGCCCATGCCCCACAAGTGAATTGAAAAGAAACCCATGTTCCATCCCCACGGCCCTGTGAAATTCTGCTCTTCAGCCTGAGAGCTTCAGGAACCTATCACTTTTCCCTTTGAAATGCACAGGTCAATCTGCTTACCTTAAAGACAGTGCTTTTCTCATCTCAACAACTTTCTGAGTCAGAAAAATAAAATCCCTCTGCTCTGGCCAAATGTTTTCAATCAATATCCTCTGATTACTAACCCTCCTGCAAGAACAAAAACTTGCCCTCAGCAAATTCATCCTCAAACCGTAGGACCCTGGGGAGCACAGAGGATCGGAGGTATCTTGCTGTGCATGTCCCCTGGTCCTTTCGAGTATTGGCACAGGTGGATAAAGTGGTTAAGATGGTATTTAGGATACTTGCCTTTATTAGCTGAGGCACAGACTTTAAGAGCAGGGAGGTGATGCTAGAACTGGATAAAACACTGGTTAGGCCACAACTAGAGTATTGTGTGCAGTTCTGGAATCTACATTGTAGGAGGGATGTGATTGCACTGGAGCGAGTGTAGAGGCGATTTACCAGGATGTTGCCTGAGCTGGAGAGTTTTGGTCGTGAAGGCAGATTAGACAGACTCCCCATTTCTGAAGAAGGGTCTAGGCCCGAAACGTCAGCCTTCCTGCTCCTCTGATGCTGCTTCGCCTGCTGTGTTCATCCAGCTCTACACCTTGTTATCTGAGACAGACTGGGGTTGTTTTCCACAGAACAGAGGGGACGTGATTGAGATGTATAACATTATTAGGGACATAGATAGAGTGGACAGGAAGAAACTTTTCCTCCTGGTGGAGGGATCAATGACCAGCGGACATAGATTTATGGTAAAGGGCACTAGATTTAGAGGAGATTTGCGAAAATGTTTCTCCCCCAGAAGGTGGTGGGAATCTGGAATTCACTGCCTGTCAGGGTGGTACAAACAAAAACCCTCACAACATTGAAGAAGTATTTAGATGTGCACTTGCAATGCTGAGGCATACAAGGCTGGAAAATGGGATTAGAATAGTTAGGTGGCTGTTTTTTTACCGGGGCAGATTCGATGGGCTGTAGACGTCAATGACTATAGCCCCGAGGAACTGCCAAAGTAGATGACAACAGTTCGATGTGTTTCACAGGCAACTTGCCATACATCATAGGCAAACTTCGCCTTTTCAAAAAGGTATCTAATAGGGGAATATTATCAAATAGTTACATGTCAAGATGTGAAAGAACAAAAAGATGGAGTGTTAATGAGATGAGGACACAGTCATGAGGGAGAATCCAACACAATGCCAGCCAGGTCTGAGGGTATGCTGCCATCTGGTGGCCAATGTTGTATCAAATGCAGCAATGCCTATGACCCACAGGTTCTGCCTTTTCACCAGACTCAGTCAGCTGCATAAAAAGATGGCTTATACGCAAGGTAGGGAAATTTACCTCACAAAATACACCAAAGAACTGTGGATGATGGAGATTTGAAGCAAATGAAATACTGGAGAAACTCAGCAGATTTGGCATCATCCGTGGAGAGAAAGCAGAGTTGATATTGATTAGGGACAAAAAAACTGCAGATGCTGCAATCCAAGGTAGACAAACAGGAGGCTGGAAGAACACAGCAAGCCAGGCAGCATTTGGAGGAAAGAAGCAGTCAATGTTTTGGGTATTACCCTTCTTCAAAACTGGATTTAGGAGTAGGGGGAGCTGCAGATAAAGAGGGGGGAGAAGGGATGGAGGCAGAACGGTGATGATAGGTGGACACTGGTGGTAGGTACAACCTGGTTGGTTGATGGGAGGGATGAATCCAGTTAGTGGCTGGAAGGGAAGGTCAGAAGGTGGAATGAAAGGGAGGATGTGGGGCTGGAAGGGAAGCCGGTGGATGGTTGGGAAGATTATTTGAAATTGGAGAACTCAATGTCAAGTGACCTTCCTCTGAAGGGTCTGAAGAAAGGTTCTGAAGAAGGGTCATTCAAACCAAAATGTTTACACTTATTTCTCTCCACAGAGGCTGCCAGACCTGCTGAGCTTTTCCAGCAATTTCTATTTTTGTCTCTGATTTACAGCATCTGCAGTTGTCTCGGTTTTTATTTATGGTTAAAGTTGATTTGTATAAACACAGTGTAAATACTAATACTGGGGTTACTGCTCATTTCTCAGTCACTATTCAGTGATGCACTAAGTGACACGTGGTTGTAATATTAGACAACACTACACAGTGAATGTATTTGTGGCTGCTATGGGGTTAACACTAACCTTAATCCACCTTTGCTGCCTATCAGTGGCTTCAGATTACGACCAGAGTTAAGGAACTGCTCTGTCTATTTTTCACTCTGTCAATTAAGAACGAGTAACGCAGCACTGCCAGAGCAGAGATTCGAGTTCAGCTGCAATAAAAAGACTGGAGAAACCCGAGCTTCGTCTGGCATTCACAGGAGGGATCACTCCCAACAGCTAACATCTATAAAGATCCTTTAACAAGGTAAAAACATCCCAAGGGATTTCACAGAAGTATTATAAATAAAATGTTGGCACAGAACCACATAAGGAGATATTAAAGGCAGGTACAAAAAGTGTGACATGTCCTAAAGGAGGAGGGAAGTTTCACTGAGAGAGCTCAGGGCCAGGAAACCTAAGGTTGATTAACATTAATGATGCACAAGAGGCCAGAATTACAGAAGCGCAGATATCTCAGTAGGCTGGGGGGCTGAAGGAGATCATCAAGAGGAAGGTAGGTGTGAGGGCATTGAGGGATTTTGGCATTCTCATTCTCATTTTAAAATCGAGGCTTTGCAGGACTGGGAAACAATGTCGGTCAGGGAGCACAGGGGTTAAGGGTGAAGAAAACATGTTGTAAGTTAATTCTGAGGAAGGGTCACTCGACTCAAAACATTGTCAGATTTCTTTCCACAGATGCTGCCAGACCCACTGAGATTTTCCAGCAGCCTCTATTGATGTAAATTAGAATCGCTTGAGCCTTTCAAAAGGGGGTCCCTGTAGATCATGACCTGAAAAGGAAAATGTTGCAGGAAAAAGCCAGTGGATTGGCACCAGCTGATGTGTTCAGGAGGGCTGGCATTCGCGCAATGTGCTGTAACAATAACATGAACCTGTCCTTTTCAGAGGGAAATCTGCCATCCTCACCCAGTCTAGCCTAACATTACTCTAGTGGCAATATGGTAGACTGTCCCCTGAAATGGCCAAAAAGCCTATCAAGGGCAATTAGGGATGAGCAACAAATAGTGGCAGTAGCATCTACATTCCATTAAAGAATGGTAGGTGTCTTTTCCTTAGGATAAGGGATTTCAAGACTGAGGGACATATTTTTTCAGGTGAGAGGAGAAGTTTCACAAAAGACATGAGGGGCAATTTCTTTTACACAGAGAGTGGTTCATGTGTGGAATGAACTTCCAGAGGAAGTGATGGATGCAGGTATAGTTACAATGTTTAAAAGACATTTCGATATGTACATGAATAAGAAATGTTTGGGGGGATATGGGTCAAGCGCAGGCAGGTGGGATTAGTTTAGTTTGGGGTTATGGTCAGCGTGGACTGTTTGGACCGAAATGTCTGTTTCCACACTGTATGACTATATTAAAATAAAACTGGTGGAGGTTTACTTAAAATTGCAGCAGAAGCAAAGAGAACACTGATAAAATATGAAATGAGAGCAAATTTCTGGGGCTGCACATGAACTTGCTCATCACCATGAAACGGAGGACACAATTAGGACAAAGGTTTTCCTCCAGTACTTTCTGTTCCTGAGCGAATAAACCTTCAGACTCGATTGATCCTCGGTCAGTAGGCTAACGAAGGGTCTAGGCTTTCTGCCCCTATGATGCTGCTTGGCCTGCTGTGTTCATCCAGCTCTACACCTTGTTGTCTCAGTAGGCTAACTGCTGGCATCTGGTGGCCATTTTAAAGTACTGCAACTTTAAAGCTCCAAACTGTTTCTCAAATTTACCAAACTCACTTTTCATCGTTCAATGAGACAAAACTAAAGGCTAAACGGTTAAAGCTGCTATGACAAAACACACTCGCTATTCACACAAACAACTAATTTAGTTTTCAGTCAGTCTTGATAGAAGTGACACATATTCAGCATTGGACAGAGTCCTAGTAAGAAAGTTTTTTTTGTTCAATCTAATTTTGTTTACATTTGTAGTTAGCATTTCTCTGAAACCTACAGTTTAAATATTGAAGTACCCAGCCTTGAGCAGGGTTTTATCAAGACAGAACTTGGGTTTAATTGGTCAATGAAACTGCTCGAGCTGGTAACTGAGACAGCTAGGGCTTTTGTGTACGGTACATGTAGACTAACAAATTTAGTGATTCACAATAGAGTTCTGGAGTTAGGTAATTAAGGGAGTTAAGTCGAGCAGGGGCTCTGTTGCTTCTGCTTTTCCTTTTTTTCCCCAACATCCATGAATTGAAACTTCTGTCATAGAAGAAGCTAGTTATTTGGTGAGTTTCTGATAAGTAATTAAGATTTATTCTACGCCTAAAGTTTAGTGCAGCCACTATAGAAAGGCTAATAACATATAGACAAACAATTATTTTATTCAATAATTTATTTACTTAAAAACACATTAAGGATGGAAGGACAGCTGCAGCATATGGGAACTCCTGGATGTCAGCCTGATCTACTCTACTACATATCTTACATAGAATCCCAAAGCATGGAAGCAGGCCATTCAGCCCATCAAGTCCACAGCAACCCTTCTGAAAAGCATCTCATCCAGACCCACCCTCCTACCCTATAACCCCACATTTCCCATGGGTAATCCACCTAATTTACACATTCCTGGACACTATGGGGCAATTTACCATGGCCAACCCACACATCTTTGGAATGTGGGAGGAAACCCATGCAGACACAAGGAAAATGTACAACTCCACACTGACAGTTGCCCAAGATTAGAATCAAACCTGGGTCCCTGGCACTGAGAGGCAGCAGTACTAACCACTGTGCCACCCCTACAGACCACTACATACCTGTAGTAAGTGTCTAAGTTTGAGCAAATTTAGTTTAAAGTTTATGAGCTGAAAGTTGAACTACAGATATTGTGGCACATTGGGGAGGGGGTACCTTACCTGGATTCTTTGTACAAGGAGGCAGTCACACCTCTTTAGGTTGGGCATCTTGTGATTTGGCCAGTGTCCTGGGACAGGAGAGTGCGATTGTCAGTGAAGCATGGATGGGGACCCAGAGGGTAGGAGTCCCAGCAATTGTCCAAAGGTCTGAGATTCTTTCAGCTGGTTTGAATCAGAGTGGAGGTTACAGGGTGGATGAGTTAAATGACCTTTGCACGGTGGTACAAGAAGGTGAAGAGTAAAAATATGTGGTGGTAACAGGGGACACTACAGTGAGACGGATTGATGCTATTCCCTGCAGCAAAGATTTCTGTGTTGTTTGCCCGGTGCCATGAATCGGGACACGTGCTCAGAGCTGAAGAGGAATTTGCAGTAGGAGGGGAGGGTTCAAGTCACTGTGGTCCATAAAGGTATTAAAAACCTAGACAGTTCAAAAAAAAAAGAGATTCTGCTTAGTCAGAACGAGAAGCGAGGCATCAAATTAAACTGCAGAACCTCAAATGTCATAATCCCTGGAATTTTGTTTTCAATTCATTCACAGAATGTGGGTGTTGCTAACTAAGACAGCAATTATTGCCCAGCGCTAATTGCCTAGGGTCAGGTAAGGGGTTAACCACATCACTGTAGGTCTGGAGTCATATGTAGGCCAGACCAGGTAAGGAGGGTAGTTTCCTTCCCTAAAGGACATTAGTGAACCAGATGGGCTTTTCCCGACAATCAACAACAATTTCTTAATTCCAGCATGTTTTAAAAAACAAACTGAATTCAAGTTCCATCATCTGCCATGGCAGGATTTGAACTCGTGTCCTTGAAACATTACCTGGATCTCTGGATTAATGGTCTAGCAATAATACAACTAGGCTCATCACCTGCCCTTGCTTATTACCCAAGGCATGTGCAAACTGACGTCGGATGAATTAGATTAGAGCAACGAATGTACAGCTCAGTGTCTGGCTGTGGGGGAAGTGAATTCTGGCTCATAGGGGACTGGCACTAGTATTAGAGAAAGTGGGGTCCATGCTGATGGGACAGTCTCCACCTTGCTCAGTGTTCTGACTAGCATATTTAGGGACGTAAAGATGATTTTAAATGAAATAGTGAGAGGAAGAAATCAAATCTGGGAAAATATAGTACATCAAAGAGTCAAGGCCAAAGAGAACTATAATAATGCACAAAAGACCATGACAGGAAGGCACGGAGAGTACAAATCTGAACCAATAGATAAGACTAGAGATTACATAAAGAACAAAACTAAAGTATTTATATCTGAATGCACGTTGCATTTGAAAAAAAAGATTAGGAACTGACAGCACAAATAGAAATATGATCTGGTAGCTATTTCAGAGACATGCTGTAGAGATATATGGATTGGAACCTGCATATTGCATGTTACAGAACATTTAGGAAGGACAGGAAGCCAGATAGAGGTGGAGGAGTGGCTCTGTTAAAGATATTTAGGTCATGCCTCTCTATTGTGCCAAGTTGAGGAAATCAGGATGTGGAATAAGTTTGAGTTCAGAAATGAGAAAGGCAAGGACTCAGGATGGTGACCTGTAACTAGTGAAGTGCCACAGGGATCAGTGCTGGGGCCACAATGATTTACAATATATATTAACGGCTTGGAGGAGGGAAGAGAATGCCAAGTTGTGAATGACAAAAATAAATGGAAAGACAAGTGGTGAGGATGACACAAAGAGTCTGCAGAGGGATAGAGAGAGGTTTAAAGGAGCTGAATATTATTTAAATGGAGAGAGAGAAGCGTCCTTGCGCATGAATCACAGCCAGCATCCAAATAAAGCAGGTAATAGGGAAAGTAAATGGAACATTGGACTTTATTTCAACAGGAGTAGAATATAAAAGTAGGAAAGTCTTGTTAAAACTGTACAAGGTACTAGTCAGACCACAGCTGGAAAATTGTGAACAGTTTATCTATGGATAGGCTGATGTTGGAGACCACCCAGAGAAAGTTCACTCGGCTGATACCAGGTAAGGAGGGACTGTTTCACGAGGAGACGTTGTGTGGGTTGAGCCTGTACTCATTGCAGTTCAGAAGAATGAGAAGTGACGTTATTGAAACGTACAAGATTCTTAGCAAGTTTAAGAGGTTCGATGCTGAAAGGGGGTTGTTTCTCCTAGTAGGAGAATCTAGGACCAGAGGGCATAATCTGAATCAGGAGTTGACCATTCAGGACAGAAATGAGGAGGAAGTTCTTCTCTCGGTGGGCTATAGAGATTGGGTCATTAACTACTTGTAGGCTGAGATAGACACTTTTAAATTAGTATTATTTTAAATCAAGCATTATTATGAATAAAGCAGAAAAGTGCAGTTTGGGATTATCAAATCTGCCACAATCTCATTGAATGGCAGAGTAGACATTACAAGCAAGTGGCGTATTTCTAGTCTTCAGTCTATGATCTTACGCATTGGTCATCTTTGAGGAATTGTTGGACAGGCTTATAACCACTCAATTTTAGACGTGCAAGGGGAAAACTGAATGAAACATATAAAGACCCTGGGGGAACTTGACAGAGTGGATATTTGAAGGATGCAGCAGAATATTGATCAGGTGGAAAGCTGGGCAGAGAAATGGCAGATAGAGTTTAATCTGGACAAGTGAGAGGTGATGCATTTTGGGAGATCAAATGCAACAGAAAGTGTACAGTAAATGGCAGGACCCTTAGGAGCATCCATGTACAGAAGGATCTTGGGGTGCAGTCCATAGCTTCCTGAAAGTGGCGACAGAAGTGGATAAGGTGATAAAGAAGGTGTACTGCCTGCTACCTTTTATCAGGCAGGGTATTGAGTATAAAAGTTGGCAAGCCATGTTATAACTGTATAAAACTTTAGTTAGGCCACATTTGGAGTAGGGTGTGCAGTTCTGGTTACCACACTATAGGAAGGATGTGGAGGCTTTGTAGAGGGTGAAAATGAGATTTACCAGGATATTACCTAGGTTAGAGTATATTAGTTATAATGGGAGGTTGGACAAACTTAGATTGTTTTCACTAGAGCATTGCAGGGTAAGGGGTAGCCTGATGGAAGTATATAAAATTATGAGGAGAATGGACGTAGTGGATAGTCGGAGTCTTTTTCCCAGGGTGGAAATGTCAAATACTAGGAGGCATAGGTATAAAGCAAGAGGGGGAAAGTTCAAAGGAGATGTGTAAGACATTTTTTTTTTTTAAAAATAGAGGGTGATAGATGCCTGGATCACTACAGGAGGTGGTAGAAGCAGATACAATAGCAATAATTAAGAGACACTTAAACACATGAGCAGACAGAGAATCGAGGGACATGGAACATTAGAATGGCATCATTATTGGCACAGACATGATGGGCTGAAAGGCCTGTTCCTCTGCTGTACTGATCTACGTTCTTAATATTTCCTGTTAGGGAAGAATGCAGAACTAGGAGTCAAAGTATAAAAATAAAGGGTTGCCCATTTACCACAGGGAAAACGCAAAACATTTTCTGTTCTTTCAAAGGGTCATGAGTCTTTGGAACTCTTTTCATGAAAAGATATTGGAAGCAGAGTCCTTAAATATTTCTAAGGCAGAGGTAGATAGATTCTTGGTAAGCAAGGGGGTGAGCCATTATTGAGTTAAGCATGAGTGTAATTTGGAGGATGTAATCAGGTCAGGCCAGGACAAAGGGGCTGAATAGCCTACTCCTCATTAGTATACTCCTAATGGAGGGGCCTACCCTCTGCATGAAAAAGGAACTTGTCCAGACATTGTACCTTTTTAATAATTGAACAAAAGTGATTTAGTTCGATTTTAAAATCCCATTTTGCTGCATCACCTTTCTTAGCCATCAAGGTACAGTACTGATGAGGATTTGAATTTGGATTTCTTGGCTAAGAAGTAAAGACCCTATCCACTGCAACACATGACCTCTTTAGTGATTCAGCACTAAGTTTCTATCTTAGTTCATTTCAATAAGGGGGACATTGTCACGGAACTATGCCTCAACCAAAGCTAACTTCCCAACCAACCCTTTTCTCAGAGTCACAGGTCTCCAGCTCAAAAAAGGCCCTTCTGACTATCAAGTCTGCACCAGTCAAAAACAACCACCTAACTATTCTAATGCCATTTTCCAGCACTTGACCAATGGCCTTTTATGCATCGGCATTGCAAGTGCACATCTAAAAACTTCTTAAATGTTATGAGGCTGCCTGCCTCTCCCACCCCCACAGGGGCGGAGTTCCAGATTCCTCCAACCATGTGGGTGAAAACACTTTTCCCTCACATCTCCTCTAAACCTCCTGCCCCTTACCTTATATCTGTACCCCCTGTTCATTGATCCCTGCACGAAGCGGAAACATTCCTTCTGTACTATCTATGCCTCTCAGAATTTTATGCATCTCAATCAAAACCAAGCCCCACCACCCCAGTATCCTCGGTCCATGGAAAACAAACCTCTAAGGTTCCTCTGATCCTCGGTGCTTCCCAGGGTCCTAAAGTTCATCATGTATTCCATTGCACATGGGCAGGACAAACAAGGCATCACCTCACACTTACTTAGAGGAAGAAATGGCCTAGAGGTATTATCCCTGGACTATTAATCCAGAGACCTTGGTTCAAATCCCACCATGGCAGACGGTGGAATTTTAATTCAATAAAAGTCTGAAATTGGGAGTCTAATGATGACCATGAATTCGTCATCAAAAAAAAAAAAACCCATCTGGTTCACTAATGTCCTTTAGGGAAGGAAACTGCCATCCTTACCAGGTCTGGCCTACATGTGACTCCAGACCCACAGCAATGTGGTTGATTCTTAACTGCTGGACGTGCAATAAATACTGGCCTAGCCAGCGATGCCCTCAACCTGTGAATGATCTCATTGTTTAAAAAAAATTACCTGCATTGAATTCTATTTGCCACTGAGCAGCCCATCTATATCCTCCTGTAATCTACGAGTACCCTCATTAATTTACCATCCCACTGATTTTTTGTATCATTATGAACTCTGATCAACACTCCTACATTCAAGTCTAAACATTTACATATTCCACAAACAGTAAGGGTCCAAAACCTGAGCAATGTGGAACCTAACTGGACACGATTCCAGTCACAAAAATACCCCTCAACCATCACCCTCCATTTTCTGCCTCTCAGCCAGGTCTGGAAGCAATGAGCCAGATTTCCTTCGATACCATGGGTTCTTACTTTTGCTATTAATCTCCTGTGCAGGATCTTATCAAAAGCCTCGCTGAAATTCAATAGACTATATTCAATGAATTGCCCACATCTACACACCTGGTCACCTCTTTGAAAAATTCAATCAAGTTGGTCGGACATGACCTCCCTTTAAACAAAACTATGCCAACTGTTCTTGATTAATCCCTGCCCTTCCAACAGTAGGTTATTTCTGTCCTTCGGAAATTGATTCTAATAGTTTCCTCACCATTAAGTTTAGATCAACTGGCCTGCAGTTTCCTGGTTTATCTCTTGCTCCCTTCATGAATGACAGTATCACATTGGCTGTCCTCCAGTCCATAGCACCTCTCCCGTAGCCAGAAAGGAATTGAAAATTAGTGTCAGCACCTCCCTTGCCTCAGTCAACAGCCTGGTATACATTTCATTGGCCCTGGAGATTTATCTAGTTTGAAGCCTGCCAGATCACTTAGAATCTCGTCTGTTGATGCTGATCTCTATAATTATATCACAGTCCTTCTTCCTGATTTCTGTCCCAATAATTGCCTCTCCCACTAACAAACACTGACACAAAGATGACATTTAGAATCCTACCTAGACACTCTGGCTCCATTCACAAATTCTCACTGTGTTCCTTAATGGACCCTACTCTTTTTACCCTAACGTACTCATAAAATAACAGGATTTCCTTTATTTTATCTGCCATGATCCTTTCTTGCCCCCTTTTTGATCTTTTAATTGCCTTTGGCACATTCTGTATTCATCTAGGGCTTCTGCCCTTGATATCAGCCAAAAGCTTCCATTTTTCCTGCTTGTTTAATCCTGTCTCTCTCTCAATAGCCAGAGTTCACTGGATATGTTAGTCCCACTTCATATCTTTACTGGAACATGTTAGTCCTGTACTCTCCATATTTCCTTCTTGAATATATCCCAGGTGGGTGGGGTTGGAGGTCAATTAGCTCGGTTGGCTGCATGACTGGTTTGTGATGTAGAGTAAAGCCAACAGCATGGGTTCAATTCCTGCAATGTTACTACAAAGGACTCTCCTTCTCAAACTCTCCCATTGCCTGAGAGAGCACCCATATGGTCTAGTAAGACTATGGTAACTTTATCTTACCTAAACGGTATCTACTCCCAGTCCACACTAGCCAAATCATGTCTGATCATCTTAAAATCCACCTTCCCCCCCCAACTTTAGAACTTTGAATTCAGGTCTATTCCAGTCCTTTTCCATGAAGTAAAGCTCATTTTGAGACCTGACATTCTTGCAATTCTGTCTTGATGAATGTAAGATATAAAGCTTTGCTAGCACATCTCTCCCAGGAATTCTCACGAATTGCCGAGTTCACACCATTTGGTTTAATTTCTAAAGCGGTCTCACTTTCCCAAAACACATACAATCAACACATTCTCAGAGATAAACTGTGGCTTCACTTGACTGTCAAATGGAACATGGCAAAGACTACAAGCAGCTGGGCAGGTAACTCTTAAAGAGCAACAAGTGTATATTCAGATTGAATTTACAAAACAATGCAGATAGGAAACCCAGGAAAAAAATTCAAATAACAGTTTTCTAACATTGCATCCACAATAGTACTGGGGCCATTTTTTTTCTACTTCCTTCAGGAAGGATTTTGCCATACATTGGTTTAGTTTCATGGCCGAGATGACCTCCTGCACTGCAGGAGATTGGCCATTCTTCAACCATCAGCCAAGATAGCATCAGCTGGCTGTTCAACGGCAGAAACCATCTCAGCCAAACCCTCTTCTGTCCTTAAAGAACACTAGTCCACTTCCCAGCATTGGGGTGACTAGAAGAACCATTCCTGGTCAATTATATTCTCCCTCAACACCACTGCACCCATCTTAGTAACTCTTCACATTACCTGATAAACCACTCTGTGCTGACAGAGTTCAGCCAAGCTTGGGCTGTTCAGATCTGCAAATTATAGCAGTGCTCACATGCAGGAGACACTGGCTCAGTAACTCTTCTTGCATTGTGGACAGCCCTCAAATGAGGCTTCATGACTGAACCAGAACAGAGGTCAACTTTCTCATAGTTGTTACCAAATTCCTTCAAAAAGTCTTGATTTCTCCTCATCTCCGCAACACCGAGACCTCTGCGCTGCTCCAATTCTGACATGTTGTGCACCCCACTTTGACTCACTAATATTGTTAGTCATGCCTTCACCCACGTTCTGTGAAGCCCTTGCTGAACTGTTCTCCCTCTCAGATATTTTGTAAAACTTTGCCCTTTCTTGAAGCTGTAGGTCATGTGTTCTAATGTTCCTGCACGGTTCAGTGTTAAACTAAGTTCAATGATGCCCCTGTGAGGCACTCAGGAATGTTTTCTCTGCATGATAGGAGTCATGTAAATGCAAACTACTCTTACTGAATCTCGAAACAGACCTCGAAACTAACCACATTCATTTGATTTGTCATTGGCTGGATAAGCTGTAGATTCATTCATTTTTAATAATTCTTGACAATGTATATTAGTGAAAACTCAGGAGCGCAAATATAATAAAAGTCCATCATTGAACATATTATGTCAGAATAAAGGAGCCAAGTTAACAGTTCTAGAATCCTGTAAATGTCAGTATGTTTAAATTAATTAGTAATTAATTTTTGAGTCTAAATTCTTCTCTCACAGCAAGTGATCAATGTCTGATGGACTCGGGGGCAGTGCATGCTATCCATATTCCACATAGGAGCTCCAGTCCATTATACCTGGAGCACAGCTCTGCCTGTTTGCAGGTCATTTACAATCCAGCTGGGAGGAAAGTTTCAGTGGAGTGGAGCCATTTCGAGCAACCGCATCCCGGATGATTCCTGCCTGCCTGCCCCCAGCGTCCTGCGAGCACACTGTGTGGTCCAGAGGTAGGGGGTGGGCGAAGTCTTGGGTCACCTGAGCTTGGGGAAGATACGGATGAAGAGGATCATGCTGATGAAGGTGAAACACACCACCACCAGCATCAGCCATAGCAGCCAGTTGACTGATTTCTTGGTGTGTTGCTCCAGTCGCTCTGACTCCACCTTCAGCTTCTCAAAGTTCTGATCTGCCATCCGCAGGGACTGGGTCAGTGTCTGTGCACAACCAACACAGGGTGAATGTCATGGGTTAAAACAATACTCCCAACCTCCACTCCTCTTTAACCCCTTTCGTCTACCTCAGACTTTTGCTTTCTCATATTGTGATGTTAGAATCATAGAAGCCCGACAGTGCGGAAAGAGGCCACTTGGCCCATCGGGTCTGCACTGACCCTCCGAAGAGCATCCCACCTAATCCCACTTCTCACTCTACCCCAGAACCCCACATTTACCATGGCTAAACCCACCCGGCCTGGGCATGCCTGGACACTATTGGGCAATTTACCACAGCTAATCCACCCAACCTGCACATCTTTGGACTGTGGGAGGAAACTGAAGCACCTAGCAGGAACCCCACAGACATGGGGAGAATGTGCAAATTCCACCCAGTTGCCCGGGCTAGAATCGAACCCCGGTCCCTGGCGCTGTGAGGCAACAGTGCTAACCACGGAGCTGCCTTCGATGTTGGTGTACCACCCCATGAATAGGGCACCCACACACTTTCCATAAGTAACTGATGACCATAAATATAGACAAGAGGTTTCTGATCAGCATGAATTTTACGCTGACATCTCCCCCCCCGCCCCGGACCTTAATCTCCTCTACCCAACACCCAGTGAGGATTTAATGGATATCAATACCTCACACGAGTGATGACTGCATCAGCAACCTGTCTGAAAGCAATAATATTGCAATGGAAATGAACAGAGTTCACCTTCCATGGAGTGGCTGCAGGCAGAGTCATATCGTATTTACAGCACAGGGTCAGGCCATTCAGTCCAAGTGGCTCATGCTGGCGTTTATGCTCCACACAAGCCCCCTCTCCCATTCATCAACACATTCTTCTACTCCTTGTTCCCACTTGCACTTAGGTTACATTCCCATTGAACACCCTGGCTGGAATCAGATTACTGAGGTGCTGCTGTCTCACCATCAGCTGTGGCCTCACCAATCCAGCCGCTCCTACCTGGTTGTCCTGTTTGATAACACTCTGTGCTGCCAGAGTGTTGTTCTTCAGGTTACGGGCCAGGCTGAGCATCTCCTCGGCGAGTCGCTCCTGCATGTTGTGGTGACGGTGGAGCACAGCGTCCAGTTCAGTGGCTGTTTGTTTCTCATCCTCCAGTCCACTACAGAACGGAGGAGTGCAAGAGAGGAATTACAGAAAGTGGAATAAAATGCAAGTGAATGAAAAAGCAATTACAATTAAAACTGCAGTCAGTCTACTCCAGTGTATTAAACTAATACAAAAAAAGACAAAGACAATCCTGAATTCCTATAATGCCATCCCCAATCTCAGACTATCCCATGCACTTCATAGAAAATGAAACACTTTTGACGTATGGTCGCTGTTGGATGCTGTGTTTCCTACATTGCAAGTTGCACAGCAAGGTCCCACAAACAGCAATGTAATCTTGGCCAGAATCTTGATTTTTTTCTAAAGAGAACGAAGTTGATTGATAGATAAACATTGGCAAAATCATCTTGAAGAATTCTCTGACTCTTCATATTTTGTTTTACATCCACTCAAGAGAAAGCAGAGATGAGCCTCAGGACTTAACATTCCATCCACAGATGACATCACTGACAGTGCAGCACTCACTCATTCACTATGGTACTGGTATGCAAGATCAGGTTTTGTGCTCACGACTCCAGAATGGGACAAGAAGCTACAATGTCTAATTCAGAGGAGAGTACGCAACCCACTAAATTGCAACTGACACTTTCAAACAGTGTCTGCTTTGTATAGAGGTTGCTAACAGGTTAATGTCTCCATTACAGCTGCAGACAAGAAATTTAAATTAAGTGTCCCTACAGTAATACGGCAGACTGTTTTATTAATGTAAATTGCCCATGCTTCTCCAGCAATTAGCTGCAAATTATTGCTCCATAAACTTTAATCTTTCTGCATTAATATCTTTATGGGACACACTACTGGCACACAGCACCAGACAGACATCTGCTTTGTTGGATCTTCCACCACTTTGTCTCCGTTGCAAACCAGATGAGTATCAGCTCTGAGCAAAGCTTCCTCAGATAAAGATGGTTGTCAGGGGGTGTACAATAACATTTCAATTTGTATTTATATTAATCTGGGGAACATTGCAAGGCTCTTTACGCAGGTGTGTAATTCAACATTAGCAGAAAGCAGCAAAAGGTAACCAGATTGTGACTGGGGAGACAATGAACGTAGCAGTAAAGTCATCGGACTATCAATCCAGAGAACCAGCCTAACGCCTTGGGAACAAGGGTATAAAATCGCACCCACAGCAGCTGTTGCAATTTAAATTCAATTGATAAATCTGGAATTGAAAGATAGACCAGGATAGTTATCACTGATTGCAGTTTAAAAAAAATGCCCTTCAGGAAAGACAAAGTCATTCATCCCCAGTTTAATGTCAGACTCACAGCGATGAGGTCGACTTTAACTGCCCTCAAACTGGATGGCTAGCCATTTCTAAGGGCAAATGGGGACACGCAATAAATGCCAGCAACAACCACATCCAATGAGCAAAAAAGAAATGTTTGGTCACAAAGTGGGGCTTTAAAGGGTGCCTTAAAAGTGAGGAGAGGGAGGAGGGAAGGTTTACTGCCAGTCAGAGTTTAAAAATTAGGTGAGAGTTTTAAAACAGAGGTACTGCTGAATTGAAGTCAAAAAGTCAAATTAAGGCCAGCGAATGCAGGGGTGATGGCTGCTCAGGATGTGGTGCAAGTTTGGATACAAGCTGCTGAAGAGTTCTAGAGCATGGAAAGTGGGAGAACAACCAGGAGAAGATGGGAATAGTCCAGAAGCAAGGAGAAGGTGTGAATGAGGATTTCAGCAGCAGATGAGCCAAGGGAGACAGAGACGTGGTATTCCAGGAGGTGGAAGGGATGTGGAGTCAGACGCTCTGCTCTGGTATGGTACCTAAAGTGAAGTGGTTGGATTAAGCTAAAAGACAATAAGACACTGGAGCAGAAGCAGGCCACTCAGCCCATTGAATCAGCTCCACCATTCAATGAGATCATGGAAGATCTGATAATCCTCGACTCTACTTTCCTGCCCATTCCCCATAATCCTCGATTCCCCTTACTGATTAAAAATTCTGTCCATGTCAGACTTGAGTATACAGGAACAACCTAGCCTCAACAGCCCTCTGTGACAAAGAATTCCATACATTCACTATCCTTTGACAGAAGAAATTCCTCCTCATTTCTGTCTTAAATTGATTATCTCCAACACACACATGACAGGAGACAGGTTTTCTACTTAAAATTCCCAGTCAGGTATTGTATGTGGAGAGAAACAAGAAAACATTTTGTTGCACAGACATTTGTAAATATAAAACCAAATCCTTACCTTCGTCTTCTCAGTTCAGTAACTTCAGAACCTAAAGAAAATACAAAGACTTTTTTCCCTTAATCAGCTTAGCTTCCTGAACGATGAACAACGTATATCATTAGTATCTATATCCAGTCTTTAGAAAGGGAAAATTAATTAAGGATACATTCATGGTCACTGCTTCCATCTCAATACCAAAACAAGCCCAGTAGTATTTTGAAATGTTTGATTGTGAAGCCAGTTGTTTTGGTGTGAAAGAAAAGTGCAACAGTCATTTTGCACATTGTCTTTATCGAGAGCTTTCCCAAGCAGATACATGAATGGTCAAGACAGTTTGCACAGAACAAGGTAAACAGCAAATAAACAAAGAGAACACCAGAAACACTGAGCAGGTCTGGCAGCGTCTCTGGAGCGAAAAACAGTGCTAACATTTCAAGTCAATGTCCTTTCATTGGGACTGGGAAAAATAGAGATGTTACAGGTTTTAAGCAAGTATAGAGGCAAGGAGAGGGTGGAGGGGAAGCAAATGAACAAAAAGGGAAGATCTGAGGTAGGATAGAAGGCAGGAATCAAAACAGACAATGGCGCATGGGGAAACTGGAGGAGAGTGGGATTGATGGGACAAGGACAAGAGATAAGCCTTGAGTGGGGAGGAATTGTAAGCAACAAGAGTAAAACCATGACCAGGAGCTGCTGCCCAAATAAGCAGGAGCAGTGGTTATGATGTGTGTTGCAGGCAATGTTTGGTCGATAATATCTGCCCGAGCTACAGGGGAAAAAGGAATTCAAAGCCTTGCATTAACACTTCATCCCCTGAAGACACTGCAATGCAGCACTCCCTCAGTACTGCTTGTGATCCACCTTGCAGCAGAGACTGAACTGATCCAGTTGGGCTTTGAGGACAGACTGAAAGCAAACAAGTATTTTTCCTCTGTCTATTTAAAACCGTGGCAGCTTTCCTTCCTTGGGACTCGAGCTGCATACCACAAAAAACGGAGCTGGACTCCCCTCTGTGCGGCACTGTGACAGTGCAGCATTGCTGAAGATGCAACCTTTCAAGTCAGATGCAGACTGGAGCCCAGGGTAACAATAACTCTCTTGGGGCGAAGGGGACCTGGGGGTGCGAGGGTGTTGCTGGCTCAGAGCAGGAATTGCCCTGGTAGCTGATCTTACATTCAACAGGCCATCAGTGAGTGAACTTATTTTGCAATGGTCCAATTTGAATTCATGTTCTTTCGGGTTCCTTGCGCAAGCCTCCATTACGAAGCCAGAGTTCACCATTACACTTATATCCATAGAGCAACCAGGATGAAGAAATCAACATTGTTTTTCCAGAGCTTAAGAAATAATCCTCCAAAGCATTTGAGCTCATAGCGAGATATTTAAATAAAACAAAGGTTAAGTTAATTAACTAACAAAAATAGGTAAGGTTTGGGACTGGGTACTTACTCACCTTCAGGAGATAGGGGTGGCTGCAAAACAAGAGAAAAAAAGGAAAATAAAATTAACACAGTTTTGTCAACTTGTGTGTGCAAGAAACAGAAACAGGAAACATCGCCACCTTCAGAGGTTTATGTCACCCAAATTTCATAGGTTAAAACATTTAGTGTTGCAAAGACAGAGTTTGGTTATTTGGTTAGTTTGTCCATGACTGCACTGGCTCAGAGTCTCCCTCGAAGCTGACTGTAGGTGAGAGGAATAACACTATCCGGGAGATGGGGTTTGAAGTACTGAGTACTCATCAGGTGGCATTTACAAGTTTAAGTGAGGCGTTGGAAAAAGTGTTTATACATGGTATTATAATCGACTAACGTGCAGGTAGAAGATGAAAACGGAGCACAGAACTCTAATTTGAAAACTGCCCTCACACCATTCTCAAACAACTGACCACATTAAATTCTTTTGTCCTATGCACATGCACATTCACAGACAGGGATGTCCTTTGTTGGGAGCCATGGGTCACCAGCACTACAGAGTGTTCCAGCATGGGTAGAGATCCTTCAGCCCGTTACATCTGTGCTGATCATGAAGTAACTACATACCCACTTGCAGGCACTTGATCCACAGCCTTGTTTGTTACACTGTTTTAAATATATCTTAAAAGGTTGTGATGGTGCCCACCTCGACTAATCTTTTAAGGCAGGGAGTTCCAGATACTCCACACACACTTGGAGAAAATCTTTGTCCTCAAAATCCTCTCTAAACTTCCTGTCACCTATCTTCAATCTATGTCCTGTGGGAAGTGACCCCTCTACCAAGAGGAAAATTTTATTCCTGTCTATGATGGTCAATCTTGTAAATCACAATCAGGTCCCTCCTCAGTTTTCTCTGCTCCAACGAAAACAACTCTAGTCCACTTAGTCTCTCTACATCAAACCACTTCATGTTGACCTTCTGCTGTGTTACACTAATGCCTTAAAGCTGGAGTACTCACCAGGCCAAGGAGTTCACTTCTCATTTCCCCCGTGTATCTGGCTTTCAGCTGAAGGTGGACTGTTTGAGTGGCAGATATCCTCTCCTTTCCAGTTGTTGATGTCTTCCCTGGTGCTAAAAACTGATTGGCCAGAGCTTTCTCCGTGGGGTTAGGCTGGAAACCAAAAAGGGGTGAGACGTTGATTAATGGAATCCAACAGCCATTAAGCAGGAGTAAGGAATTATGAATTGTACAGGACGTTGTTGGTGGAGGACTAACCAATGGTCAGCACATCAGTCAGAATGCCTCTCCTTTCTATAAAAAAGCAGCTCCAGGGTATTCTTTCAATTCCACTCAAGAGGGCAGATGGAGACTCAGTCAATGCTCCTGAGTTTTTTTTTGATTGAACAGTCTTGCCATACAGCAGTTCCCACTTCAAGGATCAAGGAAGAGGCCCCAGTCCCAGGATTAACTAGGTTGAAGGGCCAGCCTAATCAAGAAAGGCTGACCCTTTCATTGGAGTTTAAAAGAATGAGAGCTGATCTTATTTGAAACATACAAGACCCTGAAGGGAACTTGACAAGGTGGTTCCTTAGAGGACATTTCCCCCTGTGGAGGGATCTAGAACATGGGGGCTACTAGAATGTAACTGAAGTAGATGTGAAGTTCTGCATCCATGCCTCCCTCCAACCTCTCAGAAAACACTGCCAGCTCTTCTTTGTATGAACACCAATACCATCACACAGAAACATGGAGAATATGGGGTTTCCGCATTTAAGATGGAGAGGAGGAAGAAGAATCTCTTTTAAAGGGGTCTTTAGAATTTGAAATTCTCTCCCTGGAGAGGGGACAGGAGAGTGAAAACAGACAAAACAAGAAAATGGTGTTAAGGCCACAATCAGATCCGTTATAACCTTATTGGCTGGTACAGCACGTTTAATGGGCAGAGTGGCTCCCTCCCATTCAATTCTTACCATTCAGTGTGAAATCTAGTGCGTCTGTTGCAGTGGCATTGAACAGCTCAGTCCAGTCACACCAAGTGTAGACTATTCTATACAGCATTCTCTCAGCAAAGATAGCCTAGCCTTTGAATTTACCAAGTGATAGGAAACATGTACTTTCTCCCAAAATTGCTCCCAATTATAAATTACAATCAGATTGCTCCTACCAGTTTCTCAGCCTCCAAAAGACCTTTCATAAATTCCACTTTGCGGGTATATTCATTTAAGACCTCAGGGGCAGGTTTGCTATAGTCAAAAGAAACAGGATACATTAGATTTACTATCCTACAACATACTTTCAGACAGTACAATAAAATACTCCATTAAAAATGTCAGACTTTCCAAGGCAGCTGTTTTTTTAAAATGTCTAAAGTAAAGTAAAATGCTCTGAATAGTGGGATGGCGATTATATTAACACAAAAACAGAAGCTGCTGGAAAAGCTCAGCAGGTTTGGCAGCAACTGTGAAGAAAAAAAAATCAAATCAGAGTTAACATTTTGGGTCCGGTGACCCTTCCTTACAACATCATATTAACTCTGCCTGGAGATAGGCTCATGTGATCTGGTTATCATGGAGAATGAGGCCCAAACCAAAAACTATTGAGAAATAAAGTGACACTGATTTTTGGACAGGATGACAGGCTGCTGTGAAGAGCAGGGAGAACTGTAGATGTGCTAAGAACAAAGCAGATGCTTGTAAAAGTTGGCTCTCTGTACGGAAGGAAGGGAACAGGCCAGATGGGACATGAAGATTCTGGAGAAGGAGTGACAGAGGTGGGCCTTGGTGCTGGAAGGCTGTTCTGGAATAGTTAGTCCAAAATAAATTGATTATTGAGCCAGAGTAAAACATTTGATCTCATGTGGCAATGAGAAGTGAGCCTGCTAGGAGCTGGGATTGATTCAAGATTTAGTTTTGTATTTTTATCCATTTACCAGAAGCATGGGATAAAGTAAAACCATGTCACATGGGATTCATAGAATCCCCACAGTGTGGAAACAGGCCCTTCAGCCCAACAAGTCTATGCTGGCCCTCAGAGCACCCCGCCCAGACCCATTACCCTTTTCCCTGTAACCCATCTACACATCTCCGAACACTATGGACAATTTAACATGGCCAATCCACTTAGCCTACACATTTTTGGACTGTGGGAGGAAACCCACGCAGACACGGGCAGAATCTGCAAACTCCACACAGACAGGCACCCGAAGGTGGAAGTGAACCACAGTTCCTGGCGCTGTGAGGCAGCAGTGCTAACCACTGTGCCACCGTGCTGATAATTCAACTGAGTTAAGTATTTAGCACAGAAGTACCTGTCAAGCTGGTGTATTAGTTGCCTGTTAAGTACTATGAGATCCATACTAATTTCAGTTTGTTTGTTACCCTAAAAGCTCTAAAAGCAAAATTCTTGTCAAAGAACAGTACAGCACAGCAACATGCCCTTCAGCCCACCAAACCTGCACTGACACATGACATCGTTCTTTTGGTTATTTCTACAGTTTGTGGCAAATCCAAATCCTTTTTTTTTAAAATTAGGAGCTCCAAAGCGCTCCACAGAAGCATTAAACAAAATGTAACGCAGGGTCTTATAAAAGGTATTATCGCAAATGATCAAACAGGCAAGTTTTCAGGAGTGTCTGAAAAGGAGGACAGGGATGTATTAGGTTTACAGAGGCACCTCTAGAGCTCAGGTCACATGAAGGCATAACTGCCAATGGAAGAATGATTAACATCAGAAAAATGCAAGAAATCCAAATTGTAGAAGTGCAGAAACCCAAGAGGCTGATAGTGGTTAGAGGGGCAAGGATGGGCAAGGTCACAAAGGGATTTGAAGGCAAGAGTGAGAATTTTAAACGAGGTTTGGACAGACCATAAGTCAATGCAGGTCAGCGCACAACCACAACTAAACATAAGCTGATGAAGTTTGAGTTTACAGGATTCCGGAAGGTTTAAAAAAAAAAAAAAAAAAAAGAAAAAAAAAAAAAAAAGAGTCCAGCTAAAAATACGTTGTCATCTTGAGACCTGACTTTGCCAAAGGTGAGTCTGGAGGAGGCTGCGTGGTCAAACAAAAATCACTCCAAAAATCAATACAAAGTTCTGCTGACACAAGTATCACGTTGACACGCTGACTGTACTCTTCCACCCCTGTCCAAACTAAGGACACAAGGGAGAGTTATCAAATAAAAAACAGCTCGTACAATAGATAGCACATCCCATGACTTCAGAATGTACAAAGTGCTTTACAGAATTTCATTACATCTCTCAACACCAGCTCAAAGCACTTCACATAAAATGAATGACTTGAGTGAAACAAACAAATGCAGATGTCATTTTTAAGTAAGCAAAATCCCACAAGCAGCAACACAATTAATCTGTTTATTGGCAGGTCGATTTTAACAAAAAACAGACAAATCGTGCTGTTCCCGATTAGTTTTACCATCAACATGTTCAGGTAGATGGGGCCACAGCTCACAGGACAGACAGTACCACTGACAGTGCAGCACTCCCTCAGCACAGTCCCTTCCGCTTATACTTTCTATCCTTAGCACAGACAGCTGCCTATATCGGTTATACAACTGTAACCTCTGACTGTCACTGTAGAAGTCAGCCATAAAGGTGGGGCTTACAGCTGATGAAGCATACCAACCAGTTCATGCAGTTCAATAAGTGATTATTTGTTTAAATAGTGATTTCAGCTAACGTTAGGCATTTCCAATCAATCAGTTGTTCATACTCCAATGACCTTTGGTAATGCAATTTCGGATGTTGCTAGCAGCAAGTAGTGCACCCATTTGTTAACTGGAGATTTCCACTTTATGGTTTAATTTTTCACAGGGTTAAAAAATTGTGGTGCTGTGGTAGCGTTCCTACCTCTGGGTTCAAGTTCCAATAACTTATCCAAATAAGTTTAATAACATTGAGAGGTCTGGACTCGGTCTGAACATCACCACAAAAAGAGTGGATAGATAACGGTAATGTCACTGTGCTGGCTACAGACAGTGTGGACTGTACTAGCTGCATTAATGGTGTCAACTGAGGTTAGATCTCTGGATCGAGCTGCCTATTCCACAACCTTCTGACCCAAAGCTGACAGTCTTCCCATTTCTAGTTTTAATTTCAATTCTCTTTCACCCCCAAAAACCTGCATGGTTGGGCACATTTATGGTTTACAGCATTCACACCTCAATATGAAAACAATTGCAAAAAATCTCTAGGCCTACAAAAGATGACACTGCAAACAACTGGTAAAGAATCTTACCTGATGTGCTTCTTCAATTCAACCAACATTTCCTGAAGAGCTCCTACATACTGGAGAAACCACACACGGCAGCCATTAGCAGCATGTAACCTCACTGCACAACTTTGTTTGAACCCAGTTTCATTCAATGTTTTGCTTCTAGATTTAATCTCAAAACAGAGTTTGGCAGGAAAAGAATATTAATGGAGACAGTAAGTGTACAAGTTGGAGTCACAGTAAAACACTACATTAGAAGTCCTGGGCCTGGCTAAATAAAGACCCGGATTGATGGATCACAGATCACAGGCAGCTAGGCCCAAAAGGACACCAGCGCCAACTGTCTATCCAGCACCGTAATCACATCACCAGGACATCCCCAATGCATTTCACAATCAGCAAATTATTTCTCAAGTCCATATTGCTGCTGTCAAGGAGGAACATGGGAATAATAGGATTAAAATAAGATCCCACAAAACAACAAGATCATCTACATGGAGAGACAGTTGTTGGCTAGGACACAGAGACAACTCCCCTGCTCTTCTCTAAAATTGTGCCATCGGATTTTTAACACCCACCTGTTCAGGCACACAAGGTTCTGGGGTTTTACATCTCTTCCAAAACTCACCTGCAGCAGTGGCACTGGCCCGAAATGATGTTCTGAAGGCCTAGAATGGAGCTTCAGCCTCGTGATTCAAAAGCAAGATCGCCATTAGTGAAGTGGCACTGACTTTTAGAATGTGTTTACCTTGGTCGATATGCTCAAGAGGGAAGTACAGGTCATTCCCAATACCTCGGGGAGGGGAGGGGCAGGGGGGAGCAGCATTCCTCCCCCATATGGGCATGAATGTCACGCCACCGCATCAAAACACTTTCTCAATTCCTGTGAGATACAGTGTGTGTGCACGTGCGTATGTGTGAAATCATTTTCTATTAATAACAGAAGTTGCTTTCTTCCCTTCTTCAATTCATCTCAGTTTCTACTTAACATCTGAATATCAAGATAAGATACAGAGGTGAAACAGAATCTCAGTTGTTACTAGCTCACCTACCTGATGTTATGACTCCTAAGCAAAAGCAAGTCAAGGTTCCTGGCTCATAATATTAAAAGAAATTGATGATTAGTCTCTCAGTTAGGGATTGGTTAGGATCATCCAACCCATGAAACTCAACACAACAAGAGCCATCACTCATTATTTGCAGGGACTGGACCCTTGACAGATCCCCCATGTTCTCTGAACACTTCGCAAAACTACCCAAGGCTGCCTGTGGTCCTTTATCTACAGTCAAACGTTATGTAAAACAAGTATTTGTGAATTGCACGTGCAAAATTCTTGATATGTCTGAATTCAAAGGAACATAATATTTGAATTGGTGCAGCCCAGCAACCTGGAAATCCATATTTTCCTGAGATAGAGAGAGACACACTCACCTAGAAAGAGAGTGCCACACAGACAGAGCACTTGGATTTTAAAACAATCCTTATCCCATTTCAGTCCACAATCAAAAATTCAGAAAAATTAAAAAGATACAGTCTTTATTGGATCAAGAGCTAATAGATAGGCTGGATCTCTGTCCTGGTCCATACCAACATAGAATGAGGCATTTTCAGCACTTATGCTGTAAACATTTCTAAGTTTGAAATTTTTTGTGAAGTAGGGGCGTTTAGTTACTAAGATCTTCAATGAATTTTTACCAAAGATAACTTTGGAACTCCAAGCAAAATCCTTCTCTACCCTGCAAATCATACCTAACACAAAGGCAGAAGGCTCCAGGTCACCTCTGTAGGATGTCCTCAGGGTAACATTTTCAGTAGCTTCAATGACCTTCCTTCTATTTTAAAAGGCCATAAGTTGGCATGTTTGCTGATGACTGCACATTGTTCAGTTTTTATTTCCACTCCTCAGATATAGAAGGATTCTGTAGCTGCAGTAAGACCAGGGCAACATTCAGGCTTCGGCTGATTAGTGGCAAGTCATATTTATGCTACACAGGTGGAATGTAGTGATCACCACAACAGGTAAGAATCTGGCCATCTTCCCTGGACATTCAACAGCATTATCACTGAATACCCCATTGTCAGCATACCAGGAATCATCATTGAGTAAAGACTGGACAAGACGTAAATACCTTCAGAAATAGCAAGAACTGCAGATGCTGGAGTCAGAGATAACACATTATACAGCTGGAGAAGCACAGCAGGCCAGGCAGCAGAGGAGCAGGGAAGCTGACGTTTTGGGTCAGGACCTTGTCGAGCTCTTGTGGCACAATGACTGTGTCCTCTAGCTCTGGCCCAGAATGTCTGGCTTCAAGTCCCACCTGCCACTGGGGTGTACCACAACGTGTGATTAGACCAATTTAAAAAAAAAAAAATCTATAAATACTTTGAATACAAGAAGTTCAAGTTTGCAATTGTGTAGCAAATGATTCATCTACGTCCCCAAAGCCTTTCCACCATTTGCAAGTCACAAGCATGATAGAATTCCTTGGATGAACACAAAAGGTTTGGCATGATCCTTGATCAACACATCCGAGAACAGCATATAACGACTACGATGTATACTAATAAAATCCACTGCAGCAACTCACCAAGGATCCAACAGCCACTTACAAACCTACAATCTCTATCAAGGTTAGAACAAGGGAAGCAGATGCACCACCCAAAAGTCTCCTTCCAAGCCACATATATCCCTGACTTGGAAAGATCATTATCGTTGCTGAAAATTCTGTCCTGATCATCATTAGAGGTGTCCCTACATCCGAAGAACGTCATCCAAGAAGGAAGCTCACCACGCTCTTAACAAGGACTATTTAACATGAGCTATCTTTGACCACACCCATCTCTAGGAACAAGTCGTAGGAAAACCGAAGAGTAATCTGTCTGGCTGTGTACTCGTCAAGAATTAGAGGCAGGAACTTGGCCTCCATTGAGCCACCTAGTGGCCCAGAGCCTACAATTACACCGTGACAGTTGACATAGAAAAATTGAGTGACGTGTACATGAATATCGAGATGAAAAGTCAAGGGTTTAGAGACAGAGTAGGGGCACTTATTACAGCATTTATACCGATACACAGATATTACTGAAGGGTGTTACTGATCAAAAGCTAAATAATGTGTTCTGGGACAGCTCTATAACACCACGTCCTATGATATGGCGCAATTGTTGGCCTCAGTCTCTCGCCGCTATCTCCACCCCCCGGTTACCTTTTCCAGCCGCCAGTCCTTTTCTTCCCTCTTTTCCCCCGCCATCGACTCGCATCTCACCAACAGCCGCAAGAAGTTCTTCTCCAACCTGGAGGTCGCCATCATTTAGACAACAACTTCCTTTGCATCACTTCCTCTACGCTACTTCTGCCGCATAGTTGCCATAATTAATGCAGGCAAGTGATGAACAACGAGAGGCGGGGAGGCGGCAAGATGGTCCTCATCCTGAAAAATGATCTGCCTAAGTCGCAGCGCCGCCTGGGGGCCTCAGCGCGCCTGGCATTTTAAAACCACCAACAAACAGTTACTTTTGAATGCATTTGAAAATCAAATCTTCATCACTTTCATCATCTTCACAAAAATGTTTACTACAATCATTTTGTTAAAAACACTGCTGATAATTCTCGCCTCCATATCATTTCTGCAATAAACTGTTCATCTGCATTGCCAACTCTTCAAAATTACCCTGGAGTCTCCATGATTAGATTATTATTCTGTGGGACATTGTATTTTCTTGGACTCACCTCTTGTTTCTAATCTGCATGCACATTGGTTCTGCAGCTATTTCTTCTCATATTCAGTAATTAATAAACTCATTCTTTTGGTTAGTTCAACAGAGAGATTTGAATTTAACCTTGCTGCAGCAACAGAAGCAGTTAGTGAATAATCATAAGATCAGGAGAAATAGGAACAGGAGTCGGCCATTCGGCCCCTCAAGCTTTCTCTACCATTCAATAGATCTTGGCTGATCTGGCATTCCTGACATCCATTTTACCGCCTATTCCCAGGAAACCTTGATTTAATAAGCGATCAAGAATTTATCTATTTCAGCCTTAAATATACACAAGGACTTTGCCCCCAAGGACTCTGTGGCAAGGAGTTCTAAAGACTCTCAACCCTCTGACAGAAGAAATTCCTCTTCATCTCAGTCTTAACTTGGTGGCCTAATATTCTAAGACGATGCCCTCTGGTCCTAGACTCTCTCATGAGGGGAAACATCCTCTCAGCATTTACTCTGTCAATCCCCTTCAGAATCCTTTGTGTTTCAGTGAGACCACGTCTCATTCTTCTGAAATCCAGTGAATAGAGAACTCACCTGTTTAGCTTTTGTGTATAAGAGAATTGCTCCAGAGCAGGGATCATCCTAGTGTATCTTCTCTGAACTGCCTCTAATGAAATAATATCTTTTCTTAAATAAGGGGACCAAAACTTGCTCACAGTACTCCATATGTGGTCTCACCAGCACCTTGTACATTTGCAGTAAGACTTCCCCACTCTTATACTCTAACCACCTTGAAATAAAGGCCAACATTCCATTAGCTTTCCTGGGAACATCTACCCTCACCCAGGTGCATAATGGTTTGCGGTATCCAGTCTGGAACCAAATGAATTGGGAACCCTGGACAGGGGATTGATCATCAAAGCATAAAACAGATTGATTTAGTCTTTGTGCTTGTCTTGTGCTTTTGAAATCAACAGAAAATGAAAGTTTCTCAGAAGACCTTCAATGAAGACTGGCCCTAATATTTCATCCTCACACACAATGTTCTGCCAAAATTCTAATTCTGTCATATTGGTTTACAATCCATCAGACATCATAAAAGCAGTTCACCTGAAAATTACTTTTTTTAAAAAAGTGAAATCAGTACTAGTTAACCTGACTTGGTCATTGGGAATATTTCAGAGTTCATTCTTAAGGATGAGATTAGAAAGAGATTGCAGAGTGCTTGGAAGTGCATGGTAAAATAAGGCTGAGTCAGCACAGTTTCATCAACGGGAGATCGTGCCTGACAAATCTGTTAGAATTCTTTGAGGATTAACAAGCAAGTTAGACAAAGGAGAGCCAGTGGATGTGATCTATTTGGATTTCCAGAAGGGCTTTGACAAGGTGTCATACAGGAGGCTGCTAAATAAGATAAAAACCCATGGTGTTAGATAGAAGATTAGTTGATTGGCAGAAGACAAAGAGTGGGGATAAAGTGGTCTTTTTCAGGATGGCGGCTGGTGACTAGCAGAGTTCTGCAGGGGTCAGTGTTGGGACCACAGCTACTCATGTTATACATTAACACTCTGGATGAAGGAACTGAGCACATTGTTACTAAGTTTGAAGATGACACAAATATAGGTAGAGGGGCAAGTAGTGTTGAGGAGACAGGCAGGCTGCAGAAGGACTTGGACAGGCTAGGAGAATGGCAAAGGAGTAGCAGATGGAATACAATGTGGGAATATGTGCAGTTGTACACTTTGGTAGAAAGAATAGAGGCATAGACTGTTTTCTAAATGGGGAAAAGCTTCAGAAGTCTGAAGCACAAAGGGACTTCTGAGGCCTATTTCAGGATTCTCTTGAAGGTTAACATGCAGGTTCAGTTAGCAGTTAGAAAAACAAATGCCATGTTAGCATTCACTTCAAGAGGGCTAGAGTAGAAGAGCAGGATGTATTGCTGAGGCTGTATAATCCGTATTTGGAATATTGTGAGCATTTTTGGGCCTCGTATCTCAAAAAAGATGTGCCGGCATTGGAGGGGGTTCAGAGGAAGTTAACAAGAATGATCCTGGGATGAAGGGCTTGTCATATGAGGAGCAGTTGAGGACTCTGGGTCTGTACTGAAGAGATTTAGAAGGATGAGGATTATCTCTTTGAAACTTACAGAATACTGAGATGCATGGACAGAGTGGACGTAGAGAAGGTGTTTCCACTAATAGGAGAGACTAGCACCTGGGGCACAGCCTCAGTGAATGGATGGCCATTTAGAACAGAGATGAGGAGGAATTTCTTAAGCCAGAGGGTGGTGAATCTGTGGAACTCATTGTTGCAGAGGGCTGTGGAAGCCAAGTCACTGAGTGCATTTAAGACAGAGATGGATGGATTCTTGATTGGTAAGGGGATCAAGGGTTATGAAGAGAAGGCAGGAGAATGGGGTTGAGAAACATATCAGCCATGATTAAATGGCAGAGCTGACTTGATGGGCTGAATGGCCTAATTCTGCTCCTATGTCTTATGGTCTTATGACATGTCGGAAAAGGTCTTTGTACATGGTGATCCCACAAATAGTAAGTGAGATGTACAATTATTGGTGGCAGCCTCATGGACAAATATTTCCTGCCAATTGCCAAGCCAAGTCTGACTACTGTCCAGTCCTAGGTTAAGTTGCCTTAGGTTGCTTCATGATTTTAAGTGTTATGAGTGGCGCTGAACACACTAAGCAGGCTGGCTCCTCACCTTCTGGTGGATGGAAGGTCATAGATAAAATGGGTTAAGGTCAATGGACTGAGAATACTTCTTTGAGGACCATGTTTTCCTAGCAGAAATCGGTGTGCCCTACGTAAACAGTATGGACTGAATGGGCCAAATGGCCTCCTTCAGTGCTGCAATGACTCTATGGCCCATTTGGGGACTCTGGCTGCAACAACAAACTCTGCAGACTCTGCCATCTTTTTCTGTGTCAAGTCCCACTGTTTCTATTGTTCACTTGACTCCGTTTTATTGCAATCTCCAATGAAGATTAAGAATATTTCAAAACATGTGGAAATGCCCATTAGTGAAGCACTGAGAGACTTGGAAACACAGGGCCATCCTCCAAAATGTCCTTCCAGGGTTAATGAGGCTGAAAGGTCATTTAAACATCTTCCTTTATTTCAAGATGGAACAGAACTGGCTCTAGTGCATGTTCTGAACCAGCTTCCCATAATTACCTTTATCTTGCCATAGACAACTAGCAATTACAGGTTGAGGTAAATTATAGGGTTTAGTATTTGATCTTCATTATCCACAAAACTGCTGTCACCTTTAAACATCTATGTGTCAGGGATCCGCATATTAATTGCAAATTTGTAAAGAGGAAAAAGATAAAGAAACAGACTTTAATGTTTCTCTCCTTTTATTTTGTTTTGTACAAAGTATTTATGTCCCATTATCATATGGTTGCAGTGTTCTACTTTAGATCAGGAAGACATGCAGAAACAGGCAAGACCGTTGGCACACAAGTGATAAGAGTGAAATCATTGAGATTGACTTTTTACGTCTAGTCATCAGGATGTGGTGGTTGGATGTGGTGTGAGGGGGATCTGGGGATCTTCTAGATACACAATCACTAGCTGAACTGGTGCCTCAGAGCGAGTGTGGTCAGGTACAGAGGATTATCTGAGGCCTGTCCAGCGATTATGTACCTCCTGGTTACTGTCTGATTTTTGGACGCCATTTCACAGTCCAGACAGAGAGCAAACAAAGCTCCAAAGCCATCCTGAAGAAGCGTCACTGGACTCAAAACATTGACTCTGTTCTTCTCTCCACAGATGCTGCCGGACCTGCTGACTTTCTCCAGCCATTTCTGTTTTTGCTTTCAACTCTTGATCGCTGCTCAGACCCTCTCCAGTTTGTGAAGAGTGGTTGTTGAAGGGATGTACCAGAGATTGTCTGGTATCTAAAGGAGGGGAGATGATGCCATTGTGGTAATGTCACTAGACTAGTAATCTGGAGCTCTAAGTTAATGGCTTGGGAGCTCAGGTTCATAATCCCAGTGGGGTATCGAGTGAAGCTTTAACTCAATTAACAAATCTGGTATCAAAGCTACTCGCTGATAATGCAAACATGATTTACTTATATACATTTTTTAAAAATTGGCTGTATTCCTATGCTTCCCACTGGCCTCACGTCTGACTAACTAGTACAGAGCTCACCGTCTTTGTCCCTCGCTCAATAACAAATATCTGAAAGAATTGATTCATTTTGTGACAGTCAAACTCAAGCTGAACAATGTAGTCCTCATTCACCACAAGACTCCAGTTTGGTGTCTATCTCTCCTTTTCAACACATTTCTCCTATTGAAGAAATGCTTGGTTAGGATATCGTCCTAGGAGATTGTAAGCTACAGGCCTTGAGAGAGTTGCTAGCATTGCAGTATGGATTTTCAATTAATAGTCCAGAGGCCCATGCTAAAGCTCTAGCGATGCAGGTTCAAGTCCTACCATAGCAGCTGGTGAAATTAATATTTGGTAATAAAACCTGAAATTCAAAGCTAGTCTCATCTCAAATGTAAAAGCCTATCTGGTTACCTAATGTCCCTTAGGGAAGGAAATCTGCTGTCCTTACCTGGTTTGGGTTACATGTGACTCCAGGCCCACAGCCATGCATTGGACTCCAAATTGGCCAAACAAGAAATCTAAGGACGGGAAACAATGGCTTTGGCCTTGCCCAACATCCCATGAAAGAGTTTTTTTTTTAAAAACTTCCCCTTTCTCTCCACCAGTGAGTTGTGGAAGCCCAGTTAATAAGTGTACACAAGACAGAGATTGTTAGACTTTTGGAGACCGGGATAATTAAAGATATAGAGACCGAATTGGAAAAGTAGAGTCAAGATCATGCCTGAGATTTTAACTTCTCAAAAAATACAACTGGCTGTACCTGACAAATGCTTATCTTCTGCTTCCATTTCTTTCTCCTCTTCCAAAGGACTTGCTATTTTCTTCTTACTTTGTGATTCTATATTACTACTCAACCTCTAGTCCTTCACTCATTATACATGGCTGCTATAAACCTGAATGATAGTTTCTGGTAAGTTCTACAATGATGGCAATATCACTGTTGATCTAGATCCTCTCCACTGGTGAGGATCCAACAGACACTCTCACCAACTGGGTCAATGGTTAGCAGTCAAGGGTAAGAATTTTAGACGTCCTCTTTAGCCAGTGATAGGGACAGTAATGGCAAAATGCTCATTTTCTTTATACAAGGGGCAATGGCGATCCAGAACATGACCCTTGAGGTCAACTGAATATGTCAGACCAAGACTGATGGATTTTCATTAGGTCAAGGATGTGGAATGGAGATGGGTGCGTAGGAGCCAAGATACAGACCAGCCATGAACTCAGTGAATGATGGAACAGGCTCGAAGGGCTGAAAGGTTTCCTCTGACTCGTATGCACCGAAGAGCACCCCAGATCAGTTTAGATTGTGCTTTGAGATGAAGCATCTTGGTTAGCCTCACTGACGGGAGGTGGGGATGGGCCTGGAGGAGGCTGCAGAAAACAATGAATCACCCATTCAAATGAGGCAATGCCCACCTCGGAACAGGGTATAGCAGCACCAGGAGGCAGCTTTCCACCCATAATGTAGCATCACTGGCTCACCCTGGTCAACTCTCATCATTGACAGCATCGGTCACATTACGATTGACAATTAACCCTCGACAGGTTTGCCCCTTCTCTTTAGCCCAGGGGCACCGTGGCCTCTTTGAACCACAGGTCCTGCGTTTTGGGGAGCCTCAGCTATATATGGGGACACATCCAGACCAGGATGAGGAAAGAGGGTAGTTTTATTTAAGGATGGTGTATTGTGATGGGATTGGCCTTTGCAAGCAATCAAAGGAGCTGGTGGGATGTATGGGAAAGAATTGTGTGAGATGTGCAGAGGGTCCCTTTAATGACCTGGGTACCCATTACCTAACCTCACTGTGGAAAAAGAAAATTTTGTTTTATTTATTTAGTGCAAATCCCCAAAGCCAAGCAATAGCATTCTCATTTGTTGAGGGTTGGGCAATTGGCCCAAGACAGTTCGTAGACAGAGTTCTCCCAGAAATGTGCAGTGGAGTTTGTGTCTCTCTGCAAGTGCATTCGGGATTTGTACTGAGACCCCATTGATGGAGGTCACCTGCATGGGGCACTAGTTTGTCCTGAACCTGTCTAGCAAGGATCACGATAATCTCAGCGCAAACCACAAGATGAACGGTTATAATTTGCTGTGGGACCCATTTTGTTCAGGTGTTCAGACGGATGGTCACGTAAGGATTGGAAGACCACTTCGAGGCTTTTATAGTGAACTGCGTGTCCTTGGCAGGGGGCAATTTGGGAACAGGAGAGCGTCAAGTTGTGGGGGAACCTCCCAACACCAACCAATGCCAATGCTGGTGGAGAAGCGAGTGGGAAATCCAAGCACAAAGCCCCAGGAACTCACTTCAGCCTTTCACAGTGACACGTACATTTGAGTGAGGCTAGTATGACATTGCATGCAGTCTTTGCAAAGGCTTAGAGAAATGATTCACAGTAAAAACATAATTAAGACATGAGTGAGCAAGAGCAAGACAGGAAGGGAGAATGAGAGCAAGAAAGAGGGCAAGGGTGAGACAGAGAGAGCGAGACAGAGAGAGTGAGAGAAATAGGGCAAGAACAACAGAGAGATAAAGTGAAAATCCAGCAACTTCCAAAGAGTCCCCCGAGGGGACAAAAAAAGAATCAGGCGCGAAACAACAACCGCACCGTCAATAGAATATCTTCCGTTGTGGTTTCATTCCCAATCATGGAAGTCTGGACAAGTCAGGACTGGAGTTGGCTCTTAATTCAGAGCAAATCTGGATTGGAAGGTACTTGTAAACAGGGTGATGGAGCTGGTGTCAGGTTGTATTATAGATGCTTGTGCACAATGATCCCGTTCCTTTGTCGCATTCTGCAAATGGAAATAAGTCACATCAATGTCAGAAATTAGACACATCAATGGGAGAAGAGAGACATTGACAGAGAGGGAAGGCATCTTGAACTTGGTAGATATTTGACGGTTAAGATTTATTGAAAATTATGGAGCCCACACAGGAAATTTTTTAAGAATGTATTTCACTGGATGTAGATGGCACTGGATGGATGAGCATTAATTGCCCTGGAGAAGGTTGTGGTATATCAGCCTGCTCCAGTTCAAGTGCCCCAGGTTTGGGCAACTGAGAGCGAGGTCATCTGGATTGTGGAACATGTATCTGAAGGGAGAGGACCAGCTTGTTGGTTCTAATGCATCTACATGAAAACTGTAGGGCAGCTCTTGTTGGCTACAGACCACTTCCCTCTCTTTATTCATGGGGTGAAGTGCCTTCTCCTGCTGGAGTCGGGCAGCTTGGGATCTCAGGATACATGGAACCTCTGACTGGCTTTAACAGTAATAGGTCATCACTGCACTGATACATTAGGAACTAGAGCAGTCTCTAAACTCTGTTCCGTCATTCAGTCAGATCCTGGCTGATCTGTATAAAAACTTGCATTTTTCATCTCAAAAGAGCATGGTACAGTGAATTGTATAATTTGGAAGTGTATTACAGCTGTAATATAGGAACACTTCTAAACACCGTCATTGAATCTCCTCATCACCTTTTCTGCTCTAAGCACAACTGCAGCTTCTTGAATCTTCCAACAGGAGTGAATTCCCTTGTCACAGGCACCACGCTGGTAAATGCCCTGCACACCCACACCAAGACCTGGGTTTCCTTTACAAAGATGCAACGCCCAGAATTGAACACAATAAAATATTGGTTAGGTCTCATCTGGAATAGTGACGTTTAGCTTAATCTTGTTTCTCTTATACACTGCGCAGGATCTTGTGGCACAGCCGGAAACTCCAGGTTCAAGCCCCACACCAGGACTCAAAGACCAAGGGAAAGGCCATGTCCTAGTGGTATTATCGCTGGACTACAAATCCAGAGATCCAGATAATGTTTTGGGGACCCAGGTTCGAATCCCACCACAACAGATGGTGGAAATTGAATTCAATAACAAAAGAAAGTCTGGAATTAGGCATCTAATGATGACCACAAGGTGTAGAGCTGGATGAACACAGCAGGCCAAGCAGCATCATAGGAGCAGGAAGGTTGATGTTTCGGGCCTAGACCCTTCATCAGAAATGGGGGAGGGGAAGGGCGCTCTGAAATAAATAGGGAGAGAGGGGGAGGCCCATAGAAGATGGATAGAGGAGAGGATAGGTGGAGAGGAAACAGACAAGTCAAAGAGGCGGGGATGGAGCCAGTAAAGGTGAGTGTAGGTGGGGAGGTAGGGAGGGGATAGGTCAGTCCAGGGAGGACAGGTCAAGGGGGCGGGATGAGGTTAGTAGACAGGAAGTGGGGGTGCGGCTTGAGGTGGGAGGAGGGGATAGTTGGGAGGAAGAACAGGTTAGGGAGGCGGGAACGAGCTGGGCTGGTTTTGGGATGCGGTGGGGGAGGGGAGATTTTGAAGCTTGTGAAATCCACATTGCTACCATTGGGCTGCAGGGTTCCCAAGCAGAATATGAGTTGCTGTTCCTGCACCCTTCCGGTGGCATCGTTGTGGCACTGCAGGAGACCCAGGATGGACATGTCGTCTGAGGAATGGGAGGGGGAGTTGAAATGGTTCGCGAGTGGGAAGTGTAGTTGTTTATTGCGAACCGAGCGTAGGTGTTCTGCAAAGCGATCCCCAAGCCTCCGCTTGGTTTCCCTGATGTAGAGGAGGCCACAACAGGTACAGCGGATGCAGTATACCACATTAGCAGATGTGCAGGTGAACATCTGCTTGATGTGGAAAGTCTTCTTGGGGCCTGGGATGGGGGTGAGGGAGGAGGTGTAGGGGCAGGTGTAGCACTTCCTGCGGTTGCAGGGCCTCCTGCAGTGCCACAACGATACCACCCGAAGGTTGCAGGAACAGCAACTCATATTCTGCTTGGGAACCCTGCAGCCCAATGGTATCAATGTGGATTTCACAAGCTTCAAAATCTCCCCTCCCCCTACCGCATCCCAAAACCAGCCCAGCTCGTCCCCGCCTCCCTAACCTGTTCTTCCTCCCACCTATCCCCTCCTCCCACCTCAAGCCACACCCCCATTTCCTACCTACTAACCTCATCCCGCCCCCTTGACCTGTCCGTCCTCCCTGGACTGACCTATCTCCTCCCTACCTCCCCACCTACACTCACCTTTACTGGCTCCATCCCCGCCTCTTTGACCTGTCTGTTTCCTCTCCACCTATCCTCTCCTCTATCCATCTTCTATCCGCCTCCCACTCTCTCCCTATTTATTTCAGAGCCCCCTTCCCCTCCCCCATTTCTGATGAAGGGTCTCGACCCGAAACGTCAGCCTTCCTGCTCCTATGATGCTGCTTAGCCTGCTGTGTTCATCCAGCTCTACACCTTGTTATCTCAGATTCTCCAGCATCTGCAGTTCCTACTATCTCTAATGATGACCACTGAGTGTTTGTTGATTATGGAAAACCCCATCTGGTTCACTAATGCCCTTTAGGGAAGGAAATTGCCATCCTTACTTGGTCTGACCTACATGTGACTCCAAACCCACAGCAACATGGTTGACTCTTAACTGCCCTAATGGCAATTAGGGATAGGCAATATATGCTGCCTGGCCAGTGACACCCTCATCCCATGAATGAATAAAGAGAAAAAAGGAGGTGCATTCATGACGCGAGCAGATAGGCTGTTATAGTGTTACAATCCTTCCAACAAACGCCAACAGCAGGCTCTAGGAATGGGGCAGCTTTCTGATCCAGCTTCTCCAGAGCCAACTCATTTGGACACACTTCGGTTATCCAGGGCATTGGTTGAGACTGCATCTGGAGTACTATGTACAGTACTGATCTCTGTACTTACAGAAGGATGTTAATGTGTTGGAAGCAGTTCAGAGAAGGTTTACTGGATTAATACCTGGAATGAGTGGGTTGCCGTATGAGGAAAGGCTAGACAGGTTGGGCCTGTATCCTCTGGTGTTTAGACAGTCAGAGGTGACTTAATTGAAACAGACAAGATCCTGAGGGGACTTGACTGGGGAATATTGAAAGAATGTCTCCACTTGTGGGAGGATCTCAAACTAGGGGTCAGAGAATAAACATAAGGGGGTGCCTAATTTAGACAGAAATGATGAAACAATTTTTTTCTTTCCAAGAGTTGTAAGTCTTCAGAAGTCCCTTTCTCAAAAGGCAGTGGATGCCTTTTAAAAATATTTCGAAGGTAGAGGTAGGTAGATTTTTGATGACCAAGGGTGTGAAAGATTATCGGGGGTATGCAGGAATGTACAGTTGAGATTAAAATCAGACCGGACATGATCTTATTGAATGACAGAACAGACTCAAGGGGCCGAGTGGCCTATTCTTGTTCCTATGAAGTGAGTACTGTTGATGTCATCATTATGCGTCTGCTGTAGGTACCAAGGGATCTTTCTGAGCGCTCCTCTGGGCCAGTCTCTTTCCAATTCATGTTAAGGACACAGGGTCGCTACATGAAATAAAGGTCAAGGATGAGGCCAATGCACACATTCTGCGATATCGGCTGTTTCACCAAGAACAGCAAATGCATGGGCTGTGAGAGAGCCCCCTGCAGCTGCAGTGGCAACAAATGCAGCCTTCCTGGTCAGCCTGTGATAGAAAGGAATTGGGAGTCTCTGCCATCACAATCCACTGCTCCAGGCTACAACATGCATGGGCCAGCGCTGCTGCACCAGCCTGCACTCCCTGGAGGTGCCATTTGGCTACAAGGCTGGTGTGGGAAAGACTGGAGTCAAGACCCAGGGGCTTGTGCTGTTCTCCTTGCCCTACCATCAGAGGAGGTATTGGTGTGACTTGAGAGATCTCAAACCAAAGAGGTCTACGATTGCACTTTCGCAGTTTTCCTTTCTATATTCCTGCTGCACCCATTCACCCCATGGATTTCATACCCGTCCTTCGAGGAATGAAGATGATCATATTTCTTGTACACAGCTGGACTTGAACTATCCTCAATGTCATACTCTCGCACATCATTGACCTCCGAGACTTGGCCAGTCAGGACCTTCACCACCAGCAGGATGATATACTGCAACAGAAGGAGTTACACATCAGAGCCAGCGAGGGACCCTCAGGTGGACTTCAGCTCGTGGCAACTTGGCTTCATTTTCCCCACCCACCTATTTGGAACTAAAGCTGGACCATCAAATGGTTCAACAAAACAAGAAAGGGGGACTCTCTGAAGTTATACAACACAGAACCTCATAGACATTTACAGCACAGGAGGAAGCCATTCAGCCCACTGTATTCGTACCAGCCAAGACCTGACCTCACTAATCCAGCTTTCCTGCCTCAGGCCAATATCCCTGGAAGCTTAGATCCCACAGTGCTTTATTTTTTCCTCTTCTGCTGAGCGCTATGATGTGACTGGGATCTGTAGCTGGTCTTGTGGAGGATCTGCAGGTCCACACACTACCCTGGCAACAATTTTGAAAGTGACCCTTCAGGAAGCCATCAGTTAGAACCGTGGCCTTCAACTAAATGGACCATAAATGTAAGGCAGAGGGGCAATCTCCATCTTGAATAATCTCCGCCCTCTCCCCAGGTTCTGAAGAGGAGGTGGATAGTGTGGAAGTATTCAGGGAGCAGAAGGAAGAAGGAACAGAAGGCTGTGTTAATAGGCTGATCTGAAGTAGAGAGGGGGCTCGTGTGAAATGCGAGCCTCAGCACAGACCATTCGGGCTGAATGGCATGGTTCAGTGCTACACACTCCTCTATGGAAGCTGGCATTTGTTGGGCACCAATTGTTCTTGCTCCCATTCCCATATGAGTGAGATTCCAGAGGGTGACGTCTTCCCTGGCAAAGTTAGACTCCCTGAATAAAAATGGGGGAGGGAATGTTCAGGAGAAGGGCAAATATTGAACACTTTGGAGTTTTAATGTGAGCTCAGTGTGTAATGAAGAGGAGAGGCCGGTTGTCTGTCTCTCACTTGGTGGAATAGTTTGGTCACACCGTCACTGCCACAACATAATCGGTGCTGGATTGGAAATCCAGTTCTGGCTCACTGCATTTCTGCTGTGGAGAGAAAAACTAAGCAATGGACACTATCACTGGCCGGGCGATCTCAATACAGCACAGCACACCCTCATGAACTTTAACCTTCGTACATACTTGATGAAACTAAAAACAGAGCGTGCAAGGGTCTTTTGGTCATTGTTTTAGCTCCATGGTTACCAAATGGCAGAAAATGTGCACCTGGAGCAGGTTTACCTGTAACATGAGAGACCCTTTGAGGCATGTTCTACTAAATTAAGTGTGCGGGGTTAAAACAATGTTGCTATTCTGAGGAAGGGTCAGCGGACCCAAAACGTTAACTCTGTTTTCTCCTTCACAGATGCTGCCAGACCTGCTCAGCTTTTCCAGCAACTTTGTTTTCGTTCCTGATTTACAGCATCCGCAGTTCTTTCGGTTTTTATTGTAGCACTTGTTGCCTAAGAGAGATTGTGGACTAACATGTGAAATGTGACGCAATTAATATATTGAACCAAACTCACACGCAGAAACCGAAGTTAGTTAAGGGCCTCCAGAACTATTGCAAAATGTGAAAGCTCCCAGCTTCGACATTCATACTCCTACTGTTTCAGCAGATTCCAAAGGGTGACATTGAGACAGCTACAGTCAGCAGCTGATTGGAGTAATACACACGCAGAGGACAGAACAAATGTGATGCTCATTGTGACTGAATAGTCAGCCAACCTTCATTGTTAAAGCTCAAACCCATCTAATGGCTACTCTCAATCAAGGGACTGCTGACTGTGGATTTACTCATGAAATAGTTACAGAAAGAAAATGGCTATATATTTTAAACCTGGAGTGCTCAATGGTTTATTTGATACAGAGATAGTAGGAACTGCCGATGCTGGAGAATCTGAGATAACAAGGTGTACAGCTGGATGAATACAGTAGGCCTTTTGAAGAAGGGTCTCGACCCGAAAATAAAATGCTATCCCCTATTCCCAATTCCTTCTCCTCCGCCGCATCTGCTCCCAAGATGAGGCATTCCACTCCCGTACATCTCAGTTGTCCTCGTTTTTCAAGGACCGTAACTTCCCCCCTCGGTGGTCGAGAACGCCCTCAACTGTGTCTTCCACATCTTCCGCACCTCATCCCTCACACCCCGTCCACGCAATAAGAACCAAAAAAGAATCCCCCTCGTCCTCACGTACCACCCCACCAACCTCCGGATCCAACGCATCGTCCTCCGACACTTCCGCCATCTGCAATCCGAACCCACCACCAAAGACATCTTTCCCTCCCCACCCTTATCTGCTTTCCGGAGGGACCACTCTCTCCGTGACTCCCTTGTCCGCTCCACACTCCCCTCCAGCTCCACCACACCCGGCACTTTTCCCTGCAACCGCAGGAAGTGCTACACCTGCCCCCATACCTCCTCCCTCACCCCCAAGCCAGGTCCCAAGAAGACTTTCCACATCAAGCAGATGTTCACCTGCACATCTGCCAATGTGGTATACTGCATCCGCTGTACCCGGTGTGGCTTCCTCTACATCGGGGAAACCAAGCGGAGGCTCGGGGACCGCTTTGCAGAACACCTACACTCGGTTCGCAATAAACAACTGCACCTCCCAGTCGCGAACCATTTCAACTCCCCCTCCCATTCCTCAGACGACATGTCCATCCTGGGCCTCCTGCAGTGCCACAACGATGCCACCCGAAGGTTGCAGGAACAGCAACTCATATTCTGCTTGGGAATCCTGCAGCCCAATGGTATCAATGTGGATTTCACAAGTTTCAAAATCTCCCCTCCCCCTACCGCATCCCAAAACCAGTCCAGCTCGTCCCTGCCTCCCTAACCTGTTCTTCCTCCCACCTATCCCCTCCTCCCACCTCAAGCCGCACC
>NC_063360.1:33514579-33533574 GCF_021869965.1 Rhincodon typus | reverse complement strand
AAGTAGGACCAGAGCTGAAAAGGAGAAAGGGTGGGAGAGAACACTCCCCCACCCATTCTGAACAGCATGCATAAACTCTCTCTCACACACACAAACCCTTCCATTCCCACAAGCACTCCACATGTACATAGTTGATTGGCACAGCTGAGCCCGACATTAGAGGAGAAAGATTACAATTAAAAGAGTTGAAGTTACAATAGGAAAGACTGGTATGGTTGAGGACAGGGGTCTATCTTGATGAGGAGAAATGGAGGGTCTATGAAACAACTCGCCCGTTGAACTGTGTGCTTCAGGGGAATTTTGCTTCGATGTTTTGGCGTGACTGCAATGTTTTAAGAACGTGATAAACAGAAGTAGGCCATTCAGCCCCTCAAACCTGCCCCACCATTCTATAAGATATTGATTGATCTGCCTCAGGCCTCTACTTTTCTTTCATGCCAGCACCTCATAGCCCTCAACTGATTCACGATCCAAAAATCTATCTGCTTCTGCTTTAAATACTTTCAATGATCTAGCCTCTACAACTTTTTGCAACGTGTTCTCTTTCAGTTTACAATTTGGCTCACATTGCCAACTTCTGTCTCACTCCATTTCTTTGAGGACAAAGTCAGAAGTCACACACCAGGTTTATTTGAAATCATAAGCTTTTTGAGAGCTGCCCCTTCGTCAGGGCCAGTGCTGAGGGTGAACTGCCCCTTTGTCAGGGTCAGTGCTGAGGGCGAGGTGCCCTGCCAGGGTATCTGTCACTTCATTGGACAAAAGAGCAGTGTGCTGAAAGCTTGTGATTTCAAATAAACCTGTTGGTACTATAACCTGGTGTCGTGTGACTTCTGGCTTGGTCTACCCCAGTCCAACACCAGCACCTCCACATCATTTCTGCTTTACTTCAATATTTCACCATCTCACTTCCCTTCCCGTCACCTCCCGTTTTTTTGTGAAATCATTTCACCCACAATCTGTCTCTTGTTTCACTTTTCTCCCCATTTCTACCACATTAACACTTGCACCTTCAAGGAAGGAGCAATGGGACAAACAGGCAAAGAATTTAAAACAGAGGAATTCATAACAATTCCTTTGCAATGGGTCCATTTTCATCTGTAGATTCTGTAGGTTCGTTCCACACTCCCTACCACATTTCTATAGCGCCTCTAGGACCTCACAATGTGTCAACCAGTCACAGCCCGGGATAGTACCAGGGATCCAATACGCAGAGACTGGATTCTTAGGAGCCCTAGATAGGGGATGTATGGGTGGGGAAGAGACACAGGGGCCCAGGTCAGGAACAGCACTGGGGACTATGATTTCTATCCCTGCCCCTGTGACCAATGAAATACATTTGATACATGGTCACTGTTGTAATGTAGGAAATTTGATAGACAATTTACACAAAGCAAGCTTCCACAAACAGCAGTGTGATAATGACCAGAAAATCTGATCTAGTGAGGTTAATTGAGGAATAAGTATAGGCCAAGCCACAGGGGAGAACTCCCTTTCCTTAACATGGTGCCATGGGTTTCACTGAAATCTGCTCAAGGGGACAGAATGCACCTCAATTTAACCTAAGTCTTACCTGAAAGCTGGAATCTGCAACAGTGTAGCACTCCCTCAGTAGGGCACTGCAGTGTCAGTGGAATGCTCAAACAGTCAGAGTGCTTGAAAGCTGTTGCAGTGGGGCTCGAACTGTAAGCATGTGATTGAAAGGGGACAGTATTACGAAGAAATGGTGCACAGAGGGATGGATGGGATGAAATCATAGCACATACCCAAGCAGAAGAAAAGTGGCAAACAATAAGAACATAAGAACCAGGAACAGGAGTAGGCCATCTGGCCCTTTGAGTCTGCTCCATCATTCAATAAGATTATGGCTGATGTTCTCATGGACTCAGCTCCACTCACCCATCCTCCCACCCTTAATTCCTTTACTATTCAAAAAATTATCTATCTTAGCTTTAAAAACATTCAATGAGGTAGCCTCAACTACTTCACTGGGCAGGGAATTCCACACATTCACAAGGCTTTTGGTGAAGAAGTTCCTCCTCAATTCAGTCCTAAATCTGCTCCACCGAATTTTGAGGCTATGCCCTCTTGTTCTACTTTCACCTGCCTGTGGAAACAACCTCTCTGCTTCTATCTTGACCTTTCCCTTCATAATTTTATATGTTTCTATAAGATCCCCCCTCATTCTTCTAAATTCAAATGAATATAATCCCAGTCCACCCAGTCTTCATAAGCCAACCCTCTCAACTCCAGAATCAACCTAGTGAACCTCCTCTGCACCCCCTCCAGTGCCAGTACATCCTTTCTCAAGTAAGGAGACCAAAACTGTACACAGTACTCCAGGTGTGGCCTCACTAGCACCTTATACAGCTGCAGCATCACCACCCTGCTTTTAAACTCGACCCCTCTAGCAATGAAGGACAAAATTCCGTTTTCCTTCTTAATTACCTGTTGTACCTGCAAACCAACCTTCTGCGATTCATGCGTAAGGACACCCAGGTCCCTCTGCACAGCAGCATGCTGCAATTTTTTACCATTCAAATGTTAGTTCTTTTTACTATTATTCCTACCAAAATGGATGACTTCACATTTATCAACATTGTATTCCATCTGCCAGACATTTTCCCACTCACTTGAACTATCCATATCCCGCTGCAAACTTTCAGAGTCCTATGCACACTTTGCTCTACCGCTCATCTTAGTATCATCCACAAACCTCAAGATACTACAGTGGTCCCCAACTCCAAATCATCTATGTAAATTAGAAACAATTGCAGTTCCAACTCTGATCCCTGACGGACACCACTAGTCATTGATCGCCAACCAGAAAAGCACTCATTTATCCCCATTCTTCACTTCCTGTTAGTTAACCAATCCTCAACCATGCCAATACTTTGTCAGTAACGCTGTGCACCTTTATCTTATGCAGCTGCCTTTATATGCAGCATCTTGTCAAACGTCTTTTGGAAATCCAGATACACCACATCTACTGCTTCCCTGATGTCCACCACACTCGTAATGTCTTCATAGAATTCCAGCAAATTTGTCAAGCATGACCTGCCTTTCATGAACCCATACTGCCTCAGCCCAATGGGCAATTTCTATGAGACTGGAAAAAGAACTGGAAAAATGGACTGGGAAAGTTCTCGAAATTAACAAATGAATACAGAAACTAAAGAGTGGAAAATGGAAAAAAAAGGGGTCAAAAATTATGAGAGCTAACAATAAACAGTTTTCCAAATATTTTAGAGAAAGATGGATAAATATTGGCTCAGTTATGAGATTACGAGATCATTAGACTCATTCCTGGAATAACAGGGTTGTCATATGAAGAGGGATTTATATGAATGGACCTCACTCATTGAAAACATACAAAGTTTTTCCAGGGTTTGAAAGGGTGGGTGCTGATTCGTACTTTCCCCTGATCGAAGTGTCTAAAACCTGGGTCTCACAGTGTCAGGATAAGAGGTCATAGGAACATAGGAATTAGGAACAGGAGTACGGAATTGAACCCTTCGAGCCCACTCCACCATTTAACATGATCATGGCTGATCTTAATCTGGTCTGCCATTTAGGACCATGCTGGAGAGAAATTTCTTGCAAATCTTTGGAACTCATTGTAGCAGAAGCTGTGAATACTCAGTCATTTAACTATATCAGCACCAACTTAAATAGTCACTCCTACCATTACCTTAAACATTCATTCCCACCGCAACCAAGTGCAGTAGTGTACTCCATCTACAAGAGGCACTACAGTAACTCATCAAGGCTGCTTAAATAGCACCTTCCCAACCCACGACCACTTCCATCTGGAAGGACAAGGGCAGCAGATACATGGGAACACCACTCCCTGCAAGTTCCCCACAAGCCACTCACCATCCTGACTTGGAAATATATCACAATTTCTTCATTGTCACTGGGTCAAAATCCTGGAATTCCCTTCCAAATGGCATTGTGGGTCTGCCTACAGCACATGGACTGCAGCAGTTCAAGAAGGCAGCTCACCACCACCTTCTCCAGTGAAACAAAGGTTGGGGAATAATGCTGACTTAACCAATAACTTCCACACCCTCTGAATAAATCAAAAGATTAAAGACCGAGATCAAAGGATTTCTGATACTAAGGAATCAAGGGATAGCGAGAGGATGGGAAAGCAGGCTATAAGTCTGTCAATCAGCAACAATTGTATTGAATGGCAGAATATGTTCAAGGAGGTTTACATGGGCCATTCCTGCTTGAATTTCTAATGTTGTTAATGTAACATCAGATTTTGTCATTGTCTGCCACTGCATGAATTGAATTCAGTCAAGCTAAAGCTGGTAGAAATGACGAGAGCACTAGCTTAACTTGGCTCCACTACAACACTCTCTCTCACAATAGTGCTCATTCACATTAAGCAATTCAAACGAAGCACTGTTGCTGCAGTAGCTGCAAATCAGCACAAATCCCTGGCTCAGGTTTCAGGCCTTAACAGGTTAACTTGATCAAAAACGTTAGGATGCAATCGTTCGACATTAAAACCACAAATTGTTATTTATACTGATATATGTCATGTTCTGTATTCTTTTGAAGCATGCACTTATTTGATATTATCAGAGGTTTCCCAGCGCATTTATCTCTGCCTTTAAATTTCAAGACACAGGATTTTTTTTGACAGAAGCTTTTCCGTCTGGCAGGAGGGTCAGCAGCCAGAGGATACAGATGTATGGTAATTGCAAAAAGAACCAGTCAGTTGTTGTGATCAAGAATGCACCGCATGAAAGGGCAATGAAATAAGATACAGTAATAACGTTCGAAAGGACTTGGATAAATACTTAAAAGAGTTAATTGCAGAACTACAGGGAAATGGCAGGATGGGGGGGGGTGATGTGGAGAGCTCTATACTAATTGAATAGTTCTTTCAAAGCGCTGGCATGGGCAGAATGGGCCAAATATGCCTCGTTGCCCCTATACGGTTAGACCACATATCCCTGATGGCTTATCTATCTGGTTACAGACCAATAAAAATCCTTCTAAAGTTGAGGCCTTATCTCTCCTGAGTTAGCTGATCACAGCCCAATTGAATAAATTCACTTCAACAGTACAGTAGCAGCAGTGTGCATCAACTACAAGATTATTGCAGAAATTCAACAAGGCTCCTTCGACGCACTGTTCCAGAGGTGTGTCATTACATATGTGAACAGGCTGATTGAAAACATCGAGAAGATTAAGGATTAACTAGTTGACATGTTTGATACACTAAAAGAATTGGGTGGCATGGTGGCTCAATGGTTAGCACTGCTGCCTCACAGTGCCAGAGACCTGGGGTCAAGTCCACCCTTAGGTGACTGTCTGTGTGGAGTTTGCACATTGTCCCCATGTCTGTGTGGGTTTCCTTCGGGTGTTCCCATTTCCTCCCACAGTACAAAGATGTGCAAGGTAGGTGGACTGGCCATGCTAAATTGCCCATGTTGTCCACAGATATGCAGGCTAAGTGGATTAGCCAGGGGAAATGCAGGGTTACAGGAATGGGTGGCTGTGGGTGTGATGCTCCTCAGAGAGGCAGTGTGGATTTGTTGGGCTGAAGGGCCTGTTTCCACACTGCAGGGATTCTATTCTATTCTAGCACCTTCCAAACCCACAACCACTTCCATCTAGAAGGACAAGGGCAGCAGATACATGGGAACACCATCGCCTCCAAGCCACTCACCATCCCGACTTTTTCAGCGTCGCTGGGTCAAAACCCTGGAATTCCCTCCTTAACAGCATTGTAGGGCTACCTAAAGCACATGAACTGCAGTGGTTCAAGAAGGTAGTTCACCACAACCTTCTCAAGGGCAAGGCAATAAATGCTGGCCCAGTCAGTGACACCTAGATCCCCTGAATAAAGCACCATTGCTTTAAGCACAGGGGGAACGGTCACCCAGGATTCTTACTCTGTCACCAGGGATTAGCAACTCATTGGCAAGTGACTTACAGGCATGAAGTCCCCATATTTCACACGTGATGATGTGCAACAGTGACACAGTGTATCACAGGGCAATGCTACATTTTGAAAAGGTACAAGCCTGCAGGAGGTGAGGTGCATGGTGAGAGGTGACTGTAGCTTGGATAACAGGCACCACAGGGCTCCTCACAACTGAAATCTCTCAGCCACTAGAAATTCATCTTGAAATGGGGCTTGTCGACTATTGGTCAAACACACAACACAGCAACCTTCTTCAATATGAAACCCATCACTGCATCACAAATAAAAGATAGGTTTGCCTTTCTATAATTTTTAAAATCAATGAAACCAAATTCAACCAAATTTAAACTGACAGCCCCTTAGGGCGCCCCATAACAACAATCAAATTATGAAGGGAACTTAAAGAATTGTCGATTAAAATATCATTTTTCGGGGTAATGTGCCCAGCACCTGCTGCAACCACTGATTGCAGATGGCCTGAAGACATCGCAGGTTCCCTTTCCAAAAGGCACCAAATTATGGGCGTGACCACTGGACGGAGGCAGGGGGCTTACCTTTCTAGCACACCTTACATGATCTCACACCATCCTCAAGCTCTCCCAACTTTGTAGGTAATTAGTACTTTTGAATGTAGTCCCTGCTGCATTTAGAAAATGTGGCAAATTAAGCAGAGCAACCACCCACAATGAGATAAACACCAGAATTATTTGATCTCAAGCCAGGGCGATGTAGAGACAGTTTACGTTCAATCACTTTGCAACAGAGTACTGAAAATATCTTTTTTAAAAGATTAACTCTTGGGATATGGGTGTTCCAAGGAAGGTTGAGATCTATTGTCTGTCACAAATTGTCCTTGAGAAAGTGATGGTGACTCTCTCCTTGAAGCACTGCAGTCAATATGGTGACTAGTCTCCCCTAGTGCTGTACAGTTTGGTGTTCGAATACGCGACAATGAAGTAACGGTGATAAATATCCAAGTGGGATGTGTGTGACTTAGAGGCAATGGTGTTCACAAGAACCTTTAGAGTGGAGGATGTCCTAGGTTTGGGAGGGTGGAATTAATGGGTCAAAATCATAGAATCAATACAGTATGGAAAGAAGCCATTCAGTCTATTGAGTTTGCACTGATCCTCTGAAGAGCATTCCACCCAGACCCCTGGAATCCACATTTATCATGGGGTAATTTCAGTATGGCCAATCCACCTGATCTGCACATCTTTAGACTGTGGGTGGAAACCAGAACACCCAGAGGAAACCCATGCAGACATGGGGCAAATGTGGGACAGTCACGCAACACTGGAATCGAACCCGGGTCCCTGATGCTGTGGGTCAGCATCCTGACCACTGTGCTACCAGGCCACAGATGTAAGGATAAATATTTTTGGAAACAAAATGATTTTGGGCCATTTGTTTTCAGGACCAGAGAAATATGAAGTAGTTTCCGGTCTTTCCCCTCCCTCTGTTGCCTTGTACAGAGTCTTTACTTGGTCCTTTAACTGAACCCCACTCCTGGTTACACCCCTCCCCCTCAGTTTCTCCCAGTCAGCACTTTGGTTCAATAGGTCAAACACTGTGCATAGTGCAGTCTCCAGCAGCTGTTCCAGCAGGGTGTTGCACTGAGGAGTAAGGCGAGTGCACTCTTCATGATGGGTAAACGGGTTGTGTTTGACCTGCTTTTGTTGCACAGTTTGCCAGTATGATGGTCATTGTGCAAAGTTCGTGTAGAGAGCTCAGATGAGCCCAAAACGCTGCCAAAATGAACAAAACAAAACCCTCCACAACAACTCATTTGACAAGACATAAAGATCCATGATTTAGCAGCAAGCAAACTGACAAAGAACAACATTTCACTGACAGTACACAATGATTCATTTAGCTGGGCATCGTAAACATTCCACTTCCTAATAAGGTCAGGGAATGGGGAGGAGCTGAAAGCTGAAAAATACTGTACAATAAGGAATATTGGTCTTTATAAAGTATTCTTCACATTACTAACATCTCAAACAGGATCACGAATTACATTTAAGTGTTGGCATTTACAATGTGGACAAACATGGTAGCCACTTGGCACACAGCAAGATCCCACAAGGTGCAGTGAGTTGAATGACCCCCAGTTCATCTATTTTCTGGTAAGTGACTTTGCTTGAGGGAGGGATGCTGGCCAGGACACTCTGAAATCTTCCACCTCTTCTTCAAATACTGAAATGGAGTCCTAAACATGGACACCATGCTCTGACGTCCCCTCTGCAGTATCACACTCAGGGGATGTGGTGATTTTGTGATAACATCAGCAGAGTTTAATGTTCTGGGGACGTGGGTTCAAACCCCATCATAGCAAATGGTGAAATTTTAATTAAATTAATAACCGGCAATTAAAAATCTAGCCTAATAATAAAATTCACCAAGGCTTCTTAGACAGTACCTTCCAAACCCATGACCATTACCATCTAGAAGGACAAGGGAAGCAGATGCACAGGGACACCAGTACCTCTTCCCCACCAAGGCGTTCACCATTCTGACTTGGAAATATAATCATTATTCCTTTACAGGGTCAACATTGCAGATACCTTCCATAGCGGTATTATGAATGGCCCTACACCAAATGGACTGCATCAGTTCAAGAGGCTAGCTCAGCACCTCCTCCTCCAGGGCACTAGGAATGTAATAACCCCTACAAGCCCCATGCAAGTTCCCTTGTTAACAGGCAAGGGCCTGCCCAGCTGGAACTCATCACCTGTGCCCTTTCTGCTGCAGACCCATGGCCCTCTTGTGGTGCAGTTGTAATGTCCCTTTCCCTGGACCAGGAAGCCAGCTCAAGTTCCACCTGCTCCAGCGCTGTGTAATAACATCTCTGACCAGGTTGATTAGTAAAATAGGTAAAATAAAAAGACTAAAGCAGACTCAGCAGGTGACTACTGGTGGTGGTTAATAATTATAAACAAAAATTGGTCACAGTGATCTGGTGGCGGGAAAGTCAATCAGGCATGTGTGTGATAACACTTTCAGATAAAAAGAAAAGCAGACGTAGGACATAAAAGAATATAAAGGAAAAAGCTGACTCAGGGATGGATCTGCAGACCTAGCCGATGTACACCATGAGTAGTGGCTCTATTTTGGTGATCAACAATAAACAATTTTTCTTTCCATTCAGGCCTCCTGAGTTAATATGGGACGGGTAATAAATACTGGCCTAGCCAGCGATACTCACATTCAGTGAATAAATAACAATGAATAAGGCTGCACTGGAAAACATTAATCTGCAATCTCTGTCCACATCCTGCATTGGGGCCTGATCCAATAACCTGTCTCAGAAACAACAGTTCTATTGATTCCAACTAACTTACCAAAGCTAACAGCCAATGGCAACTTGTGCTCACTCTAGGCTACTTTTAAAAAATGGTACATGCTTTTCCATTACATCGGATCTTTCTCATTCTGTAACAACAATGGTTTGTATTTATATAGCACCTTTAAATGTAGTGGTAGCAAATTAAATCTAACATTAAAAGATGTTATGGACAGAGAAGCAAAGTTTCATTGAAGAAGTAGGCTTCAATGAGAAGAGAGACGTTCACACCAAGACGTTCCAGAGTTCAAGGCCCCAGGCTTTTGAAGGGACAACTTCCTCATTGGAACAAAGGAAATCAAGGTTGTGCAAGAGACTAGGACTGGAGGAGAGGAGAGAGATCTTAGAGGCCTTTAGGAGTAGATGAGCCATCGCTTCAAAACCTCTCTTTCTAGTTCCTCAAGATTAGTTTACAATAGTTTAATTAGCATTGCTCAACCAAGAGAACTAAAGTTCGTCTTAGTTTCATGGTCACCATTACAATCAATTGTTGTTAAAAACCCCTCTGTTTCACTAATGCCCTTTAGGGAAAGAAATCTGCCACCCTCACCCAGTCTGGCCTACATGTGACTCCAGACCCACAAATATCAGGTTGATTCTGAACTACCCTCAGAAATGGCTTAGCAAGCCACTCAATTCAAAGGCAATTAGGGCTAGACAATAAATACTGGACTTTCCAGAAACCCGCACATGAAAGAATAATAAAATTGGAGGAAATTTTACTTTGCTTCAGTTGTCTTGACCTGGGAGTGCTTGGCAAAGGAGATTGGACATTCAAAGTGATCCACTTGTTAGCACCAAGCAGTTGGATCTCATGCAGCAGAACATTTTTTCAAAAAGCACCAAAAAACAGTTACGATAAAGACTGTTTGAGTCAGACTGCTTACTGTACCATAAAAGACGGATGGTGGGTCGTGGAAGAAGGGATAATCTGTCAGGAAGAGTAGGTAGGTGCTGTAGAACCAGGAGGCCGTGTAGAAAGTCAGCTTCCACGCACTTTCTGGCATCTTGGCAGCATCTCGGAGTGGCAGGTCACACCAGTGAGCTAATGGCTGAAAGACAGAGAGAGAGGGAGAGGAAGACCAGTTGTCACCAACACTCAGCAGAAGCAGATCACAATGGCAGCTACTAGTTATAGACCACAATTTGGCTCTCTGTACAATTGCATGCCGAGGTTGGGACTATTAGGGTGATGTGGGGGGGTAGGAAGAGGGATAGGTAGAGAATTGAGAAGAGGGTAGGGGATCAGTCCTACTTGGTGCAGTAAAAACCTCTGTTCCCTCAGCCGAAAGAGTCACGTGAGAGCCTCAGTATTTCGTGTCGGTGGCCTGTTCGGCTGTGGAAGGCATCACTAGTAAACCTGACTCTCCCTTCACTTGAAATGAACACAGTTGGAATCATACTGGCACCGAAGCAGACTATTCAGCCAAAGTGAGTTGCAAATGAACCAGAGACATGTTTAGCCTGAGTTCAGTGACCATTGCTGTTGGAGAGGTCAAGAAATTTAGAAGTTTCAGCTTTGCTGAATGGCCTGCAGTTTTTAACCTTCCCAACTGAGTTCCTATACATGGGCAGCCTGATTAATAACAGATCCTATCTGGAGGGAAGCTAGCAGCAGCATTGGAGGAGTATTCTGATATTGGAGGAGATTATAGAGATTGAGCGGTGTGAGGCTTTGGAGAAGTTTGCAAACAGGAATGAGAATTTGTTAATAAAGAGGGATTACTTCATCAGGAACCAGTGCAGCGAGCAGAAGAGCAATGGGGGAAGTGAGACTAGGTGTATGTTAGGGCACAGGAAGCTGAGTTTTGTAGGATCGCAGAGTTTACAGAAGGCAGAAAGCAAGAGACAGCCAGGAGTGTGCACAGAAGTTACGTGTAACAGTAATACAGACGTGAATAAGGGATTCAGCAGATGAATAGGCATGGGCAATGGGACACAGGCAGAAATGTATGTTCTTAGTGATGTCATGGAAATGCGGTCAGAAGCTCATTTTAGGATCGAATGTGACAAGACATTTCTCTCTCCTTCTTCAATCAACATGTAGGAGGGAGGTGGGATAGGTGCTGGGGTGGATTTACTCAGTACCATTCAGACAATTTTGATCAAAAGGAATAAAAAAAAGTTATATCCTCAAAGGGTATCAAAGAATGAATCCAGTTGAAAAATAAAAGGTCACAAACTAAATATTTAAAGAATGTGACAAATACAGAGGAAACATTTAATGGGGTGTGAGGAGGAGTGGGAATACATGAAATTCTTATTGAACTGATGCAGATCCAATCCTCCCCCACAACAAAGCTCGACAGAAATTGGAGGATTTTCTCCCCCACCACATCTCCCCAGCTTCCTCGGACGGTGCCAACTCCTGACAGGGTATAGTGCCCAGGTTGACTGAACCCCACTTACTGCCCTTCCCCCACACCTTCCTCTCAATCCCAAGTGGCCATCCTGGACAGTTAAATGCCACAAGACTTTCTGACTGTCTGAATGGCCTATCCTGTATCCTTAAACTGTGGACCTTGCTTCTGGACTCCCCAGTCATCGGAACATCATTCCTTCATTTGCCTTGTCTAGTCCTGTTACAACTTACAGGTTTCAGTGAGATGCCACCCTCATTCTTTTCAACTTCAGTGAATATAGCCTTAATCAATCCATTCTCTCCTCATATGTCAGTCCTACCATCCCAGAAATCAGTCTGGTAAACCTTTGTTGCACTCCCTCCATAAGCAGAACATCCTTCCTCAGATAAAAGAGACCAAAACTGCACGCAACACTGCAGGTGTAATCTCACAAGACCCTATACAATTACAGGAATACATCTCTACCCTTGTACTCAAACCATCTTGCTCTGAAGGCCAATATGCTACTTGCCTTCTTCACCACCTGTTGCACCTACATGTTTACTTTCAGGAACCGGTGTTCAAGCACACCCAGGTCTCAAAAGGAGGAGGTGCAATCTATCACCGTTCAGATAATAATCTGCTTTCCTGTTTTTGGCACCAAAATGGATAACCTCACACTATCCACATCTGCCACATATTTGTCCATTTGTTCAACTTGTCCAACTCATAGTTCCTCACTTAGATTGGCAAGCCACCTGAGAGTGTCAGTGAGGGGTTTTCTCACTGGCTCCCCAGCCAGGAGGCATGACCCTGGTTGTCACCTAGAACTACCACTTGCCATTTTCAAATTGCTATTTTATCATTAAGTGAATGGCACTGTATAAATACAAGGCTTTTTTCACCTTTGTTTCAATTGAAAGCACTGATCTCTTGTGACTAGCACTATTGTTGTTCCCTATTTCATCAACAGCAGGCAGTCTTGGGAGCAAACATTAACCCACCATCAGTTTAGGTGGGATTTGATTACCCACACTGTCTACAGGGTTTTTTTTAAAAAAAGATATACAGTATTATAGTGATTTTTTTTGAGGAATTAAAATAAAGATTGGGCAGAGGCCTATTAACTCCTGCTAGAAATTACATTTACAGGCCATTGAAGTTGAATAGTCTGCAAATGTCCAATGTCCAGATGCCCAATGGCAAAGTTACCATATGTTCACAAAGGTCTACAGCACAGAAATAAACCCTTTGGCCCATTGTATCTGCAATGGACAAAAACAACCACCTAATTATTCTAATCCCATTTTAAAGCACTTGGCCAATAGTGTTATATACCTTGACATTGCAAATGCGTATCTAAATACTTCTTAGGTGTTAAGAGGGTTTCTGTATCTATCACCCTTACAGGCAGTGAGTTCCAGATTCCTACTGCCATCTGGGGAGAAAATAAAAGGTTTTCCCTAAATCGCCTCTAAACCTCCTGCCTCTTACCTCAACTCTATGTCATTGATCCCTCCACCAAGCGGAAAAGTTCCTTCCTGTCTACCCTTTCCATGCCCCTCATAATTTTATACATCTCAATCATGCCTCCTCTCAGTATACTCTGCTCAAGGGAAAACAACCCCAGTCTGTCCAATCTCTCTTCATAACTGAAACGCTCCAACCCACGCAACTTCCTGGTAAATCTCCTCTGCACCCGCTCCAGTGGTATCACATTCCTCCTATAATGTGGATTCCAGAACTGCATGCAATACACGAGCTGTGGTAGAACCAACATTTTATACTGCTTCAGTATCACCTCCCTGCTCTGAATCTCTATGCCGTGGCTGATAAAGGCAAGCAAGCCAGCTACCATCAGTTCTGAGGAAGGGTCACTGGATCTGAAGTATTAACTCTGATTTCTGTCCACAGATGTTGCCAGCCTGCTGAGCTTTTTCAGCAATTTCTGTTTTTGTTCCTGATTGACAGCATCCACGGTTCTTTCGGTTTTTATGCCGCCTTAACCACTTTATCTACCTGTCCCATTACTCTAAGGGAATAATGGACATGCGCACCAAGATCCCTCTGATCCTCAGTACTTCTCAGGGTCCTACTGTTCATCATATATTCCCTTACCTTTTCTGTCCTGCCCAAGTGTATCACCTCACATGTATCCGATTGAATTCCATTTTGCATTGATCAGTCCATCTTCTTTATCCTCATGTAATCTAAGGCTGTCCTCCTCACCATCAATTTTTGAATCACAGCACTTTGCCAATGGAGAACAGGCAATGCCTGTGAATCTCCACTCACAGCAAGGATTGGAGTCTTCAGGAGAGAAAAAAATATGGATGGAAGGGGGAAGAGAGTGGTACAGTGTGCTAAAATGCTCAACCTTCTCACAGTACAACTTGTGACTATATCTGGCCTGCCTTGCAACAATCTCCTGGTGCAGGACAATTCCATATAGTGCTAGTTACTCTGATTAAATTCCTGCTGATGCATAGCCTGCCTGGCTGGTATTGATAGCTCAGTGGCTATGTGCGTCCAATGTGGCATTTAGGATGGTGTTAAGGGTTGTAATGTGTCACTGCTGACAGCAAGTAGGCAAAAATATACAAGACTGCATATCCTTTTACACCACATATAGAGACCAGGTTAGTAAATGAGTGTGGAATCATTTAAAAGTAAAAATAATTACCAGCCTAGTTTTGAAACAGTCACTATTTCACTTTCACGCTGTCTTGCCTCTGAGCCATAGATATCACAGGGTCTAAGCTCCACTCCAGAGTCTTGAGTACCTAGTCAAAGTTCCCACTTCAGCACAGCGCTTGAAGGAATGCTGTAGTGGCAGAGGTACCGTCATTCAGATGGAATATCAAATCTAGGTCCCTAACTGTGACTGCAGTTCCACACCAAGCTCTGATATTGCCTGGGAAATCTCCTCGCACTGCAAAAACCAGCAAGAGAAAGAACAGTCAGGCCCATCCTACATTGGTGCTGAGTCCTAGTCCAGGAACTCCTGACAATGCATGGTCACCATTAACATGGCAATAGTGCAAGCCATCACCCCATGTTCTCTGGCAACTTGGAGTTGAGCACTGTAAAGTGGCCTGATTAGCATTTACCAAACCTCAGAAAACAAGTCAAAAACAAACAATGTAGTTTGGGCCTAATCATGGAATCACTTTGGGAATGAATTCATTTCCTACCAAACTTCTGACATGTAGTTGTAAATTTTACTGAAATGTGTTCATATTGAGTCAGTTCTTTTCAGATGCAAAGAGACAACAGACCATATAAAATACAATATACAGCCAATGAAGTATGCTTACTGGCAGCTCCTCCAACAATGTGATAAGTGGCTGGAACTCCCTTTGTAACAGCTGTATGGCTGGACCTACACACCACAGACTGCAGTGATTAAGGTGGCAGCTCACCACTGCCTTCTCAAGGTCTCTCAGAGACAGACAATAAATGCTGGCCCTAGCCCACATCCCATAAACAATGCTGGTTGAGAGTTAAAATTGGCTACCATACTGGGAAAGCCTTCCCTGCTGTTATATTATAGTGCCATGAAATCTTTTATACCCATCAGAGATCCAGGGAGGTTTCAGTTGAACAGTTCAACCGATAAACACTACCTCCAACAATGCAGAACCCCTTCGGTACTTTGTACTGAAGAATATATTGTACAAGATTGTTAGTACAGGGAAGGGTTTACTGACATCACAGACTAAACCACAGCCATCAGGTGTTATGGAAGGAGCTCCATTTTTTCTGAGAGTTGTTCACATTCTGTACTTGTTACCAATGCTGCGCAAGAATGTTTTAGGAGCCGTAATGTGAACTGTTAAGTTGAGATTGATGCTTCACAAGAGACCATCATGCATCTCAGATGTAACGTAACTGGCTATTACGTTTCTTAAAAAGTTGATCATGGGATATTGTGTTACTGGTTGGGCCAGCATTTATTACCCATCCCTAATTGCCCAACAGCAATTGAGGGTCAGCCACATTGCTGTGGGTCTGGAGTCACAGATCAAGTAAGGATAGCAGAATTTCTTCCCTAACAGGCGTTAGTGAACAAGTTAGGTTTTTATGACAATCAGCAGTGGTTCTTTGGTTATCATTGGGCTAACTTACAATTGCGGTTAATTGCAGCAAGGTGGCTCAGTGGTTAGTACTGCTGCCTCACAGCACCAGGGACCCAGGTTCAATTCCACTCTTGGGCAACTGTCTGTGTGGCATTTGCACACTCTCCCCGTGTCTGTGCGAGTTTCCTCTGGGTGCTCTGGTTTCTTCCCACAGTCCAAAAGATGTGCAGGTTAGGCAGATTGGCCATGCTAAATTGCCCATGGCATCCAGGGATGTGCAGATTAGATAGATTAACCATGGGAAATGCAGGAAAGGGTAGGGAGGCAGGTCTGAGTGGGATGCTGTTTGGTGGGTCAAAGTGGACTCAATGGGCTGAATGGCCTGTTCTCACACTGTAAGAATTTTATGATTCTATGAAATTGAATTCAAATTTAACCCTCTGCCAAATCTGTGGGATTTGAAAACCCCCCCACCCCCCTACCTCACTGCCAGAACTTTAGGCTAGTCACTGGATTAGCAATTCAGAGACCATTACTACTACACCATTGTCCCTTCTCTTAGTAACATATAATAAACTTATTTACTGTTAAGATTGAGCCTACCTTCAGCCTAGGTTGCCATATGGACATCCTTCCCAACTCGGGATCAATATATTAGATTAATATCAGCTCAAAAGGATTAGTAGCAGTAAACCTACTCAAGACATTACAGATAGTTCTGGCAAAAACCAACACACACAACACAATACACCAGTCAGTTTACACGTAACTTGCATGTCTGATTATACACAGTTTTCTGGAGAAACACATTCTCTACACCATCCTACCTGTAACAGACACCTCTTTGAAGTACTCTTTATTTACAGGTTTCGGTATCCGAGGCTGCAGGACTCAGAAAGCACAGCCCGATCTCTGATATGATGCAGAATACCTCCAGGTCCCATCATGTGATTGGAATATCTTTCATCCTATCCCATGATGTACCCCTTTCAACTTCAAACAGCGTCAGAAAACCTCAACATGAAAAGCCCTGACTGCCTCACAGGAAGAAAACTTTTAAAAAATGAAATAGAATTATTGATCTGGTGTGTATTATAAATGAGAACAGGGATACTAGCACACTTCACCTAAAGTACAGACTAATGTTATAGTTTTAAATTTACAATGGAGGTCATAAATTACAGGAATTCCTCTACTGTTGCTCATGGTGCTTCCACTACTCCTGAGGAGCCTAATCTCAATAACATTGGTGCTCGAAGGGTGCCAGGATCTGCCCGTGGAATTTGTTTCTCCCTATTTCACAGAGTAGCAACAATGTAAATACCATGTTGGAAGTCAGTCTTGGTAGCACTTGCACTTCTGAGTCAGTAGAACTCAAGCCCCAGTTTAAACACTCGAACATGACAGGCAGAGAAGGGAATAGCTAATGTACAGATAATCTGTTTCCCGAGACACATCCTTTGGTCTCATTAGGGGCATTTAAGCAGCTATTAGATAGGCATAAGGATGATAGTACAAGGCAAGGGTGGAGGTTAGATAGACCTTAGGATTAGGGTAAAAGTTCGGCACAACATCGTGGGTCGACGGGCCTGTACTGTGCTGTACTGATCTATGTTCTATGTTCTATGCCCCGATTTTGGATTGATAATCTCCATTAGAAATGTGGTGGAGGAAGCTTCAATGTTATATGCCCATGTACACCTGTCATGCTGTAATTACAACCTCCCACAAGTAGCAGCTTTTCAGCTTGATAATGCAAAGAGAACTTTAATTATGCCTCCCAAACATTCAGAGGTCTTGTGGAACAGAATATTACGACTTTAACATGTTAACCACAGTCCAATTATCCCCTTCAAGTCCAACCTTCTTCCACCTCAAGATTACACTTGACTTTCACACCGTTTGTGCAAGACCACTGCTGCTTGGCTGGGAGAGTATAAAAACCAGATTCAAAATTCATGTCTGAACATTCACACATTTCCTATTTTAAGAATTGACGATTGGAAACCAAAAGAGATAGATTTAAGATAATTGGCAAAGGAATTGTTGGAGGTGAGAAGATTTGTTTTTAAAAGACTAAGTTGCTAAAATACAAAATATTCTGCCTGGAAAAGAAGGTGGAAGCAGGAGTAATGATAATATTCAAATGGGATTGGAAAAAGTGCTGAGCTTTAGGAATAGAGAGGGAGTGAGGCGAATAGGATTGCATTTGCAAAAGAGCAGAGGGAGGCATGATGGGCTGAAAGACCTCCTGTGCTGGTCAACTCTAAAAGAAAAATAGCAAACCATTCATTTCTCTTCTCATCATGTTCAGCCAAGCCAGAGTCAAAGTTAATAGATGTAAATTTGTGCACATACATAAAATATCTCCTGCTGAGTGCACCCGACACAAAAACTGGGTTGTGCATGTGTCTTGTGGTCATTGGTCAAGGACAGAGTTGAATAGGCTGGAGACAGCTGGGTTATCCAAAGGTCAGGAACAAACCAGGAATCCTCAGGGATATCAGCAATCTCGGGCAGTGGTAATCAGAATCCTTGGACACACCTCTGTTACACAGAAGCTGGGCAGGAATGTTTGACAGTTTAATTTCTTGATGCGTTAACAATTTTTCAATGCTGCCACTTCTTCAAATGAATGTGATTGCTGTGCCAGAGCTTACAGCTGCAACAACTCTCAAGAAGGTCATCACAAGCAGTCTGCTGGAACAACATCAACTTCAATATCCTAACCTTCCACCACTAACACATCTCAATAGCAGGGTGGACCATTGACTGAATGAACTACAGTGAACTCTTCAGGTTTCTCCAACAGCATCTCCCAAAACCATGACCTCCACCAACTACAAGGACATTTGAAGAAAATTAACCTGCAGGGAGTTGAGTGAGGAAGTGAGACTAACAGGATTGCTCTCCAGGGAGCTGGTATGGAGTCCATGGTTTTGGGTGAGATAAGTTAGCATCGATAGAGGTTTGGGTAACTAATAGAAGACAGACAGTTGGGATAAAGGAAGGCATTTTGAAAATGGCAACCTGTAACTAGTGGAGTGCCACAGGGTTCAAAACTGGGACACAATTATTTACTTTATATATTAATTACTTAGAAGAGAGAAGTGAGTGTACTATAGCCAAGTTTGCAGATGTCACAAAAAATACGTGGGAAAGCAAGTGGTGAGGATGATACAAAAAGAGTCTACAGAGGGATAATGAGATAGTAGGAACTGCAGATGCTGGAGAATCTGAGATAACAAGGTGTAGAGCTGGATGAACACAGCAGGCCAAGCAGC
>NC_063360.1:33489735-33514179 GCF_021869965.1 Rhincodon typus | reverse complement strand
TGAAGGGTCTAGGCCCGAAACGTCAGCCTTCCTGCTCCTATGACGCTGCTTGGCCTGCTGTGTTCATCCAGCTCTACACCTTGTTATCTACAGAGGGATAATGACAGGTTAAGTGAGACGGCAAAAACTTGGCAGAGAGAATATAATGTAGGAAAACGTGAGGTTATGTACTTTGATGTTAAGAATAGAAGAGTTGAATATTATTTAAATGGAGAAAGACTGCAGAAAGCTGCAGGGCAGATTTGGGAGTCCTTGTGCATGAATCACAAAAAGCTAGCGTACAAGTTCAGCAGGAAGGCAAATGGAATGTTTATATCAAACTGAATGGAAGGTATTGCTAACTCAGTAATCAAAGTACATCTGGAATATGGTAAGCAGTAAGGAACAATACACTGGCATTGGAGGCAGAGAAGGGAAACTAGTTCCAGGATTCTTGGCAGTGTGGAGGAACAGAGGGATCTTGGGGTCCACGGCCATAGATCTCTCAAAGTTCCTACCCAAGATGATAGGGTTGTAAAGAAGGCATATGGTGTGTTGGCTTTCATTGGCAGGGGAATTGAGTTTAAGAGCTGTGAGATTATTCTGCAGCTCTATAAAACTCTGGTTAGACCACACTTGAAATATTGTGTTCAGTTCTGATCACCTCATTGTAGGAAAGATGTGGAAGCTTTAGAGATGGTGCAGAGGAGATTTACCAGGATGCTGCCTAGACTAGAGGGCAGGTCTTACGAGGAAAGGTCGAGGGAGCTAGGGCTTTTTTCATTGGAGCGAAGAAGGATGAGAAGTGACTTGATAGAGGTGTACAAGATGATGAGATGCATAGATAGAGTGGATAGTCAGAGACTTTTTCCCAGGGTGGAAATGACTATTACGAGGGGGCATAATTTTAAGGTGATTTGAGGAAGGTATGGGGAGATGTCAGAGGTAGGTTCTTCGCACAGAGAGTGGTGGGCGTGTGGAATGCGCTGTCGACAGGGGTAGTGGAGTCAGACACTTAGAGGCTTTTAGGTGACTCTTGGATAGGCACGTGGAGGATTGTAAAATGTAGGGTATGCAGGGTAGTTTGATCTTAGAGTAGGATAATAGGTCAGCACAACATCGTGGGCTGAAGGCCCTGTACTGTGCTGTACTGTTTGATGTTCTATGTTCTATAGCTGATTTTGGGTAAGAAGGAATTTCCTTATGAGGAAAGTGAGTACAGGCCCAACCTATTCAAAGAGCTCTGAAGGATGAGAGGTAGCCTTGAAACAGACGAGACTATTAGAGGACTGGACAGGGTAGATGCAGAAAGGTTGTTTCCCTTTTGGGAGAGTCGAGGATCAAAAAGGGTATAATCTCAGAATAAGGGGTCACACATTTACGTGACAGATGAGGAGGGTGCCTTCTCTCAGAGGGTGGTGAATCTGTGGAATTCTTTACCACAGAGTGCTGTCAAGGCTGGGTTGCTAAGTATGCTAAAGGCTGAGATAGACAGATTTATAATCAGTAAGGGAATCAAGGATTATGCAGAAAAGGCAGCGAAGTGGAGGTGTGGATTATCAGATTAGGGATGATCTCATTGAATAGCAGAGCAAACTCAATGGGCTGAATGGTCTACTTCTACTCTTAAGTCCAATGGCCTTATGGTGGGCTCAGCAACCTCCTTGTGTGCTGCAAATGACTCTGTAACAAGGGCAGTAGATGCAACAGGAATAACACCATTTCAAAATTTACCTCTCACACAAGCACCACCCTGACTTTGCAATACATCAACCAGTGAAACAAACAGTCTCAGACAAAATCCCACCCTAACAGCACTGTGCATGTCCCTGCACCCCCCAAGGACCGCAGCTGTTTAAGAAGATGGTTAACAACCAGCTTGTCTATGGGCCACTGAGGATAGGCAAGAAAAGAGTCACATCAGTCACAAACTGCAGCAGAACACCTCTCAATCCGCAGCAATCATCAAATATGGATTAAACGCAATCTGGCAGGCTATCACTTCTCAACAGGATTAAAGTAACCCCAGCAACACTGCTTCTCATGTGTTAATTGCACACAGCCAAGCAAGAACAGATTCCCAGGTTGCTGGGACTGTAGAGAGATAATTGGCTCACACATTAACTGGCTCTCCATTCTATCCAGTCTGAAAGTTCTGAGTCTTTTCACACTTGTGATTTACAGTTTGTCCCCTTCACCCTGTTCACTGTCAATCTTGACCTTCTGCCTTTCATTTATGATCTATGTTTTTACCTGTATGATACTATTTTAACTCATTATGTGAATCTTTCTATTTATCAAGCCAGCCGTTGCTAGCAAAAGAAGTGACAAAGGAAAATAATGCTTCTAAATCAGAAGGTTGTGTTTTTAACCCCTACACCAGAGACAAAATCGAGATTGACATTCTGGTGTAGAAGGTCAGAAGTCACACAACACCAGGTTATAGTCCAACAGGTTTATTTCAAAACAGAAGCTTTCGGAAAGCTTGTGTTTTCAAATAAACTTGTTGGACTATAACCTGGTATCGTGTCATTTCTGACCTTGTCCACCCAAGTCCAACACCGGCACCTTCAGATCATTCCAGCGTAAGACAGAGGGAGTACTGCATCGTCAGAGGTACCATCTTTTGAATGCCAGGTTATTCCCATGTCCTGTCTGTCCCATTGGCACAGCTTGCCTCACTGTCCTGGCCAATGATTTTACACTTCAATTGTCATCACAAACTCATGTCACTATAGGTGAGATCTTGCTGTGCACTGTGTTTTCTACATTGTAACACTTCAAAAAAAGGGCTTTATTGGCAGAGGTATAACGAAAGACACTATATAAATGCAAATTCACTTTCTGATCAAAACGTCCAACGTTTGGTGCTCGAATTTTCAGTTGTGTTTCCTGCATAATTAAGTGACCAAAGTCGTTCACTATCTGAAGCACTGCGGGAATCTGGAGGTCTTTCTTTCAGTGTACAGGATGTGGGTAACACTGCTGAAGCTGTATTTATTTCCATGGTTAGTCATTCTGAGAAAGTAGTGGGCCTCTGCAGGTTTCACTACTATGTGAGTACAATTAGGTAGATAATTCCAGGACACTGAGCTAGTGAAGATCAAAGGATTTCAGCAAATGTAATCACAAATTAGCATGGTGTAGAATATTGAATGGAAACTGAAAGCAATGGAGTTTCCAAAATATTGCAGCTAAAGCTACGCCAGACTGATTCTTGGGATGGTAGGTTTTTTGTATGAGGACAGACTGGGCTGACTGCGCCTGTATTCATCGGAAGTTAGAAGAATGAGAGAAGATCTCAGTGAAACATACAAAACTCTGACAGAGCTGGACAGACTGGATGTAGGGATGATGCCTCCCTGGCTGCGGTAGGGTTCAGAGTAAGAGGTCACTATCTCAATACAGCTTAGGCCATTTCAGACACAGCTGAGGAGAAACTTCTCCACTCAGACAGTGGTGAACTGTGGAATTCTCTAACATAGAAGGCTGTGGAGGCCACATTTTAGAAATAAATAGATTTCTAGAGGCTAACAGTGTCAAGGGATATGGAGAGACAGTGGGAGTATGGCTTTAAGATGACCAGCCGTGATCTTGTTGAATGGCTGAGTGCCCTTGATGGGCCAAATGGCCTTCTCCTGCTCCTATTTTTACGTTACTATCCACAGTGATAGTCTCTTTCTCCCTTGATGAGCTATTGAAGCCACCTTAGTGACTAATTGCAGTGTGTTCCGTAGACTATGCATACTGCAACCACAATTTTGATAGTGAACAGCTTGATAAAGAACAGAAGAGGTTTTTTTGTCCTTAATAAAAAAAGGTTATTTTGTCCATTGCAATTGGTGCAAGCTCAGAAACTTTCTCTTTCTGTATAACCTATGAATATTTTCACTTTTTTTGAACTTACATTTATAGAGTCCGAGAGTCATCCAGCTTGGAAACAGAACCTTCGGTTCAACCAGTTCATGCCAAACATAATCCCAAACTAAACTAGTCCCACCTGTCTGGTACCAGCCCATATCCCTCCAAACCTTTCCTATTCATGTATCTATCCAAATGTTTTTTAAGTGTTGTAATTGTACCTGCATCCACCACTTCCTCAGGAAGTTAGTTCCACACATGAACCACCTTCTGTGTAAAAAATTTGTCTCTCATGTCTTAATTAAATCTCTCTCCTCTCACCATAAAAATGTGCCCCCTAGTCTTGAAATCCCCCATCCTAGGGAAAGGACAACTACCATTAACTCCTCTACATCCCTCATTATTTTCTAAACTTCTAACAGGTCGCCTCTCAACCTCCTCTGCTCCAATGAAAACCCCTGACCTCATCCAAAAACCAGCCCAGCTCGTTCCCACCTCCTTGACCTGTCCATCTTTTCTCCCACCTATCCGCTCCTCCCACCTCACTCACCAACCCCTATCCCCACCTCCTACCTACCAACCTCATCCCCGCCTCCTTGATCTGTACATCTTCCCTTGACTGACCAACCCCCATCCTAACACCCACCTACACTCACCTTTACTGGCTCCATCCCCCCCTCCTTGACCTGTGAGTCTCCTCTCCACCTATCTGCTCCTTTATCCACCTTCCATCCACTCCCCCACTCTGTCTATTTATTTCAGAGTCCCCTTCCCCTTCTCCATTTCTGAAGAAGGGTCCAGACCTGAAACGTCAGCTTTCGTGCTCCTCCGATGCTGCCTGGCCTGCTGTGTTCATCCAGCTCCACATCTTGTTATCTCTCCCAGTCTATCCAGCCTTTCTTTATAACTCAAACCTTCCATACCCAGCAACATCCTGGTAAATCTCTCCTGAACCCTCTCCAGCTTGATAATATCCTTCCCAAAACTGGGCAACCAGAACTGGACACAGTTTTCCAAAAGAGGCCTCACATTATGTATTACATTTAAAATGATTTTTTGTTCAATTTCCATCAGTGTCCCTGTTTGTACCAAATGAATGCTCAGGGTTTAAAATAAAACTTCTTCCTACCTTGGTCTTTGTTCATTATGTGATGAACTTAAGTATATCTTCTATGCTAATCTAAATAGATACATCAATGTGAAAGGAATAGGAGGTTATGCTGATAGGGCAGAATGACAGAGGATGAAAGAAAGTTCACGTGGGACATAAACTCTGGCATGCACCCGTTGGGCCGAAAGGCCTGTTTCAACACTCAACTCGTCACTGTCTTTAAATAGTCAAAGTGCTTATCAAGCATGAATGGCATGAATGAGTGTATATTTCCTGTTGAGCTCCCACTCAACTTGGTTTTAACATTCTCATCCAGTGTGTTTTTGATTTTGTACCATTTTCATACGTCATATTTCTGACACTGTAATTGTAAATGAGTTGTGAAGATTTTAAGAAGAAAACGTGATAAGGATGTAATCAGGCATTGGTGAATTTGTGGAAAGGGAGCAGCTCATTGCGACCAATCATAACCTTGATATTTTTGAACCCTTTTAAGCAGGACAAGGATGATTAAGGAAGAGAATGAAAAAAAAAGAAAAGAGGAACAAACAAAGAAGAGAATGAGAAGAAGAAAAGAAAACCAAAGAAAAGAAAACAAGAGAAACAGGTAGAGAAAAAGAGTAAAGAAAGAGACTTGCATTTATATAGCACCTTTCATTACTTCGCAACATCCCAAAGTAATTAACAGTGAAATATTGAAGCGTTGTCACTGGTGTAATTCAGCAGCCATTTTGCAAGATCCCACAGTCTTTAGTTTTCAAAAAGGCAATCTGTTTGATTCGCAGTGATGTGGGGACTGACCCAAATCTTCCATTTCCTTAACACTGACTGGAAATCATCCATAAAGAACATTAGCTGAAGAGAAAAAAATGGGTTTTGTCCTGTTACTCTCCAAAATTGAATATTTTACTGACATTCATGATGCAGTCATGAAAGAGTTAATTGGGTAAGATGCGGTTAGCTCCTACTGCAACTTTCCCAGTGAAAGTTGCATCATTCAAGCCAAGAGCAGAGAAAATGAGCAATAAACACAGGTGATTACTTTCTTTTGGGGTTGCCTGCCTTCAGTTAAGCCTCTAAATAAACCTTTCATTTTCAAATTCATTCACAGGATGCCAATGTTAATGATAAGTTAAACATTTGATGCCCATTATTATTTGCCCATGACAGGGTAGTGAGCTGCCCTCTTAAACTGCTGCAGTCCTTGGGTCATCCACAATACTGTTGGGAATGGAATTATAGGATTTTGACCTAGCAACATCAAAAAGTCAGCGTTATAGCTCCAAGACAGAGTGGAAGATTAGAGGGGACCTTGAGGGGTGGTGTTCCCATGTTTCTGCCAACCTTGTCTTTCCAGGTAGTAGAGATTGTGGATTTGGAAGGTGCTGTTGAAAGGGCCTTGGAGATTTCCTGCAGTGCATCTTTCCCAACTGTTTATGATGTTGCTTCAGGTGGATGTTAAAGACATATGGCTAGTAATCTGAAGGTGAGCCAAAAGCTTTCTCAGCATCCTGGCCAACATCACTGAAAAATTCCTCAGGGCCACAGGATCACATGACAGGACCCTCCACAAACATCTCTCTGTCAGTTAAAAGCAATGCCTACCTGCCAAGAACCTGAAATGGCAAGTTTGCCACAGCTTAGTGGATGGTCTACAAACTGAGTACCTAACATCAGGGAAGACACAGTCTCATAAACCCATTCCAACACACGCAGCTTTATTTTAACGAATGAGATGTATGTCATGTTACAAACAAGGCAATGAGTGAATCTCAATCCAAGGCCCATTTCAACCAAACAGACTAAAATCGCCCCAATACATTCATTGCTTACTCTTCAGTGCATTCCACTGTACCTAAAAATAGGGCCCAAGATCGGTCAAATTAAGCCTCAAGTATTGCATTATTGTCCGTAACTGACAGTTATCTATAAATGATTCGATTCAAATTCTAAATGAAATAACTTATGTACAGGATTTATAATCAATCACGTCGTATATCTGGATAGCAAAGTTAAATGGACTATATCTATATGATAATTAATTGTAGTAATATATATAAAATCTATGAAGAGGTAGGAGAAGACAGAATATTTAGAGAGAGAGAGAGTTGTGTATATACACATGTAGAAATTAGAGGTGCGAGTGGGGAGATGGAATAACAGAGCGGAGATGAGAGAGGATAGGGGTGTCAGAAGGAAATAGACAGATTGGAGAGTTTTAATAGTGTGTTTTAACACATGTTCAGTACGTTTTCTTAGTAAGAGCTAACAGATATCCAACCAATATACACACACTAACCTGAAAAAGGTAACGCGAAGCAGCCTTCCGAAGGAGAGTCCAGGCCACGGCACAAATCAGGAACAAAAACCCCTCGTTTACGGTGAGGGATGCATTCTCCAGTAGGGTCCTTTTGGAGAGCTCGAAGCCGCAGTCCGTGCACTCAGCCATCGCAGTGTTCATCCGGGAGAAGCCTTTCTCCAGCAGCTCGCCATATCCAGGCATAGGCTGTACCATCGTGTCAACCTGCTGCTGAACCTCCGCTTCCACTGAACGTCAATCCTACAGCCCACCCTCCCCCCGCCAAGAGAAAAAACCCCGATCAATGAGAAAAAAGGGAGTGAACTCAGAAACACTGTGCAAGCCCCTCTGCAGAACCGAGCCAGAAAGTGGCGAGACTTTCCCTGGGGTTTTAAAAAGAAACAATGTGTCTGCCTCTTCCAGCTTGAAACAATATAAGTATTGATTAACTGCGGGATACAAAGTAGCTGCTGGGGATATTGCCGCCTGCAGATCGGTTTATAAATCGAGCCAGCATCTCGATATAAACCATTCAACGCCTCGACCAGGCAAGATCGAGCGAGGGCTGAGAGATCTCCCGCCTCATGAATTATTCATAACAGCGATCGGCTCGGTCGCTGATCTGATGTTACTCGGGTTCGCGGGCCCAGTTCTCTCTGGATTCTCGCCTGCCCCTTCTCTCTCTCTCTGTCTTTCTCCGTGCCGTTCAATTTCACCTGTTCCTATGTCAGTTTCAGCCGGAAATCCTAGGCACTGCAATCCCCTTCTCCCCTCCCCTTCTCGCCACTTGCTGCAGTGTGTCACCCCTCACTGGATCCCAAGCACAAACAGATAGATTTGACAGGCTAGGCACGTTTCTTTTCTCACACACTCCTCTAGTAGAAAGCAGAGTGACCTCTCCTTTACAATCTGCTCACATTCAGATGACACTCAGATCCGCCTACTGCAATAGAAAGATTCACAGCGAAACCGCAAGACACCAGAGCCATGTGACAGTCCATTTGACAGCTCTGAAACCTTACTGAATTGCTTCACAACACACACATTACAATCTTATAGGAGGAAAAAGCCTTATTAGCTGTAATTACTGCCTCTGAAGAAGTCAGCGCGCACTCGAAACGTTAGCTCTGCTTCTCTCCAGATGCTGCCAGACCCGCTGAGTTTCTCCAGCAATTTCTGTAGTATTTTTTTAAAATCACTGGTACCACATTCTGGTGAGTCTGAACTGTTTACACGCCACGGAGTTGTAGAGCGAGACCCTTCCCTTCTATCAGTTCGCTGCTTTCCCGCAGATTAGGAAGGGAGAGTGGGAGAATTATTTGCAAAACAAAAACCGTTCCTTTTGAGCAAGACTGACACTCCACCCAGCGCAATGCTGGAGGAGAGCTGCACTGTCACACTGTGGGGTTTGGGATAAGATTTTAAATCTGCTCTCTCAAGGGGATGTGAAAGATTCCAAGGCGCTATTTGCAAGAAGGGAAAAGGGAGTTATGTCCTGGATTCTATCACTCAGCCAACATTACAAAAACAAGTTATCTGAGCACTATCTGAGCATGATCCGAACACTGATCAGGGAGGCGATGGTATGCTAAGACTGTACAGAACCGAACTGCTTTAGTAACTATGCGTGTTTATAAAGATTATTATAAATAAAGTATATTTTGGAATAAAAGTCTAGAAACTCGTGGGCATTGCTAGCGCTAAGGTGCATTGGGGAAAGACCACCATCGAAGGTCTTTCTGCCAAAGTACAATGAGGGCCCATTCAGTTATCGCACCCCACGTACCTCAAATGCATGTAAACAGCATCTTGCATAATTAAGAAATGCCTTTGGTTCTTTTGCAACTATAAAGTCAAACCCTAATGTTTGCTTGTTCCCCATATGCAAAGACTGTACAGAATCGAACTGCTTTAGTAACTGTGTAAGTACATAAAAATTCTTTTTCTGAATAAAGTATAATTTAACAATAAAAAAAAATCAGACTCAGCTAATGTTCTGGGGATCCAGGTTCAAATCCTGCCACAGCAGATGGTGGAATTTGAATTCAATTAGGAGTGGCACAGTGGCACAATGGTTAGCTCTGCTGGGCCACAGTGCCAGGGACCCAGGTTTGATTCCAGCCTTGGTGATTATCTGTGTGTAGTTTGCATGTTCTCCCCATCGCTGTGTGGGTTTCCTTCAGGTGCTCTAGTTTCCTCCCACAGTCCAAAGATGTGTAGGTTAGGTGAATGGCCATGATAAACTGCTCCATAATGTCCAGGGAGGTGTAGGCTAGATGGGTTAGCCAGGGGAAATGCAGGGTTACAGGGAACAGGACATGGAGCTGGATGTGGGTGGGATGTACTTTGGAGGGTCACTGTGGACCCAATGGGCAAAATGCCCTCTTTCCACTCTCTGTAGGGATTCTATTGGGGAAAATAAAGGGCTGGCATGGTGTCTCAGTGGTTAGAACTGCTGCCTCACAGTGCTAGAGTCCTGGGTTCAGTTCCAGCCTTGGGTGACTGTGTGGAATTTGCATGTTCTCCCTGTGTCTGGGTGGGTCTCCACTGGGTGATCCAATTACCCCCCACAGTCACAAAGATGTGTAGGTTGGGTGGATTGGCCATGCTAATTACCCTGTGGCATGCAGGATAGGTGGTTTAAGCTTGGGTAATTGTGGGATTATGGGACAGAGGGAGCTGGGTCTGGATAGGATGATCTTCAGAGGGTTGGTACAGACTCAATGGGCCAAATAGCCTCTTTTTGCTCTGTAAGGATTCTATGACATTTGTGGGATCTTGCTGTGCACAGTTTAGCTGCTTTGTGTCCTGCATTGCCTTTGAGCATAAATCCTTAACTGAGCCTACTTCTCGTTTTACCACCCTTTCACCACTGATGTGCTTAGAGAAGATTTCCTTTTATCTTAGCTGCCAGATTTGATTTTAATCCCTCTTTGCTTCTTGCATTTTCTTTTTCCTCTCCCTTCTTAACCTTCTGTATTCAGCTTAGTTCTCAACTGGATTTACTACCTGATTCCTGTCATAATCACACATTTTCTTCATTAACTTAATTCCTATCTCTTTTGTCCCACCTTTCCCTTTTGATGTAACATATCTCGATTTGACCAGATCATTTCCACTTTGAGGTAGCCCATTGTTAAGCTACTGTTTTTCTCATCAACCTTTGGTTCCAATCTATTTATCCCCAGCTCTGTTCTTCCCTCATTGAATTCTGCAATCTGCCAGTTGATTATTCTGACTCTGAATTGATTGATGTCATTTTCTACATAAATTTTCAGCTCACATAAATTGTTTTGTCTTGACATCCTTGACTGTCTTCCTTTTGGTGTGGGCAAAACTTAAAGTCATCCGAATGTGATGAAGTTATAAAGGCCACTCTTTGTATACTCACTTTTAATTGAAGCATCCACTGCTCAAAAACAGGATCCATTACTATGTCATTTTCCACATCAACCATCCAGGCAGCTTTGCTGAGTTAAATAATGGGTATGGATTTGATAGAACACAGAATCCCTACAGTGTGGAAGCAGGCCATTTGGCCCAATGAGTCCACACCGACCCTACGAAGAGCATTCCACCCAGACCCCTACCCTATCCCTGTGACCCTGCATTCTTCCCATAGCTAATCCACCTAGCCTACACATCCCTGGACACTATGGACAATTTACAATGGCCAATCCACCTAACCTGCACGTCTTTGCACTGTGGGAGGAAATTGGAGTACTCAGAAGAAACCCACGCAAACATGGGGAGAATGCGCAAACTCCACACAGACAGTTGCCCGAGGTTGGAGTCAAACCCGGGTCCCTGGTGCTGTGAGGCAGCTCTGAGCCGCCATGCTACCCAAGTCTGAGGACTTGTTAGGAATCAGTCCTACTATTTGATCAGTATTAATTTATCTTCCCCTTTATATTGTAAAGTACTTGTTTCACCATACTACAATGCATATCTAGGGCAGGTGGGAATGGAACCAAGTCTTTTGGTCCAGAGGTAGGGACTCTACCACAATACCTCAAACCACTTCCTAAAAATTATTTTTAAATCAACCTGTTTAGATATCTTACAACACACCTCCAGGGGAGGGGATGGGAATTGAACCCAGGTCTTCTGACCTAGAGGTAGCAATGTTACCATTGTGTCACAAGTCCCTGTCCTTTCTATTAACTATCTGATTGGCCACAGCAGGGAATGATGTACCATATATACTCCTTTGGCAGGAATTACTTTTAATCAACCTGTATAGACATACTGTTGTACACCTCCGGAGTAGTTAGGACTTGAACCCAGGTGTCCTTGCTCTGAGGTAGAAATACTACCACAGTACCACAAGAGACTCCTACCCCTTCCATTGAAAGCTTGTCAGCTTGGCTCAATTGCTCAGACTTGCAAATGCTAGTTGTTCAAAGCTTCACTATAGATCCTCATACATTAATACAGTGACAAAAGAGTGCTGCATTGTCATAGATGGGAGCTGTTGATGAGGGGTCTGGCTGCACAGGAGATCCCGCCAGTGAAGAGAGCTGGGAAGTCTCCAGTATTCTGGATAATATTTATTTATCTCTTAACCAGCAGAAACATAGAAGGTATAGAGTCATACAGCACAGCAACACACCCTTCAGTCCAACTGGTGTGGCCGAGCACACTCCCAAACTAAACTGGTCCCACTTGCCTGCTTTTGGCCCATATCCCACCAAACATTTCCTATTCATGTACTTATCCAAATGTTTTTTAAACATTGTAACTGTACGCGCATTCACCACTTCCTTGCCCCTCATTGTCCTTTTTAAAACTTTCTCCTTCCACCTTAAAAATATGCCCCGTGGTCTTGAAATCCCAACCCTAGGGAAAAGACCCTTGCTATTCACCATATCTATGACTGTAATGATTTTATAAACCTCTATAAGGTCACCTTTCAACCTCCTACACTCCAATGAAGAAAGTCCCAGTCTATTCAGCCTATTTTTGTAACTCAAACTTTCCATTCCTAGCAACATCCTGGTAAATCTTTTCTGAACCCTCTCCAATTTGATAATATCCTTCCTATAACAAGGCAACCAGAACTGCACACAGTACTCCAGAAGAGGCCTCACTAATGCCCTATACAACTTCAACATGACGTCCCAACTCCTATACTCAAAGGTCTGAGCAATGAAGACAAGGGTACTAAACGCCTTCTTAACTACCCTGTTTACCTGTGATGCAAATTTCAATGAATTATGCACCTGAACCCTTAGGTCTCTCTATTCTACAACACTACCTAGGGCCCTACCATTAATTATGTAAGTCCTGCTCTTGTCTGTTTTACCAAAATGCAATACCTCAGTTTTATCGAGATTAAACTCCATCTGCCACTCCTGAGCCCATTGATCAAGATATCTTTGCAATCTTAGATGACCTTCTTCACTCTCCGCTATACCAGCAATCAGATGAGTTGTTTTCTTGAACTGCTGCAGTCTGTGTGGTGAGGCTGTTAGGGAGGGAGTTCCAGGATTTAGAACCGGCAGTGAACGTGCAGCAATGTATTTAAGAGGCAGAATGGTGCAAACATGGAAATGGTGCTCCCAAGCAGCTGCTGCCCTTGTCCTTCAACGTGGTGAAGGCTGAGGATTACTCAGAAAGATTATCCAGTCAATCCCTCATTTGCTGAACTCAGTTTGGCTGTTATCTGATAGAACCTCAGTTGTGATCATACAGTTGTAAGTGCTTTGCCATGTCTGAAGTGCTACATTTAATGTACTTTACTGAACTGCACCATTGTACTTGAACAGACATCGACATTTACTGTTAAAGATGTTCCGTATGACAAACATGCACATTATTTTTCTTTTAAAAATGTGAGAAATTAAGGCTCACAGGGTTGGGCACAGAGTTAAAATGTATAGAAGAAGTAATTCAGGCAATACTGTCAGGTTGTTATACCCCAGTCCAAAGAGTTGAGCAAATCCTTTCTCCTCACTCCTAAGGTTGGTATAACAGAGTTTTGAATCTTTAGTAAGCAGTAGTTTTTTTCCCATTTCAATGTACACTTGAACACTCATTACAGCTATAAAGTACACACAAGACAGACCTCCTTGAATTAATCAAAATGAAAGGTTATTTTATTGAAACTGGAGTATAGTAAGAAAAGAACAGAATTGGTTTTAAATGGAGAAAAACTGCAGAAAGCTGCAACACAGAGGGACTTGTGCATGAAATGCAGAAAGCTAGCACAGCAGGTAATCAGGAAAGCTAATGGAATGTTGGCTCTTATTTCAAGGGGTTTGGAGCACAAGAAGAGGGAAGTCCTACTGCAACGTAGAATTAGAATTAGAATTAGCTTTATTGTACTCAAATGAGAGCAGTGAAAATTGTACAAGTCACCACGTACAGCGCCATCTTAGGTACAAAGGTCCCTAGGTACAGCTTTTTCAGTTACAATTCTTAGAAAATTGAGAAGTAAAAAAATCCAGGATTGCAGATTTTAGGAATAAGTTTAAAAAATGGAGGAAAAATGTTTAGAACAAAGGTATTCTGACCTCATCCATACTGGTACCTAGTCTCCAGTCCGCACTGGGCCTTGACTCCATATCACACAGGGCTTCACCTCAGAGTTCAAAAGGCCCAGAGACTGCTCTGGTATCACCTCAAGGCCAGAAGTCCACGTTGAGGCCATGCCAGGCCATGAGAATGCCATGTACCACCCAAAGACCATGACACTGGGCCACTGGGAGAATCACCATGCCAGGCCACGAGGACGCTACGTTGGGATGGCAGACTGCCACGCTGCACCAAGAGACCACCATACTGTGCCAAGAAGCTGCCATGCCAGGCCTGTGCTGAGGCTGGGAGTTCCGAGGCCGAGAGTTCTGATGCAGTGAGGTCAGAGGCCAAGAGTTCCAAGGCCAGGAGTTCTGAGGCTGTGAGGTCAGAGGCCAAGAGTTCCAAGGCCGGGAGTTCTGAGGGGGTGAAGTCTGAGGCCGGGAAGAGAGAAGAGGAGGAGAAAAAAGAAGACAAAAGAGGGAAAAAGAAAAAGAAATCAAAAGAAAAGGAGTGGATGGTGCAGACAAGTTTCAGCTAAAGCATCCTACTCTGCCGCCATCTTGGAAAAGGTGCTGGTATAAGGTGCTCATGAGACCTCATCTGGAGTACTGTGAGCTGCTTTAGGCCTTTTATTTAAGGAAAGATGTTATTTCATTGAAGACAGTTAAGGAAATGTTTAGTGGATGATCTACAGTATGGAAGGATTGTCTAATGAGCAAAGCCAAACAAGTTGGGACTCTATTCACTCGAGTTTAGAAGAATGAGAGGTGATCTCATTGAAACATATAGGATTCCTAAAGGACTTGGACAGGGTAAATGCTGAGAGGGTGTTTCCCCTCAAGGGACAGTCTAGGGCCAGAGGACAAAGTCTCAGAATAAAGGGACATCAACTCAAGTCTGAGGTAGGAGGAACTTCTTCTCTCAGAGGATTGCAAGTCTTTGGAACTCCTTGCCACAGAGAGCTGTGGGGGCAAAGTCCTTGTGTATATTTAAAGCTTAGATATTTGATTTTTGATTCAGTCAGGGAATCAAGGGTTATGGAGAAAATGTAGGAAAGTGGGTACGAAGAATGTTGGATCAGTCATGATTCCATTGAATGGCGGAGCAGACCCAAGGGGCTGAACAGTCTACTCCTGTTCCTATTTCTTGTGGTTTTATGATCTTAACTGACTCACGTGAGACAGACAATCAGCAGAGAAGGCTGAGGGGTGATCTGATTAAGGTGTTTAAAAGTTATGAGGGTGATAGATGGGGAAAATGGGAAGAAACCTTTCTCCTTGGAAGAGAGGTTAATAACCACGGGCACAATTTTAAGCTAAGGAGCAGGAGACTTGGGGGAAATTTGAGGGAAAACAAGAATCAGAGAGGAGTGGGTATCTGGAACTCACAGCCTGATAGGCTAGTGGAGGCAGGACCCATCAGTACACTAAAGAAATATTTGGACGAGCACTTGAAACACCATAACATTCAAGACTACAGGCCTATGGGCTAAGGTCTAGAAAATGGGATTAGAATGCGAGATGGCTGATACAGTCTCAATTGGCCAAAGTGCCTTTCTCAAAGCTGTAAAAACTGCTAAAGATAAAAGCCCATCCCAAATTCTGTGATGTGCTCATGCACATACAGAATAAATAATGTGTAAACAAATAGAATGATGTACAGGCGAAGTGGAACTGAAATAAAGTATTTAAAGTTCTTTGATGTTGAATTGATGGTACTTCTAGAGGCAGTTGTATGGCAGATTTCCACATTTTAAAGACAGTGGTTCATAAACAGTTTTCTCCATAGAAATGACCACTTTTCGCAGACCTGGGCATAACTTCGAAAATGAGACAAAGCCCTAATTCCCAACGCTACTCCTATATCTCAGGATATCTTTTTTAAAACAAAGATATACACGTGATAGATCATGGCTTCTCACAAGAGGTTTAGAGGTGGGAAGACTGGCTGTTAGCCTACAAAGAAGACAAGCTATTTTTACAGTGTTTTGATAGTCCATTGCCAGAGTTTCCCCTGTTGTTATCATTTGATGTAGATGGGGGTTTCAATTGTCCTCGTTGCACAATGAGTTTCAGATTTAAACCTTTGTGCCAGAAAACCCAGCAGTCAAGAAGTCTCATCTTCAGAGACACTAGACGGTCTCACTATGAGCCATACATTCCTGATGATTAATATTAATACGTAGGTCTTTCTGGGTGTGGTTGTCAATCCAGCCTCCCATTCCTTTTATGGTCCAGAGAGTTTGGCTACTTTCAGGTCAGGTGACGTTTGTTGTCATTTTAAAATTTCCCAGCTCATTTTTAATTGCTTTTCTCTCAACCCTAAAGTTCAATGCTTTTAAATTAGCCAATGAGATTGTAAAGATAAATAGTCTGTGTTTTATATCAAGATGACAGTGCAAACCAAAAAGATTGACTTTCAAAAAACTGGATGATTACATAATGAAGGGCACACAAGGAAGCAGCCAGCAATTTGAGGCTAAGTGGTAAGGGGAATACGTTAGGTTAGATGTTGATATAAGGCTTCTCCATTTCAGAGGAGTGGACACTGCACAAAACAGGCATTTGGACTAGCACTAGCATCTCAAGTGAGTGAGAAAGAAAATGTCAAAGCAGCGCACACAGACAATGCTGGAGGAACGCAGAAGGTCCGGCAGCAATTGTTGGGAGAGAGAGAGAGAGAGAGAGAGAGAGCGAGAGCAGCGCGGGAGAGCATATTTCAAATCCAGTAGGACTCTTCCTTGGAACTAAAAAGGGGTTCCACTTCATTAGTTGGAGTATTCTCTAATGGCAACACTTCTACCAAGCATTCAGTCCACTTGCTAACCAATCATCACATTTCTCTAAAACAGTATAAACATTAGTTTTCTACCATGAATTTGTATCTTTTTGAACTGTCTTATCAAGGTAAAAAAGAAAAGCTTTGACAGTCATTTTTTTTTTAAAAAGCCCCAGCAAAATTGCACATTTGGTGTGGAAGGAGATGGTAGGATATCATGAGGCCCAAAACGTCAGCTTTCCTGCTCCTCGGCCTGCTGTGTTCATCCAGCTCTACACCTTGTTATCCAAGTCCTTCAATCTACTCAGCCATTGGCTCATTGAGACACCAATCACATCTACAGCATCTCAGTTCTACAATTCTTGCCCAGCAGATACCCATCATCTATAAAATCTTTAGAACTTGACCGTATACATTCTGTCACAACGAGATGAAATCTGTTCCAGAAGCTCTGCAACAATTTCTGACTCGGATGCAGAATTGGCTGTTTGTGGTCCTGGCATTGATGTAATTTTGTCTACAGCAGGGTATTTTAACTGATGCAGTAATACTCATGTCATCCCTCATAACACAGGAAACTGATTATGGCTATTGTGGTATGGAAGAATCCAGACATTTATTATAGCTAATTAGTAAACACAAGCAGTAAATGACAACAGAATAGTAGCATGGCATGCTTCAAGTGATCCCTGGGATAAGATGGATTATGAGACCTTTGTACCTTCAGGCCGCATGCTGAAGCGCAGCATATGTACGGCAATGTCTCTTAAAAAGGGTTTCTTCTTGAGATTGGGACTTAAAACAAATTCTCCTCAGCAATGGGAGATTTAGTTAAAATTTAAAAGTGTAGGTTAAGCGGAAAGAGTTCTCAATTATTGAAACATTCTTACCTAAGCTAACCTATTTTTAAGATATAAAAGCAGACATTTATACACCCATTAAAACATCAACACCATCACAATGGACAATAATATGGTATCTTTTATTTGTAAATTATGAAAAAAACGATTAAAAAATTTACGCAACAGGAAAAGACATGATCAGAACTCCAGTCATGAAGCTAAGCAGTTTAGGTGTATGGAGTACAGTTGTAACATTGGATGGTTAAACAACAAATAAATTGCTTGATTTCAAAACAAAAAAATATGATGGGGAATGGTGTAGAGAGGAGGGAGGGGCAGTTTATTGAAAAAAAAACTTCCCCCTTCAATCCTGGCTCCTCGGAGCAACTTTGGGCATCTATTCACAGACTGTCCCATCTATAGGTCCTTTGAATCACAGGCTGTACATCATCCTACAAACAGAAAAAGTGGGGTCTTTTGTTCTGGTTGTGGTAGACAGACAGACAGAGACAATCTTGAGGTTATATACAAAAGTCCAAGAGACACATCCAAATCTGTCGCAGCTATTGACAACAGCTTACGTTTTGGTCAGTCGAAAAAGGTAGCTGAGTTGCACTTCGGTGCCCAGAATGATGGGGCTGCATGGAGAAGGAAGGTGCACAGGAACATATATAAAAAGGAGCTGAAGGTTTCTTGGACATTCTGTAAGGCATCAGCTGATTTTCTACCTCAATTCCACTTTCCTGCCTAATCACCATTACTCCTGCTTTGCTTGGTGTCCTGTCAATCTCAGTCTTAAATACTGAATGAGCATCCACCATCCTGAGAGTTAGGGTGTTCCAAAAAGTATCACAGCCCTCAGTGAAGAAACTTTGCTAGCCATTAAGGATGGATGACATGACCCAAATTCCACACTCTCCACTCAACCATCAGTTTTAACATTGCAGTGGGATCACCTCTCAATCCAGTAAATCCCTGAGTAAAAGAGGTCTTTTATTTTCAATCTCACCTCACCATATAACCGCTTCAACCCAAAGGGAAGTGAACACATCAAATCTCACTCAAAGCAGCAGAACTGAACTGTTGCTCATCACAAATACTACAATTCACACTTTCTACCAAACTATCTTCTATAACTAGTTAGACCCTGTGGGAACAAGGAACGGCTATGAACTGGTCAGTGGATTCCATTTTAAATTTGTCCAAATACCACTGACAATCTTGACACCTGTTCAGAGCTCCCAAAGTCAAGGCCAACTCACTGCTCCCAAGCTGAACAACTGTTTATGCATTGCCAAGATTCTTCCAATGTCATTCTAGTTGCGAGAAACCCATGGGAAACAGACAAATAACAGTTAGTTGCAGCATCAAATGCTTAATTCTTCAAGCTAGCTCCACCATTTAATTCAATCATGACTATAATAGTGCTCTCAACTCCACCTTCCCACAATTCTCATCTCCTTTGTCTACCAAAATACCTACTCTGCTTTGAATAAACTAAATGTCACTGGGATAGGTTAGAGTAGGGAGTAATCAGATCAGTCATGGTGTTATTGGTTAGTGGCAGGTCAAGGGGCCAAAATGGTATACTCTTGCTCTGGATCCTTGGGAATTTGTATGTTCATTTGACTCAACCTCAGCGACTTTCTGGGATGATAATTTCAGAGCAACGATACTAAGAAATTTTTTAAAAATTCATTCACAGGATGAGGGTATCACTGGCTCAGCAGCATTTATTGCCCAAGCCTAATTGCCCAGAGGGCAGTTACGAGCCAATCACATTGCCGTGGATCTGGAATCACATGTAGGCCAGACTGCGTAAGGATAGCTTCCTTCCCTAAAGGACATTAGTGAACCAGATGCGTTTTTCCCCTGGCAACTAATAATGCATTCATGGGTATCATTAGATGATTAATTCCAGATATTTATTGAATTCAAATTCCACCATCTGCCATGGCAGGATTTGAACCTATGTCTCCAGAATGTTATCTGGACCTCTGGATTAACAGTCCAGCGAGAATACCACTAGGCCACCGCCTCCCATAGTTTACATCTGTAGCAAGCAAGCAAGCAAAACTACATATAAAGTGGAGGGAAGATCTGTCTATTAAAAATAGGTGAGTGGGGACAAGGGGGGAGAAAAACATTATCAACCAAGCCCTGGCAACGGGATCTTGATCAGATGAGCAGAGGAGTGCAAATGGAGTTTAATTTAAATAAACGTGAGGTGTTGCATTTTGGAAAGACAAATCAGGACAGGACTTGCGCACTTAATTTTTTTTCTGTTCGTTTGTGGAATGTGGGTGTCACTGGCTGGCCAGCATTTCTTGCTCATCCCTAGTTGCCCTTGAGAGGTGGTGAGCTGCCTTCTTTACCTGCTGCAGTCCTCCTGCTGTGGGTTGATCCACAGAGCCCTTAAGGGAGGGAATTCCAGGATTTTGATCAGTAAATGTGAAGGAACGGCGATATATTTCCAAGTCAGGACGGTGGAGTGGCTTGGAGGGGAACTTGGAGGTGGTGGTGTTCCCATATGTCTGCTGCCCTTGTCCTTCTAGATGGAAGTGGTTGTGGGTTTGGAAGGTGCTGTCTGAGGATCTTTGGTGAATTTCTGCCGTGCATCTTGTAGACGGTATTACAGTGACATTGCTGCCACGGAGCGTCGGTGGTGGAGGGAGTGGATGCAGTGCCAATCAAGTGGACTGCTTTGTTCTGGATGGTGTCAAGCTTCTCGAACGTTGTTGGAGCTGCACTCATCCATGCAAGTGGGGAGTATTCCATCACAGACAACACGGTGTAGAGCTGGATGAACACAGCAGGCCAAGCAGCAGAGGAGCAGGAAGGCTGACGTTTCGGGCCTAGACCCTTCTTCAGAAATGACACTCCTGATTCGTGACTTGTAGATGATGGACAAGCTTTGAGGAGTCAGGTGAATCACTCGCCACAGTATTCCCAGCTCCTGGCCTGCTCTTGTAGCCAGTGTTAATGTGGTGAGTCCAGTTGAGTTTCTGGTCAATGATAACCCCCAGGATGTTGATAGTGGGGGATTCAGTGATGGTAACACCATTGGATGTCAAGGGGCAGTGATTAGATTGTCTCTTATTGGTGATGGTCATAGCCTGGCATTTGTGTGACACGAATGTCACTTGCCACTTGTCAGCCCAAACCTGGATATTGTCCAGATCTTGTTGCATGTGAACACAGACTGCTTCAGTATCTGAGGAGTCACAAATGGTGCTAAACATTGCATAATCATCGGTGAACATCCCCACTTCTGACCTTACGATGGAGGGAAGGTCAGTGATAAAACAGCTGAAGGTAGTGTCCTCAGCCCAACCATCTCTAGGAACTCCTGTAGAGATGTCCTGGAGCTGAGATGATTGACATGTAGGATTGTTGGAGGTCAAATATGACTCCAAACACCGGAGAGTTTGCCCCTGATACCCATTGTTTCCAGTTTTGCTAGGACTCCTTGATGCCAAGGGCAGTCACTCTCACCTCACCTCTGGAATTCAGCTCTTTTATCTGTGTTTGAACCAAGGCTGTAATGAGGTCAGGAGCTGAGTGGCCCTGGTGGAACCCAAACTGAAGAAGAATGGATAATCTGAATGGCCAAGGTCTGTTTCCCAGTGTAGGGGTGTCCAAAACTAGAGGGCATAGGTTTAAGGTGAGGGGAAAAATTTAAAAAGGGACCTGAGGGGCAATCTCTTCACATAGATGGTGGTGTGTGTATGGAACGAGCTGCCACAATTGGTGGAGATTGATACGATTACAACATTTAAAAAGCATCTGGATGGATACATCCATAGGAAGGGTTTAGAGGGATAGGAGTCAAATGCTGGCAAATAGGACTAGATTTATTTAGGATATCTGGTTGGCATGGATGAGTTGGACTAAAGGGTCTGTTTCTGTGCTGTACAGCTCTAAGTGGTCATCTAAGGTAGTTTGGAAATTCCAAGGTACCTGACCATCCATTCTACTGGGAACTGCATGTGACAATAAAAATAGAGATATTTAAAAGATTTCTTGCATGGGATGTGGATCTCTTCGGCAAGACTAACATTTGTTGCCAATCCCTAATTGCCTTCAAAAAGATGATGGTGGTGAGCTGCAATGTTGAACTGCTGCAGTGCATCTGCTTTGGTTTTTCTACATCAGTTGGTAGATCTGAATGAAGCCATTTCAGGGGACTAAGTTATGGGTCTGAATTCACACATAAGCCAGAACAGGTAAGGATGGCAGCTTTCCTTCCTTAAAAGGCATTAGATATTTAAAATGGGAGGAAAGAAAATAAAACCTTAAGATGCTCAATTAATTTTCTAAGTCTACACTTACCAGCAATAGTTTGCATTTTCACTGCACTTTTAAATGTGGTCAAGTGTTTCAAGGAACTTTGCAAGAGTGATCAACATTATTTGATACCAAGTGAGAAAATTAGTAGTAGGGCAGAGAATTGGGAATCTTTTTTCTGAACTAACAGGGGATGACAAAAATGCTAATAAACAGGGAGAAAATTGATGAAAATAAGTTTGCAAGAAATATTTTAAAGCAAAAGCATCTACAATTATTTACATTTAAAAAAAGTAGCCAAAAGTTAGTTTAGGACCCTTGGAGGATGCAACTAAGGAATTAATAATGGGGAAGAGAGAAATTGCAAAGAATTTAAATAGTTTTGGTCCCTGTATTTAATAAAGGATAACTAGTATTGGAGGCAGTTCAAGAGAGATTCACTGGGCCGATTACCAAGATGAAGGGATTGACTCATCAAGGACAACTAAACAGGTTAGGCCTTTATTCATTAGTATTTAGAAGACTGAGAGGCAATTTCATTAAAAACCTAAAAGATTCCGAGGGGACCTGACAAAGTGGATGTTAAGATGTTTCCACAAGTGAGGAACCTTAAACTAGGGGTCAGAGCTCCAGAATAAAGGGGATACTCATTTAAGACAGAGATGCAAAGGAGTTTCTTCCACTAGAGGCTTGTGAAAGTCTGGAATTCTCTACTTCAGTTGTAGATGCTAAATCACAAAGCATTTAGAGAGGAGCTAGATAGATTTTAGAAATTTTAGGGAGTCAAGGGCTATAAAAGGAACAGGCACAAGAGAGGAGTTGATGCCTGCCCCAGGTCAACCATGAGCTTGTTGAATGGCAGGGCAGGTCGAATGGCCTGCTCCCACTCCTATTTCTTATGGAAGCCACAAGGACACACAGCAGGATAGATGATCAAAATCGTGGTGAAAAAGGTGGGTTTTGAAGAAAATCCACAGTTGTGGAGCAAGGCAAAAGGAGAAAATTCTAGATTATGGACTATTACAGCAGAAGGCTAATGTTGGAATCAAAGACAAGATTGCTCAAGAAGGCATAAAAGGAAGAGTGGACTTAGATGCTCACCACGCACCAGTTCTGCTAGTTTCTGCAAGAATGGGATGAGTTTCCGTAGCTCCTGATCTTTTGGATCTTTCAGCCAGCTTTTGATTTGGATTCCATTTGAAACCTGAGAAGAGAAAGTAGGAAGTTTCTAAAAGCAGACCAGAGTAATTGACCACAAAGCTCAAGGAATCTCATTTAGCAGCAGTATTGTTGCCCTGAACTGAAGGATACAAAACCAGATTTTCCTGTTAAATTACATTCTACTGTAGTAGTATGTATCAAGGACAAGGTTGTCATGCAGAGTTACACATCACAGCCAGACCATTGCAGGGGAGAGTCAATAGAAATCAGTTCTTTAGTAGAGACAGGAAGCATAATCCTGAATATTACTTCAATTAAGGTAAAGTTCCTTTTCCCCCACTCGAGCACGTGCGCTCTTTCAGTGCAATGCAATGATGGGGACATCTAATTCAATTTCTAATGGGAACAACCTACAATGCAAGACTGCAAGTTCACAAGTTCTCAGAAGCCTCAAAGTCTTGGCTCATATTGTGCAACCTTGACCTCTCACGTCTCTCAGAAACAGAATTGCCTTCGGTTTTCACAATCCTGAAGTAATCAGTATAAGAATCTGATACTAACTCCATGAGTTAATACAGTCTGATTGCTGTCCATTTGAATTTCATTTCACATCTTCCAACTCAGCTCACAACACATGTACCCAACTCTCAAATACATTCATCATGGGCTTTCCCGATTAGAGGTGACTGTTCAATTTGGAATAAATCCTTAAGCCACTATTAATATGAAATGGGTAAGAAAGGGGCTGGTTTCAACAGAGCAACAAAAACAGAAGTGATGTTATCCTTGTTATCTGTCAAGATTCTGGTCAACATCATGAGCAGCCACTACTCTCTAAATGACTCAAGTAGCTTTTCAGTGTGAGGCAAGTCAAGAGACTTTTTGAATACGGGAGCTTCACAGCTGATTCTATTCATTCACTCAACACCTTTGGTGTACATTTCCAAGCAGCGATCATTGGACAGTGAGTACAATTGGGAATTGTGGTTAATTCTCTGGAGTATAGGAACAATAAAGGGGTGATCAAATGATTCTGAACAGGATCGACACAAATTGTTTCCATTGGTCAGGGAATCCAAATCACAGGCATGCATTCTTGGGGTAAGCGGGACAATCATTTAGAATGAGAAGGAATTACAGTCAGATGTACAGCATGGAAACAGACCCTTCAGTCCAACTCATCCATGCCAAACAGATATCCTAAATTAATTTAGTCTCATTTGCCAGCATTTGATCTATATCCCTCTAAACCCTTCCTATTCATATACCTATGCAGATGCCTTTTCAATGTTGTAATCGTTCCAGCCTCCACCATTTCCTCTGGCAGCTCGTTCCATACATGCACCACCCTTTACCTAAAAAGTTGCGCCTTAGCTCCCTTTTAAATCTTTCCCTCTCACCTTAAACCTATGTCATCTAGTTTTGGACACCCCTACCCTTGGAAGAGACCTTGACTATTCATCCTATCCATGCCCTCATGATTTAATAAATTTCTAAGGTCACCCCTCAGCCTCTGATGCTCCAGGGAAAATAGCCCCAGCCTATTCAGCCTCTCCCTGTAGCTCAAACCCTCCAACCCTGGCAACATCCTTGTAAATCTTTTCTGA
>NC_063360.1:33477953-33489335 GCF_021869965.1 Rhincodon typus | reverse complement strand
AGAGAATAAACATTTTCACCCAGAAGGTGGTGGGAATCTGGAACTCATTGCCTGCTAAGGCAGTAGAGGCAGAAACCCTCATAATATTTTAGTATTTGTGTGTGCATTTGCAATGTCAAGGTATACAAGGCTATGGGCCAAGTGCTTTAAAAAGTTAGGTGGTTGTTTTTTGTTGGTGCAGCTATGAAGGGTCAAAACAACCTTTTTCTGAGCTCAATGACTGACACTGAGCTCATTCAAGGAAAGAGACGGTGCGCGAGTTGATAAATGGGGGAGGGTTCAACGGTGATGCCAGATATGGTTGAATAGATGATGAAAGATGATGTACTTTATGTACCTCAACAACACTATACTTGGCAAACAGAACAATAGCTGGTCAAAACAGGAATCAGGGAAAAAAGCACTTCCATGGAACACAGCAATATATCTTCATTTACCTGACAAGAGAAAGTCTCTGCTGAAGTGTCTACAAAAACTGTCTTTGCCAGATCCCTGCCGAGGGTGGTTAGTTCCCTGATGTAGTTCCCTTGCACACAGACGCAATGTTTCCGATACAGTCGATGCCTGCAATAATTTTAAGTTTTGTTGACAAGGAACATTTTATAGACTCCATTTAAAATGGACCAGGTGAGCAAATTATTCTAAACTGACTCATTGAGCTCTTGAATCCAATGTTATGGAACACAGTAAGACCAGTTACATAACAAGTGGCTGCTTTTGTAAGGTTATTTTTATTCGTTCTTGGATATCAGCATCAGCAAGGCCAGGTTTTTTTTGGTCCCTAATCGCCATGATGATGATGATGATGATGACAATGATGATGATTCAGGCTGTGCAGTATTCCAGGATTTTAACCCAGTGAGTGAAGGAACAGCAATATATTTAAAAGTCAGAATGGTGTGTAGCTTGGAGGGGAATGTACAGGTGGTAGTGTTGCCCTGTATGAACTGTGACAAAAGTCAAATTATGGAAGGTGCTGTGAAAAGAGGCTGGCGAGTTGTTGCAGTACATTTTGCAGGTGGTACACACTGCTGCTGTTTCTCAGAGGTGGAGGGAATGAATGTTTGAGATTAAGATGTTTATGATTTCAATAGCCCATTCAAAAGATACATCACCTGTCTCTAATAGGACTGTGCTACAACAGCAAGATTCAACTCAAATGAGTATTTGTTAAAACTTGCTGCACAAACATGAATTACTTGCCTGATCAGCCGTCTGCGTGGGTCCAATATATCAAGCAGTTTGTCAACATAATCCTTTGTAGCAGTCGTGAAGAGAATGATCTAATACAAGAATAAGTGTTGGATTAGATTTGGAAGCAGCCTACTCACTTGTTCAAGGTTCTGCCAAAGTTACTTTGATCTTGCTTTGTGCACCTTCTGTGCAGCTGTAACCTTGAATACCTCACTCAGTCTAAGCAACCAATAATCTGTGTGTCCTCATTTGCTATGATCTGCCTGTACCGCTTGCAAAACAAAAAAACTTTTCACTGTACTTAGGTACATGTGACTGCAATAAATCAAATCAAATTAGCGATTAAAGCAGAGTGAAGTAGGGAAGGCCACCATCATGGAGGAGCAAAATAAAAAATTTGAAATTTATCATAAGCTGTCAGCCATTAACTTAAAGACTTATTTGTGATTCCTTCAATACCAAGTTTGTATTGAGCCAAAGAAAGCAGAACAGTGCAAACTATGCCTCCCCTAGCCCTTAGCAGATCTACACAGAGCAGTCATTGGATATAGAAAGAATGATCTTGGATTCCTCCTTGGCATCCAATGCAAGAAAGTGCATAAATGTCAGGTGCTGACACAATAGAGCTCAACAATGATGCCACTCTTGGTCGAGTAGGTAGGGTTACCTGTGAAGAGCAGCCTCTATAAACGCACAGCCAAAATTTATCCAGTTAACGTCTACAGGTTCACCGGTAATCAACTGGCAAACCTGATAACAGATAGCACTACTCAGGTGGTGAGAAAGATAATAGGTTTAAAGCAATTATAAATAAAGTTAATTGTGAACTTCTTCACAGCTCCAATTAATTCTGTCATTTCTGCTCTCTACCACCTCCCCACCCCCACCCTCGCACAGGAGATCGCTTAATTTACACAACTGTCTCTTCTCTCATCTTCATCCCAATATCACTGCCAATTTAGACACTGTGATCACATACTAGAAAGCTTGATTAAAATCTGAACCAATTCTGAAATCAGATCAATAAACGTAGAACAAAATGGGCACTATTTTGTTGCTCAAAACAGGTTACACAGCTGCTGGGGTGTAGGTAATAGTCACGGTACTTCAAGTACCATGAGGTACAGTCAAGCATGACCCTCCTGGTCATGTTTCTGTGCTTAGCAGCTTCCTGCGGTTACTCTGCTATGGGATCAGCCTGCATTTTGGGCTAGGGTGTGGTTGACAGGGTAGTAAGCGTCACACCTCTTTTTGGGGAAAAATGTGAGAGACAGCAGGGTCATCATATGAAATACAACTCTTCTCATCCTCCTCTCTATAATATTGCATTGCTATTTGTGGGAGATTACTGTACACAAGCTACTTGCTCAATTGCAACACCAACAGCACTCCAGAAGTACTACTTGGGTTGTAAATCTCTGATAGTAATGTAAAACTGCATGGTTTTTCTGGAGATAAAACCCAGGAGGCCACTATGCCAAGTGGATCACATTTGGTAACTAACTGCTTAAGGGAAAAAGGAGACAAATAACCAGCTATCCATGAAATTTCTCTTCAGGATACAAGAAAAGTTTAAAAAAAACAATCTGCTCAGACCTATTATGACACACACCTAGAGCAGGTGAGATTTGAACTATTCAGTTCACTGAACAACATGGGAACTGTACACACAAGAGCATAAGGCATGCGAGCAGAAGTAAGCTTTCCAGCCCATTGAGTCTACCCTGACATTCAATGAGATCATGACCAAATTGATAATCCTCAACTCCATTTTCCTGCCTTTTTCCTATTATCCTGGATTTTCTTGCCAATTAGAAAGCTGTCTTATTTCAGTCTTGAATATGCTTAACAATCCAGCTTCAACAGCTCATGGTGGTAAAGGATTCTACAGAATCACTATATATGGAGAGAAGAAATTCCTCCTCATCTGTCTTAAAAAAAAAAGTGTGACCACCACCCCAACCCCCACCCCCGATCCTAAACTCTCCCACGAGAAGAAAAACTCTACTTGTATCTACCCTGTCAAGTCCCTTAAGAAACTTGTATGCTTCAATCGGCTCTTGGAAACAATGGATTTGGCTGTGGAACTTGACCTGGGACAGTAACATTATATTAATGCAAGTTCACTTTATTAGACTAGGATGTTACCCAATTTAAAGAAAAAGGAGAACAGAGTTGCAGGAAAATAGGGGAAGAGCCGGAAAGTCAGACAAAGTTCTTTCAAAGGCCCAGCACACTCCATGGGCGAAATGGCAATTTTCTCTGTTAGATTCATACAGTCAGAGTTGTTCAACTTAGAGTAAAATTCTGTCATAACAGAAATGCAAGTTACCAACACGAATCCCCATGCAATTCAATAATCAAGTGGAACTTGGTCTCAATCATTATATCACCGGAATAACAGGAAGAACACACTGTTCTGGTTAATGAGTTTACCTCATAGAACTGGCTCAGATTTTCAAGGAACTCCCTGCAGTAGGGCCTCAACTTCACATAGACCTGGAAGACAGAGGAGGAACTCTTAAAAACACTTCAAACGTTTACCCTGGGTTTCCTCTTTCTCCTCTCCCAATTCCCACTGTCATCTGCGAGGGCTTTTTTTTAAAAAAAAAAGTAGTATCAGGCAGTGGGCACCACTGTTGATGGGCCAACATTCATTGCCCATCCCTAATTGCCCTGGAGATGATGGTGGAGAAATGACATTTAAAAAGCATCTGGATGGATACTTGAATAGGAAATATTTAGAGGGATATGGGCCAAATACTGGCAAATGCGACTAGGTCAGATTGGGATGTCTAATTGGCACAGACAAGTTGGACCAAAGGGTCTGTTTCCAAGCTGTACGACTATGACAGTAAAAACTACCTTCTTAGTTTTCTGCAGTCCCTAGAGAGTGTAGGAACACCTCAATCTGTTAGGGAGAGGCCTCTGCGTTTTTGACACAGTGACTGTAAAGGAACAGCAATATGGTTTCAAGTCAGGATGTGGCTTGGAATGGAACTTGCTGGAAGAGGCTTTCCCAAGCACCAACTTCTCATCATCCTTGCTGCTACAGACTTTTTTCCTCAAAAAAAAAAAAAAAGTGCTTGCTGTTCTATATTGACTCCCATTCTACTGATGTCTAACATGAACTCTTATTAGAAACTGTTGAATGCAGTGTTGTTTTGGTGGCAAGTATCGTTGGTGCCAACTGCCTCATTCTTCATCTGAGCTGGGAATGAGGCATCCTGAATGGGAACATTGAGGTTGAAGACTCACCCTCCACCACTCTTGCAGCCATTTGCTTTTCTCTTTGGGGTGCCCTCTGGCAGGTACATAGGAACAGGGGTGGCATGGTGACTCACAGCGCCAGGGATCTGGGTCCAATTCCAGCCTCAGGCAACTGTGCAAACTCCACACATTCTCCCCGTGTCTATGCAGGTTTCCTCCAGGTGCTCCGGTTTTCCCCCCTACCGTCCAAAGATGTGCAGGTAAGATGGATTGGCCGTGCTAAATTGCCCATAGCGTTCAGGGCTGTGTAAGTTAGGTGCATTAGCCATGGGAAATGCAGGTTTACAGGGATAGGATAGGGGTATGGTTCTGGGTTAGATGCTCTTCAGAGAGTTGGTGCAGAACTGTTGGACCAAATGACCTGTTTCCACACTGTAGGAAGTCCATGATTCTATTAACAGGTTTCTGAACAAACAGCAATTACCACTTGCATTAATGTAGCACCTTATCATACTGAGACATTCCAAGGTATTTTACAGGCTATGACACTGAGCCACAAAAGGAAGATATTGGGACTGGTACCATACTTATTTTCTTAATTTCTTCCTGTATTTGTTCACTTTCTACTCTGCTCCCCTGGTCATTCACACATTGTCTCTGTTTATTTATCTGTTATCAATGACAAAACCTTTTGTGAATCTCTCCTGTTCTCTGCCCTATCTCACACTTTTCTTCTTCCTTCCCCATTTCCACTTGCTCAAAAGTTTGCTATGTTCTTGTAGCTCTGATGAAGAATCCTCATCTTCCACCTGAAATATTAACTCTGATTTTAAATAGAGTCATCCATCACTTGTGGGCGAGCATTTACTCACCATCCAAATTGCACACAAGGTGGTGGTGAGCTGCCTTCATGAGCTGTGAAGGAGGGAGTTCCAGGGTCTTCGAGTCATAGAACTGTACAATACGGAAACAGACCCTTCGGTCTAACTTTTTTTTCCCATTATTCATTCATGGGATGAGGGCATTACTAGCTAGGTAGCATTTATTGCCCATCCCTAATTGCCCAGCCACCACCACTTCATCTGGCAGCTCATTCCACACACACACACAACCCCCTGCGTGAAAAAGTTGCCCCTCAGGTCCCTTTTAAATCTTTCCCCTCTCATCTTAAACCTATGCCCTCTCATTTTGGACACCCCTACCCTTGGGAAAAAGGCCTTGGCTGCTCACCCTCGTGATTTTATAAACTTCTACATGATACCCCCTCAATCTCTGACACTCGAGGGAAAAATAGCCCCAGCCTATTCAGCCTCTCCCTATAGCTCAAATCCTCCAACCCTGGCAACATCCTGGTAAATATTTGCTGAAGCTTTAACAACATCATCCCTATAGCAGGGAGACAAGAATTGAATGCTATATTCCAAAAGTGACTTAACCAAAGTCCTGTACAGCCACAACATGACAACCCAACTCCAATATCAATGCACTTGGCCCAGCAACAGGGAAGGAGGGCTTTTCTCTGCACAGATGTTGCTTGATCCGAACACTTCCAGCATTTTTGCTTATATTTGAATTCCTTGTTTATGATAGAAAATATTCAGGCCAGCAATAACAACAACAACATTCAGTTGTCCAAAGACAATTGGATTCTCTTATAAAAAAAGAGGGGGGAAAAAAACTGCAGAAATTTGAAATCTGGAACAAACCCAGAATGGGGCGGCATGGTGGCTCAGTGGTTAGCACTATTGCCTCACAATGCCAGGGACCCAGGTTCAATTTCACTGTCTGTGTGGAGTTTGCACATTCTCCTGTGTCTGCATGGGCTATCACCCACAGTCCAAAAGGTGGATTGGCCATGCTAAATTGCTCATAGTGTACAGGGATGTGCAGGCTAAGTGGATTAGCCATGGGAAATGCAGGGTTACAGGGGGTGGGTCTGGGTGGAATGCTGTTTAGGAGGTGGGACACTGTACAGCTTTTACAATGCTAGAGAAGCTCAGCAAATCTGGCAGCACAAGGAGAGAAACAGTTAAATGTTTTGAGTCCAGTCGGACTGTTCTGAAGGTGGCATACCGGACTTGAAATATTAACTATTTCACTCTCCACAGATGTTCCTCGACCTGCTGAGTTTCTCCACCATTCTCCTAACTGGATTCTAGTTAATTGCCAAACACCAGAACAAAAACCCCATTGCACATTGCAAATGTGACAAATGAGACCAGTGTACACACTTCTGGTATCCAACTATGATACAAGATGATTCAATGCAGCAGTTCCCCTCACACCCAATTCACAGTTGCTGAATGATTTCTGCTGTCTCCCCAGTAGCAGCAGCTTCCTCTCATATCTTCCTGGCTTCACCAGTTCCTCCCACAAACAAAAACAAAACCCAATTTACTCAGAACCTCTATGCATTCAGAACATAGATGGACTGGGAGCAGAGTTTCATGCTGGCTTAACAGGAACCTAGAGGAATTCGATAAATCTTTAGCAATGTTCTCGTTTTAGCAGACTGTGTTCCTGAGTGTTCTACTGACCGCTCCATCCAGCAGATCCCATAGATTGATTACTGATAAGGACAGACGGTGCAGGTGCACTGTGCAGGCTGGGGGTGGGGGCTTGGGAGAACAGCGAGATGTTTACGGATAAACAACTCCATTATTCAATGCAACAATCGAGCTGAATAGTCTGTTTTAAAAAACTCAAAGCATTAAATAAATCTTCTTGTTCTGTAGCTCTGGAGGGAACTGAATGTGTGTCAGTTTCACTAGCCAGTGGATTACAGTCTGTCTCAGTGAAACAAACAAACAAACATCGATGACAGTCAGTCAATGATCGCTTTCTCCCCACTCATTAACTTGCAACATGCAATTTCACATCAGCTTCAGTCAGTCTACACACTGCTCAACAACACTTCATCATGTACAGTTACATGCTAGGTGTCCCAGTGGTCTTTGCAAGATGACTAAAATGGATTGTTGACTGCGTTTTGGTAGGAAGTGCAGATAACCCAGGCAAGTCAACCTGGTCACGAGGAAAAGAAACAAGGTGACTCTGCTCTGCTTTGAAGGGGTGAGGGCGATTGCACATTTGGATAACACCAATTACCTTCACAATGACAGTCCGGGTTGGTGTTTGACGAGTTCTAGTCAGAAGCTAATCATTTAGCAACTGTACAAGCAGGCTCTTGGTTAAACAAGTAACAATAAAATATTGCAGACATTGGAAATCAAAAAATAAAAAAAATGCTGGAGAAACTCAGCAGGTCTGACAGTATCCACAGAGAGAGAGAGAGAGAGAGCGCTAACGTTTTGAGTCCAATATGACTTCTTTAGCTTTTGTTTTGGTTAAAGGAAAGTTAATTTCCCTGAAATTAGAAATCAAAGGGACTAGGAGGATGAGGAATTTAAGGAAATGAGTTGGAAGGTTGTATTATTGTGTCCCTAGGGGAAATTTGGGGAAAGACAGGAGATTGGCACTAGATAACAGAAGCAGTGTAGGCACAGTGGGTGAATGGACTCCTTCTGTGCAATAATAATTTAAAGTTTCAGAATGCACACTGTATAATCCCAGATACAGTAGACTGAATTAGTAAATTATGGCAAACATGACCATATGGTAGAATTTTACATTATGTTTAACAGTAAAGTACTGCAATCCAAAATCAGAGTTAGATCTAGGGGTTCATGTATATAGTTTGTTGAAAGTTGTATCACAGGTAGACAGGCTGGTTAAGAAGGTGTTTAGTATGCTTGCTTTCATTGCTCAGACCATTGTGTACAGGAGTTGGGATGTCATATTGAGGTTATACAGACCATTGGTGAGGCCTCTTCTGGAAGTACTGTGTACAGTTCTGGTTGGCCTCTGAAAGGAATGATATTATTAAATTGAGATAGTTCAGAAAACACTTATCAGGATGATGCCAGGACCGGAAGGCTGGGACATTTTTCATTGGAGCGTAGGAGGTCGACATAACCTTATAGAGGTTTATAAAATCATGAGGGACATAGATAAGATGAACAGCAAAGGGCTTTTCCCTACAGTGGGCGATTTCAAAAGAAGGGGGCATATTTTTAACGTGAGAGGAAAAAGATTTAAGGGACCTGGAGGGGCAACCTTTTTCCACAGAGGGTGGTTCATGTGTGGAATGAACTGCCAGAGCAAGTGGCAGATGTGGGTGCAGTTACAATATTTAATAAAAAAGATATTTGGACAGATACATGAATAGGAAACATTTAGAGGGATATGGGCCAAACATAGGCAAGTTGGACAAGTTAGGTTTGGGAAACTTGATCAATATGGACGAGTTAGACTGAAGGATCTGTTTCACTGCTGTATGCAGGATGTGACTAGGGAGCATGATGAAATAACAAATCCAATAAGGAACTCAGGAAACACTTTACTCAAATGATGAGCATGTGGAATTTGCTAACAGGGAGCAGATGAGCTGAATAGTAGAATGACATTGATGGTGAAGCTGGAGAAACATATGATGGAGAAAATCATAGAATACATTGATGGGTTTGAGATGAAGAGGGTAGGACAAGGCTCATGTGTAGCATGAACCTGTTGGGCCAAATGGCTTTTTATATACACACACACAGTTAAGATTGACAAACCTGGTAACTTTTATCCTGAAAGCAGACAGGGAATACGAATTCTGTCCCCTCCATGTCTGTCAACTGGCAATGGACAAGGGTCTCGTCCTACAGATAGGGAGAGAGATCAAATAGCAAAAACAATTGGAGTTGGCTTGCAGGAAGGCTAAAAGAGTTATATATAGAGTGTTACTCCTCTTCTGTAGTTTGGTATATTTTAATCAGTCATATTTGGTTCTGGGATGGGAGTCAGAGTACATAGATGAAAAAGCAGATTGAGAGATTTGGGTCCCATCAATGCAAAAGGTCTCCAATAATGAGTACAAGAGATACTTAGAGTGCAATACAATGCAGCCATAATCAGATTCTCAAATGCTTGCACCTATAGGTGGTCATTATTTGGATGGTGCTTTGGTTGAAGCAAGGGGAGGGAGTGGCAGTGATAATATAGTGTGAAGACAGGAGAAAGTCACAATCCAGCACAGTTTCACGTACACTGGTCTCACTCTCATTCCACACCCAACTGGCCTTTCATCCTGGGTGTGACTGGCTACAGCTTATATGATGGTCAGGCGTACAGCAAGGGTTGGGTGGAGTGAGGACTGTGTACTGGAAAAGTACACTGCTCCCAATCCCACCATGACAGCTGGTGGGTTTGGAACGCAAATAAAAATTTGGAATTAGAAGCTACCTCAATCACTATCAACTGTTGTAAAATTCCATTTGGGTCCCTAATGTCCTTTAGTAAAGGAAATCTGCTGTCCAAACCTGGTGTGGCCAACATGTGACTCCAGACTCATAGTAAGTGTGGCTAACTCTTATCTGCCCTCTAGAACGATAGTGTGAGCCACTTGGTTCAAGGCCAATTAGGGATGGGTATCAAAAGCTGGGTCTTGCCAACAATACCCACATCATAAAGAGTTTTAGAAAGGTTGCAAACACCTTGTTTACAATTTGCCTCAGTTCAATCAAAAACTAAATGCATAAAAATAGATCAGCTCTCTTCATCTAAATACAAAAGTTTAACTAATGTCTTTATTCAGATTATTTCAAAAATGAAATACTGTCATTTGTTCATACAGCTACTTTACTCTGGCAGGATCTCAAACTTGGACAGACCACTTGTCAGGCGTCATTGTCTTTAGTGGATGGAAGAATCATGGATCAAAACAGACTTATTGTAGCTAAACATGACACTCACCAAGCCAAGGACAAGGGAATAATCAGGCACGCTGCGTGTTTTCAGAGGAAGAATGGATTTTTGCAATATCATTTTCGTTGAACTTTGGAGCTTTTTAATGAACTTGTATCTGAAGAGAAATGTTCAATATCAGGGATGTCAGTTTAAAATAAAATGGCTTTTACAACTCCAAACCACAGAGCAACACAGCTGGATATTTAAACCAGTATTGCTTACTAGCCTATATATAGCTATAACAATAAAGCTCCAGTTTCCACTTTATGTTTGAACCCTTCAAAGTGAGTAATTATTGAGACCTTCACTCCACCTCAAAGGCATTCCCTGATTAAATGGTATGTTAAACCGAGAGCTCATCTATCATCTAAGAAATTGTTATAGGCTTGTAGCAGAGCTCTTTCCCAGCATCCTGATTGATAGCACTCTTTCAACCAGCCCTGCAAGGAACACATCATCCATTTCATTTTGCCCAATGAAACTGTAATTGCCACGTTCATGATGACTGCCATATTGCTTCCAAGTGCAATTACTTTCCAGATTAATTTATTGCATTTGAGGGGATTTGGAATCATTTGGAAAGTGACAATGTGCATTAATGAGAAATAACATGCATGCCACACAAGTGCCAGGCAATGACAATCTAAACAATAGAGAATCTAACCATCTCCTCTGGACATTCAATTGCACTACTGTCATGAAATCTCGATCAACAACATCCTGGTGTTATCATTGACCAGAAACTAAACTGGGCTAGCCATACAAGTACTGTGTCTACTGGCAATTCTGGAACAAGTAACTCATCTTCTGACTACCCATAGCCCTGTCCATCATCTAGGTGGTTCAAGTCAGGAGTGTAATGGAATACTCTCCACTTGCCACACAGATGGAGACCACCTAGGACAAAGCAGACTACTTGATTAGCCCTGGATTTACCACCTTGGACATAAACCCTTCCAGCAACAAGACAGGCTACAGTATGTACCATCTACAAGATGCACTGCAGCAACTCAAAAGTACCTCTGACAGCACCTTTTGAACTTGTGACCTCCAGCTCCTAGAAGGACAAGGGTAGCCAATACATGGGAACACCACCAGTTGCAAGTTCCCTTCCAAGCCACTCACAATCCTGACTTGGAAATATATTGAGACACCAAGGCGTAGAGCTGGATGAACACAACAGGC
>NC_063360.1:33427379-33477553 GCF_021869965.1 Rhincodon typus | reverse complement strand
TGGAAATATATTGCTCTGCTTTCACTCTCACTTGGTCAAAATCCTGGAACTCTTTCCAAACAGTACTGTGCGTGTTTCTTCACATGAACCGCTATGGTTCAAGAGCTCAAGCCACCTTCAAGGATAATTAATGCTATCCTAATTAACTAGCATCCAGGCATTATTTATCTAGTTGTAAAAATGAAGTTGCAACTCTCCTCATTGACAACTCATTATTGTCAACGATGTTGAAACAATAAATAATTTACACAGATTCATTTTTTGGGAGGGGTAAGCAAAAAATTAGTTTTGACTGTGGCTAACTTTTTATTTTGACTTTCTTTTTCACTTTCAATTGCACCCAACCTTACCAGCCCACAGTTGAAAGCGCTTCCTCACTCAGCTCTCAAACCTCCAACTCCCTGAATTCATCTACCTTCAGACAATGGCCAATCTCTGGTTCCCCTGCTGGTTGATCTTACAGCCAAGCCTCAAAAGAAAAAAAAAAAGCCTTTCTTCCAAACACCCCTTGGCGTTTGCCTCCTCAGTCAGGAATTTCAAATGTATTTACTTTCTTGTTAAGAATTAAAAACAGTAGATAGAGTCAAGATACAGTCATGATCTCATCAAATGGGGAAGAGATTTGAGGGGTTGAATGGCCTTCTGTGGTTTCTAACTTTCATTACAGCATTCATTTCTTATTTTAAACCACTCGGGTTTTTTTTTGAAAATATAAAATGGTTTGAGGGTTATGAAAATACAAGTTGTTGCATCTATTTTAAAATCAAACCAACAATCCAATTTTTAAACCTTGTGGATTGATTAGTAGCAGCACCTACCCTGAACCACTCAAGGCAATACCATCCCAGACTTGACTGTGCACCAAATTTATTTAATCAGACACAGGTAGAAGTTTTTCCCTCGACTCACTTATTTAAGTCTTCTCTTTGATCATTAAGACAGGAAGACTCCACTGCAAAATTCATGGAGAAAGTCTTCTCCACAGGCTCCAAGTCTCCATCTGAACATCTGCTGGCCTCCAAATCTGCTAGTAAGGTACAGAACTAAATCAGCAAGACCATCACGTTTTTTTTTTTAAAAAAAAACCTATCGATTGATGACTATTGGAACATAAATTATTCCATGTGTGTGAACAATATTTGAAGGAGAACTGCAGTGATTGAAGACGACAGCTCACTAAAAACTCCAAACTCAATTAGAGATAGACAACAAACAGTGGCTGTGACAGCGATGACCATATTCCAAGAACAAATGATTAGCAAGAAGGGATGTCTGTACTTCAAGAAACAGAAAGAAACTGAGGATGCTGGAAATCAGAAACAAAAACAGAAATTGCTGTAAAAATTCAGTAAGTCTGTGGCATCATCTGGCAGAATTAATGTTTCAGATCCAGTGAATAATTTTGAAAGGAGGTCACTGGATCCAAAATGTTAACTCTTCTTTCTCTCAACAGGTGCTGCCAGACCTGCTGAGCTTTTCCTGCAGTTTCTGTTTTTATTTCTGTACTCCAGGAGATGAGCAATGAAATGGAAGTGGCTATTCCGGATGGGTGACTGTGTGAAGCCCAACACAAGCCTGACAACATCATCTCATCTTCCAATTAAGCACTTACAGTCTCCGGACTCAATACTGAGCTCGATTCCAAGACCTAATTCTTTAGTTTTCCCTACCATATGCTAGTCTGAATTTGTCTCAGATTTTTGCTTTCAAACAGAACTATTTATTACTTTTTAATTATTGGCAGTGCTGAAGGACTGTCTTTTCCTGTAGCAGAGAGACAAAACACCTGTCCCAAGTAAGAAAACAAAGTCACATTCAACTCAAAATATTAACAGTTTCTCTCTCCATTTACACTTCTAGACTGACTGGGATTCTCCAGCAATTTCTGGTTTTGAGATAAACCATGGATTGTTAATCAAGAAATTTCTTTGCTTCATTCCAGTTAAAGTGAAAAATAGATAAATCTCTGAAGCAGAAGGTAATATAGAGGTATAGAGAAGTTGAAATTGGGAATCTATTTCACACTAGAATGAGGACAGTTTTCCAAACCTGCAACCTCTGCTAACAAAAGGACATGGTCAGAAGTCACAACACCAGTTTTTAGTCCAACGGGGTTTATTTGAAATCACGAGCTTTTGGAGCACAGCGTCTTTTTGACAGGACAAAGCTTGTGATTTCAAATAAACTTGTTGGACTATAACCTGGTGTCGTGTAACTTTGTCCACCCCAGTACAACACCGGCACCTCCACATCATGAGGAAAGGACATGGGCAGATGTGAGGGAACACCACTTGCAAGTCCCCCTCCAAGTCACACACCATCCTGAATTGGAACTATATCACTATTCCTTCACGGTCACTGGGTCAGAATCTTAGAGCTTTGCCACTTCTTTAGAAGCAATTTTGATGTTTCCTGACCTTTCAATTTATGGATGAATTCTGCTCAAGGTCGCGGTTTTATGTAGGTAAAAGTAGTTTTTGCATAGCACCTTTTACATGGGAAGAAAAAAGGAACTGACAAGATCTGCTGCATTCTCATGGTAATACCCTAAGCAGTCAGAGCTTACTAGCCTGGTCAGAGAACTAGGATGGTCAGTTAAGTATAAGATACAGTGTGGAGCTGGAGGAACACAACAGGCCAGGCAGCATCAGAGGAGCAGGAAAGTTGACGTTTCAGGTCGGGACCCTTCTTCAGAAATGGGGAGGGAAAGGGAGCTCTGAAATAAATAGAGAGGAGGGGTGGGGGATGGGGAAGGTAGGTAGGATGGTGATAGGGGAGTGCAGGTAAGGAGTGGTGAGGATTGGTCAGCGAGGTTGGCGGGGCAGATAGGTGTGAGAGAAGATGGACAGGTTGTGTCAGATCAAAGAGGTGGGGATGACAGGGTGGATTGGTCATGGGGTGAGGGCAGGGAGATTTTGAAACTGGTAAAATTCACATTTCGGCCATTGGCTGTAGGCTTCCGAGGTGGAATAGGAGCTGCTGCTCCTCCAGTTTGCAGGTGGCATCATTGTGGCACTGGAGGAGGCTGCCTGGTCTGCTGTGTTTCTCCAGCTCCACACTGTGTTGTTATCTTGGACTCCAGCATCTGCAGTTCTTACTATCCCATTGTCAGTCAAGTGTTCTTTTTATATCTCCATGCCAAAGATGGCCCAAACACATCCACATCCTCTTCTCAGTCTGTATAAATTGGTGTCCCTTTTTTTCAAGTCTGTTTCTTGTATCCTTTATTATTTGCTGTGATAATAGCAATTCCATTGTGTTAAGACACAGACAGACAACTGAACCAAATCAGGAAATTAAACAGCAAGGTAATCTAATTAATGTCTATGCTTTAAACCTGAAACATATGTTTTCAGCCCCCATTCACACAAAAGACACACAAACAAAGTAAAAGAAAATAACAAAAAACTGGCCATATTACTTAAATCGTTTTCACAATGGGTTATTTCACAGGTGTAAATGTGGACTCATTGATGCTTCCAGAGAAGTGAACAATCAGGGTCACCTTTTCAGTTCAGTCTGGTAAAAGCAGTAATACTCTAACTTGGCTTTCTACTCTTTGGGCAGAAAGGGAGATTAGGCAGGAAGCTTTCAAATCTTCATGCTGCGTCATCGCAGCCAAACTCTTCTCCACAGAAAAAAAGTTTGAAAAAAACATTTCTGGTCCCTCCCTGATAGACTGTCTTTTCCCAAGGCCTCAATTACCATTCAGTATCAGCCATCTGTTTGAATATAGGGTCTCTTCCAGAGACTTACTGGAACCAATTTCCAGGTACCAACCATGTTAATAGCCAACTTCTGTTACCAGTTTAAACACAACGTTCCTCCCGGAGTGCTACGTCTGTGGGAAGCCTTTTAATCAAGAATTAGCCTGCAAGTACCCTCCAGGCCTGGCCTCACTAGCAAACAAAAGCTTGTTTAGTCTGATTCTGTTTCCCCTTTTACCATAAGCTGTTTCCCAAAGTCCAAAAGCCACCTTCGTCCACAATTTCCTGATTTCAAATTACCATTGGCAATCTTTAGTTTCCACCAGGATGTGTCAGGCATCAGGTTCTGCCTCCCAATATTGAATTGCTGGCAAATGATCTTTACTATTTTTAATTCTGATAATTCTCACTGGCTGCATATCTTCCATGCTTACTTATAAAAATAGAACTCCCTTTTTTAGGCAAATTATCTTCCTCAGTTGTAGGGTTAGGAGAATGGAATATTTACTTGTATTGTTTTCCTCATTCTACAATCAAAGTGGGCAAAGTGTGCAATTGTGGAACCCGGGATTCGAATTGCCCAGGTTTCCTTGAGGCTTCTGCACTGCCTTTGTGGTGGCATGGTTGGTCTGGTCCAGCTTGGGAGTTCTTTTGGCAACAGCCTGGAAGTCCTTTCTGCAGTGGCTTGAAATCCCTTCAGCAGCTGTTTTTGTCAGCATCAATCTAGATTTCCTTGTGGTGGCTTCAGTCAGTCTGTGACTCCATATGGCTTTTCCTTAGGCATTGTGGTGGGTTCAGCCCAGGATTCCAATGGTGGGGTCAGGTCCTTGAGCCCAGAGCCATGAAATGGACTAAGTGGATGTTGTCTTAAAGAAATTTTTTTTTAAAAAAAAAGAATTTCTTTCATTATATTGTCATGGAAGGACTGTTATGCTGGACTTTTTATTTCTTTATTTTTCCCTAAGAATTTGTACTCGAGAATCTGTACCTAGGTACCTTTCTGCCTGAGATGGCGCCATAAGTGGCTACTTGTTAACTTTTCACTGTGCTCATGTGAGTACATGCCAATAAACCTAATTCATTCATTCATTGTAATTGGAGCCAACAATCTGATAAGAATTCTCCTCATCACGAGTGCAATCTTCTAACAGGAATACCGTCTCATTAATTTGCAGATTTGAAGAAGGGACCAGATCCAACTTTTGAACTAGTCTGATCATCTGCAGATGCTGCCTTACCTGCTGACTGTTTGTAGTATTTCAATATACATTTCAGATTTCCAGCATCTACTTTTTTTTTTTCCTTTTTTGTTAATGTTTTGCAAGGTTAGCTTGAGTGATCCTGTCTTAAATATGGGGTATGAGAAGTTGGAGAATTGAAGGGTTTATTTTGGCTGTCAGTGGATATCTGGCTAATTTTAGATCCTCCAAACCCCAGGCGGCTGTCCCAATTACAGCCCTTAAACTGTATGTGACCAACAAGCTCTGCTACAGTACATGGTTTTCAGTGTTGTAGCCTCAATAAATAAACAGTAAATGAAAACAACAACATGGTTTTAGTGTCAACAATTTGAGATGCCTGCAAATTAATAGGAACATCAATATATCTTTTGTATGTGGCTCACAAGGCTCAATATAGCAAAGGCAGCAGGCACATGGAAACAACACCACATGCAAGTGCTCCTTCAATTTTACCCTTTTACAGGGTTAATGGCAGGATTCCCGGCAGTGTGGAGGAACAGAGGGATCTTGGGGTCCACATGCATAGATCCCTCAAAGTTGCTACCCACGTTGATAGGATTGTAAAGAAGACGTATGGTGTATTGGCTTTCATTGGCAGGGGAATTGAGTTTAAGAGCCATGAGGTTATGCTGCAGCTCTATAAAACTCTGGTTAGACCACACTTGGAATATCGTGTTCAGTTCTGGTCACCGCATTGTAGGAAAGATGTGGAAGCTTTGGAGAGGGTGCAAAGGAGATTTACCAGGATTCTGCCTGGACTGGAGGGCAGGTCTTATGAGGAAAGGTTGAGGGAGCTAGGGCTTTTCTCTTTGGAGCGAAGAAGGATGAGAGGTGACTTGATAGAGGTTTACAAAGATGATGAGAGGCATAGATAGAGTGGATAGTCAGAGACTTTTTCCCAGGGCGGAAATGCCTATTACAAGGGGGCTTAATTTTAAAGGTGATTGGAGAAAGGTATAGGGGAGATGTCAGAGGTAGGTTCTTTACACAGAGTGGTGAGCGTGTGGAATGTGCTGCCGGTGGTGGTAGTGGAGTCAGACACTTAAGAGACTTCTAAGCGACTCTTGGATAGGCACATGGAGGATTGTAAAATGTAGGGTATGCAGGGTAGATTGATCTTAGTAGGATAATAGGTTGGCACAACATTGTGGGCCTGTACTGTGCTGTACTGTTCTATGTTCTATGGAACTCCCTTCCCAACAGCACCATGGCTACCGCTGCACCCCCACAGACTGCAGCAGTTTAAGAAGTTCACTAACACTTTCTCAAGAGCAGAAAGGGTAACCTCTGTAAGATAAACAAAAAAACTTTTCTCAGCATCTCCCTTTCCTATAAAAATTTATGTTTTTGTTGGAAACCTGTATTTGCTAGACTTTCATTGGCACATCGGCTGAAGATGTATCATGACAGAACGATAACAAAATCTCTCCTTCCAGTTTCAATTTCCAATCTCCTGAACTCACCACGAGACTCCAGAGGGGAGTTTGGAAAGACAGAGTGAGCTCGGTTGCCCTTGGTGTTTCCTCTGGTTACAATCCCCTGATGCTCATCTTGAAACTGCACCCAAATATTTAATTTTGTTGCCTTAGGCACATATTTGAATCCTGGAAATAATAAAAGAAGAAGATGCCACATATTATTGAAAAAAATAAGATATGTAGTCAATTATATAAGGGTTATGATGTAAAATAACTCACTTTATTGTTCCGTTGACACAGTCTTTCAAACCTTTTCCCTCTTTGTCCCCAAGGTCACACTCATTTACGACATTCTATTCCTTAGTACCACCAATGTGTTGACATTGTCCCATTTAGAAACCTCTCAATTTTCACAAAAAAGGGTGGGAGAAGATTCACAATGTTGGTTCCAGTGATGAAGAACTTCAGTTATAAATATTTAGATTTGAGATATTGGGACTGCTTTTCCTCAGAAGAGAGGGTTGAGAGGAGAATTGGCAGAGGTATTCAAAAATCAAGAGGGGTCTGTGTAGAACAGTTACGGGAGGAACTGTACCAGTTGGTGAAAGGCTTTGAAAATCAGAGGATGTGGATTTAAGGTGATCGGCAAAAGAAACAGTGGCAACACAAGAGAAAGCTACTTCACTCAGCAAGTGGTTAGTATCTGAAATGCACTGCCTGGATGTGCGTGGGGGAGGCAGGTACAAATCAAGGCATTCGAGAGGGAATTGGATTGATATAGGAAAAGGAAGAATATAAAGGGTTACAGGGAGAGGGCAAAGGAGTCCTACAGAAAGGTCAGCACAGACAACAGACCGAATAGCTTCCTACTGCACTGCAACTAGTCTGTGATTGCAGCTCATTCCGGTTACATCACTGCCAACATCAAAATAGGGACAATCCTGAGTCAACTCTCCTCCACAAGTCGAGGGCCATTGAGGTGAACTAAAACGTTAATTCACCAACCATTAACTACCTAAACTTTAGAGATCTAACATAGCAGTTTGAGATGCAGGGACAAGGATTATCCACTAAAACAATAGCAGATTATGTCATGCTTTAAAATGAAGTTAGAGTTCTCCCCTGTCTCCATAACAAAATCAACATTGATCTCGTACCTCTGTTCAGCTCAGTGTTCTGCCAGTGTTTATCTGGTAATCGTGTGGCTCTGGGTGTGGTTGTAAATGAATTAGAGTCATCACCACCATCTTCTGAAAGAACTGGACCAAATGTCACACCTTGTGAAATCTGGTACAGGAGGAAGGAGAAAAGAAGTTAGAACGATATCAAACTCTAAAGAAACAGATTTTCTTGTTCAGCAAATCCTTGCTGGAAATCACATTGGGAGTGAATACTCAGGAAGAACATGTACAGTCAAATCTGATTCCTCCCACAATCGAATTGCCAGCTTGCTTGGTGATGTACCGGAGGAGTGCCATGTGTACAGAACCATACTTCAGAAAGTAGCACCTCTCAAATGGCGTTTGCCAGAGACAAAGCTAGAGATAGGCCAAGACATTTGATTCTCTCAACCCTGATTATTTCAGCAGAAAGAATTAACATTACAATACAAATGCAAAAAAAGTGACATATGTTGCTCATGAAAGAAAGGTGAGAAAAGACCATTGCAACGAAATTGAAACTGAAACTGAAAACAAAATATTCAGAATCTGTGGGGAGAGAAACAGTTAACATTTCAGATTAACTCCAAAGTATTCAATGCTGCCATATGGCAGCCTATTATTGCTATGGCAGTTGCAAAAGTGTCCAACAAATAGTCCAAACTTCACATGAGTTGCTGTGGAAGCAAAGAATTAATAAATTCAAATGAAGGTCCTGAGGACCATAGCAGTGTACAAAAAAAAGTGTTAAAATGACAAGACAGGGCAAATCAGGAAGTAGCATTTTTAAGGGGCAACATGCCCAAGTTTTAAAGGATCACAATTTTTAAAAAATTCATTTACAGGCTGAGAGTGTCACTGGCTAGACCAGCATTTATTGTCCATCCCTAACTGCCCTCAAGGTGGTGGTGAGATGCTTTCTTGAACCGCAGCAGTCCATTTGGTATAGGAAGAGAGTTGCAGAATTTTGACCCAGCAAAGAAAAAAAAAAAAATGTTGTCTGCCTATGAGTTTCATAGATTTTAGGTCCTAGGAAAGTGGCAAGTAAAATTTAATTTCTAAATCTTTAATGCTGCTGCTCTCTCTTATTGGCTGTGGCAACCATAATAACTTTGTACTGCCCTGCTCACCCAACTCAGCTCAGCTCAGCTCAGCTCACCTTCTACTGAAATCCTGACCCTTGGTGTGGACTTGAATATTCAATTATTCCCCTGATCAGCTTTCCACCATGTGCCTGCTCCCCATTCCACCCACAAATCACAGAGTAAACTTAAGCTCATTCAAAATTCTGTTGGTGATTTACTAACCTGCATTTCACAGACCTACATTAGCTGCTGGTCCATCAATGCCTCAAATTTTAATCCTATTACGTTGGATTTCAATTTCCTTCCATCCTTCACTGCTCTGAACATTTCATACTCTTCAGCTCTCCAAGATCTCCACACTCTTCTATTCCTGGCTTCTTGCACCTCCTCAACTACAATCACTTGATCACTAGCTACCCCAGTTCCAAGCTCTGGAATTCCCTTTCTAACATTCTCCAATTACTTTTTATCAGAACCTCTCACTTTGGCCAAGTTTTTGATCACAATGTCTTGTGGTTTGGCATCAAATTTTGGTTATTTCACTCTTGTGAAGCACCTCATGCACTTTATTATGTTAACAAAATTCTTTGGAAATGCAAGTTGTTGGACTTTGAAGAAATTGGGTGGAAGAGGAGAAGTCTTTTAGAAGATGGCAAATATTCAGACTGCTGGAATTCTTCAGTGGATCTTTGTTTAGCTGTCCAAATGGATGATGACTTGGCACAGAGGGAAAAAGAGCAAATTCCTCTCTTACCTTTTTGGGAGTTTTGTGCGTCATTTTCCTCACAGAGCACAGACTCCGTGAAGAGGCATCACATTCTCTTCCCAGCGACATTGCAAGAGATCCTTCTTGACCCTCGGAGCAGTGTAGAGTCCGAGGGGTCAAACATTCCTCTGACGTGGCTTTGCCCGACCGTAGATTCATCCTACACTTGGTGGCTTTCCGAGTGTGAAGGCAATGACCAAGGAACACAGCAAAGTCCAGCAAACACTTGTCTCACAGTCTCAAAAACGTCAGGGGATCCCTGCTCAGCATCATAATTTAGAAACTATAACTTTCTGAAACACAAGAGTTTTCTATTTCAGTCAAGGCAATTCAAGCTATTGGAATCTTCATCCATTTTACCAGTCATACTCATGAATTTTGTTTTATTAAGCTCTGAAGATAATTGCACATAAGAAAACCAAAAGAACTACAGATGCTGGAAATCAAAACAAAAACAAAAACAGAAGCACAGACTGCTGGACAATCTCAGCAGGTCTCGTAGCATCTGTGGAGAGAAATCAGAGTTAATGTTTCAGGTTGAGCAACCCTTCTTGAGAACAATTATACATATCTCTCTTCCTAGCAGTTTAACAGAGAGAGGGAGGACTAGGCCACTCAATCCTCCTTGCCTATTCACTTTGATTGTGTAGGTATACCTGAAATCCACATTTTTGCCTTTAACCCATATCCCTCACAATTATTTAATAACATTCCTAACCTTCACCTTGTTATTAAAAGGAAAGGAATTCTGAAAGTCCACTTCCTCTTCTAGGGCAAGTGTGTTTCTTAGTTTGTGCCCCTAAATAGTCTCCCTGTAATTTAAGGAGGTGCCCCTCGTTCAAGGTAAACACGTCAGTGAAAATCTATATCTAACTGATCAAATTCTTAATCATTTTAAAGACCTTGATTGGTTAACCCTTCCAACTTCTAAACTCAAGCCAGTTTTTAAAGAGAGCCTTAGTACAAAAGGAGACCATTCAACCCATCATACCTGTACCAATTCTTTGGAAGGATTACCCAATTAGTTCCACTCCCCTGCTTTCTCCCCACAGCCCTGCCAGTGCTACCTTTTGAAGTTTAAGTAATCTGTCCACATAACTAGTGAACCTGTACTCACTACCTTCATCTCGATAAATAACAAGGGGAAAAACCCAAGTGAAAAATGAAATGGGGCTACAGTTCATAAACACTTGGAGCTTTCTGACAACAAATTACCTGACATCCCCCAATGACAGGATAGTGAAGTTACAGCACTAGCTTTGATCTCCATGTTGTCTGGATTCACATCCAGCTCAGACCAGCAAGAATAAAATTATCTATTTCCTACCAGGTTAGACACCACACACACTTAATGTTTTTCCTCCCACCTGGGCACATTAGATGCTCTAAGTCTAGATGAAGGTTAAAGCCTTAAAGACCTGTTGCTGTTTTGACAATGCAGTCTCCACTTGGCTTGCTGCTGATGTTAATGATCTAATCCTTTACTAGTTAGTGCATTCAATATTGAAAAGGTTAACCAAACGACCTGTAGTGATCATTATCAGGTGGGAATTGTTTGCACCAACCACCCAGCTCGCTCAGTAAAAATCTAGCCTTTGAAGAAGGGAGATTCCCTAGGGAGTACACTTTATGTGTGAAATAAAGTGGTGAACTTTGACAGGTCTTTTCATCATGAGGGGGATCACATCTGGGCTTGGTTCCATCAGAAAATGCTAGATGGTACACAGCAGCAGCTGTCATACCTGAATTTCCCCTTCCTTAATCCTCCCTAAAGGAGTCAAACACACCCGTCATCTTATATGAGACCCTGGCCCGTGACTGACCAAACTGGAGAAAGCTCATTCAGGAAGAACTGAGCACATCAAGAGACCTCATTTGGAACATGCAGAAGCAGTGTTGAGGGATTAGAGGACAAACAACAATTCATCTGCCGAACTCTTCAAACACCACCTGCTCTGCATGTGGCAGAGTTTGCTGATCATGCAATTGACTTAATGACCATCTTAGAATCCATCAAACTGGAATGGAAGCAAATCATTCTTGACCTCAAGGGATTGCCTATGGGAGAAGAAATTGCATGTATCTGGACATTGGGCTAAGAACTAACTATAACATTTGCAATAATAATTAACCATGAAATAGAGTAGAGTGCTCACTATCTTCCCATATTATGGAGGGAAATGGGGATAATATGAAAAGATGTTATTTTGGTAAAAGTCAATTATTGAGTATTCAGAGGGAGAAATCAGCAATGAACAATTGAATATCCATTCAAACTCCACCAAACAACTTTATATTTTATGGATGAAGTAATTTGATTAATTATCATAATAAGTAAACTTGCAAAATGAATATAGGAATTTTCATGGGTATCACTGGCTTCAAGTGCCTGTATTTTGTTTACACCCTGCTTTGATACTAATCAGTAAATCAGTGAGTTAAACATTACGGTACATTCCTTTGTGGTTTGGTTTCAATGTTGCTTAAGGCAATATGGAGCCTAATGAAGTTAATTACTGAAGTGTTCAGAGAAATGGCATTATCCGATACAGAAAAGCTTTGCTTCACAGGAATATTCTACTTTAAATTGAGGATGACATTAAATTAAACTTCCTCTGACAACTCGATTGCTAAATTGTGTAAAAAAGCTTAATTCTTGGACTCTGTTGAGTTAGCTGATCTAAGCTAAGGATCCCATATTTATTTCCAATTCCTACCAGCTTGAAAGTTCATAGCTGACAAGAAATATTTTTGACTTTGTGCAATAGTGATTGAGTTGTGTGAGTAAAGGGAATTCTAATCTCTTTCTAAATGTCCAATTTTATTTGGATTTCACATTTAATATTTTACTGTAATCTATGCCTTAAATTCTACAATTCATCCAGTTTAAGTAGGAATATACTAACTCAATTTGAAAGCAGATGAAGTTAATTAGTTAAGGAAACTAGCTTAAACTGTTTATACTGTGCCTGTGGCTGAGCTAACTCAGAACATATAATTAGAGAAATCTCTGAGAGATATTGCACTGAGTGTGACTTTCAATACAGTTCTGTGAGTTGGGTGAGCAAAGGAGTTAGATGAAGAAAAGACCTTCTTTGCTTTACTTTTACTAGTTTTATTCAACCTTTAGAATTTGGGTCCTACTCTACTATAAGAAGTTAGCTATTTGGTGAGTGTCTTGTAAGCGGTTAAGATCTATTCTATTAAGGTTTAAAATACCAAAGGAACTGTTCATTGGTTTAAATATATATTTTCTAAAAAAGAACAAAATAATTAATTAAATAAAATTATAAAGAGCTCAATTAAAACGTTAAGGATCACAGGTCAGATGGTGTGTCACAGCTGCAACATGTAGAAACTCTCAGATCCCAGTGTCATCTGGGTCAGCTATAAGTGTTTGTGGCTAGAGGAGTATCTGCTTAGAGTCATCAAGCTGAAGCCTCAGCTGCTGACACTACAACATATCAGGAAGGGGAAAGTCACCTGGATATTTTGTACCGGGGGCAGTCACACTCCCTAGGACAGGTTCTTCTGATTTGATCGGTGGTCAGGGACAAGGGAGTAAGGCTGCAGTTGAGGTAGGTAAGGGGACTCAGGTGATGAGTGCTGGAGCCTCAGCCTTTACAATTGTTCAACAGGTTTGAGGTTCTATCAGCTTTTTTTGGATGAGAGTGAGGGCTACAAGGTGGATGAGCTAACTGACCATGCCACCAAGGTACAGGAAGTCATTCAAATTAGGGAAGTAAAAAGTAATGTATTTGTTGAAGAGAATAGTATAGTAAAGGAGATTGCACCATTCTCATCAGCAAAGAACGTCAGTCTAGTCAGCTGTGCAACCTGCCTGGTGCCAGGATTCTGTACATCTGCTCAGGGCTGGAGAAGAACTTGTATTTGGAGGGGAGGATCCAGTGATCATGGTCCATGTAGGTACCAATGAAAGATTCTGCATTGTCAGGATGTGGAGCCAAGCAAGAAATGGTGGCTCAGTGGTTAGCACTGCCGCCTCACAGCGCCAGGGACCCAGCTTCAATTCCACCCTCGGATGACTGTGTGGAGTTTACACATTCTCCCGATGTCTGCATGGGTTTCCTCTGGCTGCTCCGGTTTCCTCCCACAGTCCAAAGATGTGCAGGCGAGGTGGATTGGCCATGCTAAATTGCCCGTAAGGTTCAGGGATATGTAGATTAGATGGGTTATAGGGAGATGGAATTGGGTGGAATGCTCCAAGGGTCGGTGTGGACTTGTTGGGCCGAAGGGCCTGCTTCCACACTGTAGGGATTCTATGATGTTCTATGAAGAAACAAAGCCTCAACAGTCATAATTTCTAGATGATTATCTAAGCCATGTTTAAATTGGTGTAGGGTTAAAAAAAACTATAGAAATTAAGATGTGGCTCAAAGACTGGCGCAGGAGAAGTGGGCTCCATTTCTTGGACACTCGTACCAATACTGGGGAAAGAGGGGGCTATACTGTTGGAATGGTCCACACCTGAACCACAGAGACTAGTTCCTAGCAAGCTTCATAACTAGGGCTTTATAGAGGGTTTTATACTATAAGAAGTGGCTAGTGACATAGTTGATCCATTTGTTTTAATTTTCCAAAATTCCCTAGAATCAGGGAAGGTTTGAGTAAATTAATAAAAATTTGAAAAGAAACACAACTCATTTATTCAAAGAGACAGGGAGACAGAGAGCAGGAAACTACAGGCCAGTTAACTGAACATTTGTCACAGAGAAAATGTTAGAAACTGTTATTAAAGATGTTATACTATGCATGTACAGCAAGAAATTAAGTTACCATCAATCCTTCTTTGGTGGTTCATGCAGTGGCAAGAAACATTAGAGGGAATCCTTAGGGACCCGGTACAGAAACATCTGCTCCCTCTGAAAGCTAGAGAAGGACTCCTGGTCTCCACACATGGACTGTGTGCGGCATCAATGTAATGAACGTTAACCCCTTGAGAACTACTAACTTATACAACAGTCTATCTACATAACTGAATCCCTCTGATATGAAGGAATACCATCCTCGTGTATTAACTCCCACTTCAACACTCAGTCCATGTGCAAGAAGATTAATTACAAACATTTGGTGTTTGTTCACTGATTGCACACTTGACCATGGATTACTGCAGGCACCCGGTCTTGTGCAATCAAAGTATACAGAAGAACATAAAATTTAACATAAATTTTAAGAGTTTTTTGCCTTACTTGCATTGTAGCATTTTGTTAAGGGACAAATGTACAGGTTCAAATGTAGCATTTAAGATCAAATTCTATTTCAGGAATTTGAGAGGCAAACAGAGGATTCTAACATAGAATCCCTACAGCATGGAAGCAGGCCATTAGGTCCCCACCAACCCTCTGAACAGCTTCCCACCCTATCCCTGCAACGTTCCATTTTCTACAGCCAATCCACCTAAGCTGCACATCTTTGGACCGTGGGAGGAAACCCACGCAGACATGGGGAGAATGTGCAAACTCTAGACATACAGTTGCCCAAGGCTGAAATTGAACCCAGATCCTGGCACTGTGAGGCAGCAGTGCTAATTACTAAGCCACCATGCTGCCCAAACACAAATAACACAATTGATATAACATTTTAATTCAGTGTGTAACGAATGGGAACATAAAACATGGAAATGATCTGAATTTAGGGTAAACACAAGCCAGCACACAATCAGGTAAAGGAAAATCTATTGTTACTGGATGAGGACCTAATCAAAAACTGCGATTGGAATGGTTGTTCTCACTGTGCGGAGGGAAGTTTATTTATAACTTTCCTCTTTTACTCTGCCCACCATGCACATATGAAGGAGAGCAGGCACTAAATCTACTACTGTCTCCAGCAATAAAATCAGCCATTCTGGTGTGGGCGATGCTCAGCCAACGTGTGTTTTGACTGGGAGTGGGAATGTAATTGAAAGTCATACCATTCACATCTTCACCATTTGCAAATGTATCTTTGTAAAACATTCTGTGCAGGCCTAATGTTCACTTCGCGACAATATTCACAAAAAAGACGGAAGTAAACTTCAGGGAAGATGTGAAAAAAAATGAAAAAGGGGTTAAATAAATATTGAAGAAAGTGGAAGGTGTCCCTGATGTACTGTGCAATATTTCCTGGGCTAGAAAGTGTAGTGTGCATGCTCCATCTACCACCTTGCATACTGGAGTGTTTACACAGCTTTGTTTTTACAAATATAATTCACTGGAGAGCCTAGTAATAAAGGTAAGTACAACATATCTTGTATGCATTAAATACATTGTTTTCATCTTTCATCTTCTAGAGTATACAATCCACCAAGTTTTTGGATGGTTGGAACCTATCTAATTGACGGTCAAGGGGTTAGTTAGCTTGGATGCTGGCTTGTGATTTTTTATTGCAAAAATAAACGTTATTCATAAAAATCTCTAATTACATTCACAGGTACTAAAGCATTTCTGTACAAGTTATATAAAAAAAAATTGGAATTTGATATTCCATGCAGTTGCTAAAGCCAAAGGCATCTTTTACTCATGCAGGGAAGTATTTACATACATCAAGGCAACAAGAGGGTCTGATAACTGGCTTGTGAGGCAGAGTGATGCCAACAGCACAGATTCAATTCCCACACTGACTGGGGTTACCACGAACGACTCTCCTTCTCAACCTCTACCCACTGAGGCACGGTGACCCTCAGGTTAAGCCACCACCAATCACCCCTCTCATGAGAGAGCAGCGCTACAGTCCGGTACATCTATTATGACTTTACCTTTAATTGATTCTCACTATATATTTGCTGTTCACAAGGTTTTTCAAGATTGTAACACTCACAGATACTGAGATTTTACTGTACTGAGTAAAAACCAAAAAGAACTTCAGACACTGTAAACCAGAAACAAAAACAGAAATGGCTGAGAAAACACCAGGTCTGGCAGCATCTGTAGAGACAAATCAGAGTTAATGTTTCAGGTCAAGTGATCCTTCCTCAGAGCTGTTCTGAGTTCCAATAAAGGGTCACTCGACCCAAAACATTTACTCTGATTTCTCTCCACAGATGCTGCCAGACCTGTTGAGTTTTCTCAGCAATTTCTGTTTTTGTTTACTGTACTGTGGTTGTATTGTAGGAGCTGTTAGTTCACATGGTAAAAGGTAACTAAGCTAAGGCTAATTAACAGGGGCAATTAGGTTTTTAACATTGCACATATGGGACATCAGAACAACAGACTAACCATAAATAAAAACAAAGTGCTGGAGAAACCCAGCAGGTCTAGCAGCATCTGTGGAGAGAACAATAGAATTAATGTTCTGACTCTGATTTGCCATAGCCATTATGGAGAGTCACAGTGAATTCAAAACATTCACTGTTTCTGTCTCCAGAAATGCTGCCAGACCTGCTGACTTTCTCTGGCATGTTGTTTTTATTTCAGATCTCCAGCATCCATAGTACTTAGCTTTTGTTAAACTGACTACACTAATTCAACAGGAATATTGGCAGATTTTAGATCCTAGGAAGCATCACAGCTGATGTTCAATGTTATTGTCAATCCAACAATTCAGGCAATATTTATCAATCAAATCAACTATGATATTTTCTCCTTCTGAGGTCAGAGTGACTACGTCCAACTGAATGATTCCTGCAGAGATCATGTAACAAAGCAAAGCCTAAAGACTGGACCTGGGCCTCAGGGGTAAGGTGGGGTGTGAAATCTTTAACTATCAGTGAAGCCAATTATCTAACAGGGCACAATTACTGATGGGATTGCAATCCTTCAAACAACCAAAGCTGGCTAAGAAACGCAGCCTTGGCGATGTGGCTCAAATCCTGTCAATAATGACAGCTAAGAACATGATGAATGTTATAAACAGCATAACCTTAAAGTTAGTACAACATCGACATTTTTATTAGGAATGTGTAGAGTTTTTACAGGTTTCAGCATGTTTAATGACCAAATATAGTCTTAATCAGAGCACAAACAAAATTTTTAACATTTAACAAATGAATCTCAACTGATGCCATCTAGTCATTTATACAATGTTTAAGTTATGAGGCATTATATTTAAAAATATTTTTCTACAGTTCAGGAATTTAACAGGAAAACTGTTCAAGGATGTAGCATGCGAGTATGATTTTGCCATCTTCAGACACAAATTCCATTCTTCTCATGCACTAGGAGCATACTGCAGCACCAATCGGTCAAACTCATTTTCCTGTGACAACAGTTCAAAGAACAAATTATTCCATGATTAGAATAATTAACAAATAGAGATAGCTGTGTTTCCTACTTTTGGATCTCTATGACACAGCCTGTAATATGGACTGGAGCACAGACACAAACAGATGGTACCAGATAACTGTACTCCTCAAGGACTCTTGATGAACAAATACCTCAGAACCATACAAATGAGCTGCTGCTGACTGCTACAGATGTCACCATTTCAAATATTTATGCTGCCCCACGGCTGTGTGCCCAGAATTGTGATGCTAAGACTACATTTTGACTACAGAACCACAAAGTAGTCATCCACTGCAGGCAAGTTCCCATAAATCTGCTGCTGAGGAATGCCCGTGGGTTTATGCTGTTGTATCATTCTCCATTTGAATACAGCATCATAACTATACTTTTCATTTCCGTTCATTCAGTGCAAAGAGTCCAATGGGATCATATTTAATATATATATAATTATAGCAAGACTACGGTCAACTGCAATATTTGAAAAATGCTTCCCACTGCCTGATTCAACTGTCACCTCTTCAATAAATAGACTGAATATTGAACCCTCAAGCAACATCACAAAGTAGATTGTCCACTCATTAGTACATTGCTATTTGTGGGATCTTGTCATGAGTTTGGCTGCAGCTTTTCCTGCATTACATCATCTACATTGGGGAGGCAGGGGTACATTGGTAACATCACCAGACCAGTAATCCAAAACCTAAGTTTCACGTTCATGTGTTCAAATCCCAGATTGGCAGACAGTGAAATCTGAATTAAATAAAATTTTCAAGCAAAAAACTAGTCTAAAGACAACCACTGTCAATTACTGTAAAAACCCACTTGGTTCACTAATGTCATTTAGAAAGGGAAAATCAGATAAGGATATATCCTTATCTGGTCTTGACTACATAATCCACCGCCATATTGTAGACCAACAATGCGGGTAATTTTTAACTGCCCTCTGACTCTGATTTGCCATAGCCATTATGGAGAGTCACAGTGAATTCAAAACATTCACTGTTGCTGCCTCCACAAATGCTGCCAGACCTGCTGACTTTCTCTGGCATGTTGGCAATTCGGAATAACACATCCCATGAACAAATAAAAATAATTACAAGTGATGACTTCAGAAAGTACTCCATTGACTTTGAAGCCTTTAGGATATCTAAAGGTTGAGAATGGGACAATTTAAATGCATGTCTTATTCTTTTCAGTTTAGTTATTAAGCAGGCTAATGTGCTTTGTGCTGAGAGATTGGTCAGAAAGTAATACACAGCTAAGCCCCAATAGGCCAACTCATTATGATTGATGGCACCATCAAGAAACACTATAAGCAGTGGCCCAGCTTTCCCCACACACAGAAGAAAGTTGGAGGAAGCCAGTGACATTGACAAAGGTCTGAAGTGCTACCTGATTAATGGCAACAATTCTGAGACTGAACAGTGAACATCAGTTGGTTAATTCAACACTGGAGTGCTTTTGCCTAGAGTCTTCCAGAATAAACAGCACAAGAACAAGTCATTTGACCTTGCAAACCCATACCAGTGTTTATGACAGGACTTCCAGAGTGGGGGTCAGAACCCCAATTGATATAATGCGCTGGAAATCTGGAGTAATGAGCTCTGATGCAGCTATTGCCAACCTTCCCCTACTACTGCTTTCCTTAGTCTTCTCCACGGGGTCTTGTGACACTTTTCAAGCTTCAAACTGAGATAATAGGGGAAAAGGTTTCGGAAGCACTGGATTATAATGTGCTCTAATCTTCAGTTGCTGCTCATATTAAAATATTTATCTTCAAAATATTTACTGGATATTGACTGGGAACCGAAACCCATGTTGGTTTTTGCATTTTCTCTCAAAAAAAAACAAGAACAATCACAACATACTTCCCAAGCCACCGCTCTCATCAGATTGAACCTTGAAAGACCAAGGATGAAATATGACTCTTTCCGGGTGTGTTCTTTATAAAAGGCATGTTTCTACTGAAATGAGCAGGCCTTGTTCGGCTATAAGAACTTCAATTTATTCATTTGAATAGTGGTAATGATACAGGTTTGTGTTACTAGATGCTTCACATACCTTGACCAGATATTCTTTAACAAAGGGGTGGCTCTGGTGTCCATCCTTCAATTGGGATAGGTAGCGGTTACTAACCTGTTCATGAAAAGGAAGAGCTTAAGTCTGAGATGGCATCATCGATAGTGTTTGTGTCTGTTGTTCCGACTGTTCACATAGTTGGTAGCATTTTAAAAAGTGCTTGGAATAATATAGCACATTAAATTATTGTCCTCAAAGTTTATGAACATGAATTTGAATTGTGAAGAAATCTTATCACAACCAGTGCTTCAACAGCCTGACATACCAATATGTGCTCAATACAGTTTAAGCAGCACTTTGATTTCTTAAAGTAATCAGAATAGGTGTTCAAACAGCTGGAGTATTCAAATTCCACACTAGTTTGGGATGAACAGGGAATGTGTAAGAAATGGGCTAATGCTGCAAAAAGGCAATTAGTCTACATGATACAAACATACAAAGACCATCCCTTTCCAACCAAAGAATGTTGATTCAGTCTAGCTTCCCTCACTGCTGGTGTGGTCAGCCAACTTAGCAGGGACTGGAGATTCAACATGGGACACTATTTGTCAGATTAGTTCAATTCAACCCCATGCATTCATTCACCCAATCAAGGGGGATCTCTAGCTCTTGTCCATGAGCACCGTACCAATATATAACAAAAAAATCAGCACCAGCCTTACCTCAGGGGCCTTGCCCAGGTGCTGTGAAAGTACGACAAGATTAATGAGTGTTTCTGGATGACTGCTGTCCTGGAGGAATGAAAGGAGAGCAGGGCGAAAAGAAAGAAAGGTTTACCATTCAAAGTAGATTGCAAAAACATGATTTAAAAAGTTTTACTTCCAATAAGTGTGTTGAACCAAAAAAAAATTAATCAGAAAAATAATTAGCCAAATATGATTGTAACATTTAAACTGTCATTGAAGGACGTCACAGAAAAGAGTGCTCCTGTCAAATGCCAGTACAATGCCATGCACTTTCACAAGATGTTAAATTCAAATCTGTTCCAAGACAGACACTTGAAGTTTCAGCTTATTTCAGATTACGTTCCAGAAGGGTTCGAAATTCCAAAACTTCCTAACAGTACTAAAAGTGACGGCTCTTCTCAAACAGCAATTTGAGATGGGTAATAAATGCTGCCTGAACAAGCAACACCACCATCAAATGAAATAGCACCACATTTTTTAAAAAAATCAAGCGATTTAAAGAAAATCCGTTTTAAAATGCCAGTTTTTAGTTTAACCACAAGGAAGTGTTTGATTTTGAACCACCCAATAACCTTCCCACATGGCTCGTCAACTTTACTCAGTGGGTTGCTGCGTCACAGAGATGCCCATGATTGACTCCTATCAAGCACCCAGGTTCTTCTTCCTGATACAATGATCTGCATGGCAAGAACAGGATTGATTGTGACACCTTATAGTGGAATACCGCAGTCATTTACTGTTGAGGATCACTTTTACAAAAATGATTTTAGAGCAGGAGCAAGAATGGAAACATTAGCAAAGAATCAGAGTAGAGACAGGACTACAGAAAAATTGTGGTCGGAAATGTATAGTGTTCATTTAAATGTTTGATGTTGTTACATTACAAGACCAATGGAAACATTAGTGGCACAGAACAAATCTGCAGCATTTTTTGTGCCAAGATCAAACTGTTCTAGTTTTCATGCCATTAAGTGCTCACCACTGGACTTATCCCCTAACGTAATTGACTATTTTCACCCATACCTCCCTGCCTCCCCAAGTTTTGTCCTAGATACTAAAACCAAGTAGCCATGCTTCAGATACAAGCTTAGACTACAAATGTTGCTGAACTGCGGGGCTGCAATGGAACGGAGTCCAATTTGCAACTACTCAAGCTAATTTAGATCTGGTTCCTCGCACTCAGTAACTCATTATCTCAAATCAAAGCTGCATGAAGGTCAGTGTGCAAACTCTGCACCCAGCAGCTAATGTTATTACAAATCATTTTATTTGGAAGAACTGACTTGTGGTGCAGTGCTGCAATCGCATAATTCAGTTAAGGCATGCATATTTCGTGATCAGGCCAACTTTCTTCTTTCTTGGAACATTATTCAACTGGAGGTGGCACCAACAATCTTTTTATAAAGTATGGGCTCTGAAGCCTCACAGCAAGTCATCACTTAAAATTATGGTCATGTTCTTGAAAATTACAGCTATAAAGTGAAATGGCTTGAAGTTTAACAGAAATTCCAACAGGAATTAATGTTAAAACTGGAGTTCGATTGTTCTGTCCAAAAGGAACCCAAGTACTGAAACTCTGTTCTACGCATGTAGAGTGGTGTAACTTGCAAATAATTTGTAAAAAAAAAAAATCACTGAATATAGAAGAAACACTGTATGGACAGGCTTCTTAGGATCTTTGTCAACAGAAAAGAAGTAACATTTTTATAAGTTGAAATGCCATACATTCCTAAAATATCTTCATTCATGAATTAAACTTTTAAAATAAATGTAAAATACAAGAAATAATACAAATGTAAATACTGCACATTGGTAGTTCAAATATAAAAAAAACTAAAGCAACACAGCCTGTTCCTCACCTGATGTAACAAATGGCACATAGTAACATCATACAAAAGCTGTATTAAGTGTTTGAAGTTGTTGTTCAGCATTCCTTCCCTGTCTCTGAACTCCTAGCTAATTTCTTTCTACAGCAAAGAGATTAATTGCTGTCAAGGAACTGCTCCATAGTATTCAGGTAGTGTCAAGCCTCTTGGAAATATGATGGCAATCCCTGGCTATTTATACAAACATCACAGTCAAACGACTCTCTACTGACATTCATGTGAATTTTTCCTGTGAAGATCAACAGACAGCAGGCAGCCTTGATGATGTTCCACTCCTTGGCTCAACCTCCTACCTGGTGTGGAATCAGTTAACTTAAGACAAGAAACTGGTTGGACCTTAGCTTTGTTGGTGTCCACTGCCAAAGACCTCAGCACAACAACTCTGATCCTGTTCCTATAGCTAAATCCCTCCTCAGTAAGAGTACTCCCCTTCCCAGGTCATTGCCTTAACTGTGGTTGAAACAATCATGTGACATTTGAGGTGGGGACTAAAGTAAATCAGGGTACAGTGAAAATCAGAATTGGGCAAATCCTCCAAAATAAAGGACATTGAAGCCACAATGGTATATTGTATAGATTCACCAAGATGATTATTCCATTGGGAGACAGAAAGAAGGCTGTTCAAGGTTTAACAGACTTTTAATGAATATCATGAATGGGTCTCATCAGACGAATAGCAAAATCTTATTTCTTCTGACTGGGGAGCCTGTGAGATGATGTCATGAATTTAAAATCATCACTGAAAGTGAGAATAGGCATTAGGAGAAACATCTTATGCATTGCATTAATGGAGCATTGAATACTTTGCCAAAAGCAGTGGCAGAAACTACATAATGTTTTCTGGGAGAATTGGCTAAATATTTGAAGCAAAGGTATAGACAATAAATATTATGGCAACAGGACCAACAAAGTTGCACATCTAATGATCTGATTGGCCTCTTTGCCAGCTTTCTCCTCCAGTCCCCACATGATTACATTCTCAGTAGTCCTCATACACCTACCTTGTCTAGGGCTTCCTGTAGAACTCCTTCTGCATCGTCCCACTTGCCCTGTGCCATCTGACAGGCAGCTTGCCCATTCAAAAGCAGCAAGGTTGATGTGTACTTATCTGCCATTTCCTGGAAGATGTAATAGGCATCCTGCAGTTTGTCTCCACCCTGTGGACAGCAAACAATAAAACCGGTTTACTAGAGAGGTTGCAACTATACAGCGCAAGATGAATTTAAAGAATACGTACAAAAGTTCCAATATTTATGATCTACCAGTTTCAATCTGTTATGGTAACTGATTAGTGGTTAAATCAATATCATTCTGTAAGAGCCTGACTTTATATAGCACCTTTACCTCAGGAAAAAGTCTAAAGCACTGCAGAGTTATGAGGAAACAATAAACAAAGATGGCAAGTCACAGAGGACTTGGTCTTTTAGTACAATTTATGGGGCAGAAAGATTTAGGGAGGAATTCTAGATTGGGGTCAAGGCAGCAAGGTACACAAGAGAAACAACTAAAAAGCGTTTTGGCAAGGTCAGAAAATCCAAATGGAAGAAGGAAAACAGAAATAACTGGGATTATAAAGGATTCACAAGATTACAAAAGACATGTTTAAACAGAGGGCCATCCCTTAATCTCACTGCCAATAAGATAGATAGACTTTCTATCTTAAAACATTCTGATCCCTCAAAATGTACCTCCAACACTGTTCAAGCTTTGTTCTACATTTTAGTTCCAGTGATTTTTCATCTGGCAAAAGTGCTGCATAAGCTTTTCACATTTCTTTCTTCCTAACCTTTGAGGGCGGCACTTGGCTCAGTGATTAGCACAGCGGCCAAACAGCGCCATGGACCTGGGTCCAATTCCACCTTGGGTGACTGTCTGTGTGAAGTTGCACACTCTCTCTGTGTCTGTGTGGGTTTCCACCAGGTTCTCTGGTTTCCTCCCGTGGTTCGAAGGTGTGCAGAGGTTAGGTGGGTCAGACATTGTAAATGTGGGGTTAAGGGGATAGGGTTGGTGGGCTGGGACTAGTGGGATGCTCTTTAGAGGGTCAGTGCTGTCTCAAAATAGAATCCCTACTGTGAGAAAGGCGCTATGATTCCATGAACCTTTTGTGGACTACTTTACCTGGTCTGTTAGAGTCTGCAAATTTGTTACCAACACTTACCATGGCCAGATTCACCCAGGCTGTTGATAGCTGTGTCAGGGTGGCATCCTCATCTTGCTCCTGCATCTTCTTCAGCTCCTTTCTGAATTATCGAAGATTAACTCAATAATTGTGCATTGTCACAGGCAACTACAACATTCCAAACGAACTGTTTGAAAATGACAGCAGTATTGTAACATCCTTATTCAGAGCAGCTAATATTACAGACTAATTATGGAATCTGGAACATTCCTAGTTTGTAGGCATAAGCTAGTCTCTGGATATCCTAGTTTATCAACAGGAGGAACCAATTGTGCAATGTTTAATTAATTGATAACCTGATTCTATGACTTTACACACCAGGGTTTAAATTTGGAAAACATCAATAGAATAATTACTTGAAAAGTTCCTTTGCACAAAGCATACCACCTTACCAAGAGTGTTAAAATATCTTTGTGACTAAAGCAAAATTCCACTACAATAATGAAAGTTTAGTGTACAAAATACAATGCCTGCATTTTTTTTTACTTAAAGACCCAAAATTTGCTTCACTTCTCAGTTTCACTCATGGGGTAGAACTGGTGAAGTCTGAAATCATAGTTATTAACATGCAGCAAGCATTACGGTAACTTTAGCTCTGGAAAGAGAAAGTTGACTGAACCTAAAGTTAACATTTTTAACATGGCCCACTATCATTTAAAGTAATGTTTTGCTAATCTAAAAATAGATTTATAACACAGATATTCTCTTTGAGTAATAAATATTTGGAATAATTTACCAGTTGTGTTTCACCAGACAAAGACATTATGGCTCCTTAAGACTGGAAATTGGACTGAGGAGTAAGCTCCAATGAGCTGAATGGCTTTTTCCAGTAAAAGTTTCAGCGGATAATCTACAAACCTCGCCACAGTGAAAAATACACCCAAGTGTTAGATTTGTTCAGTGTCAAAACTGATTTGAAGCATCAGACTCAACCAAACCACAGGTTCAAGGAGTTCGGAGTGAGATAATTGGGTTTTGATTAAGCACCGATTATTATGTGTAAAGAGGGGTAAAGGGTGACATTAATTAATATAATTATTCAAACTATTCAGTAAAAGAAAAGAAACAAAACACTACATTCACTTGTGGAGTTGCTTGACTAATCCATGCATCTGTCGTGCAAGTTTCCTGTTTACGCTAACTATTGATTTCCTGGAGATCAGCCAGACTGAATTACTGAATACAGCCATATGAGGGAGTCAATATCCACACAGTGGAAGCAAAAGCAACAGTCGTCTCAACATTCTTGCATAATGACCATTTACGGAAGGTAATTTGGGTTTCCTCAGTAACATCTCACAGACAGTGCCCAATGAGATCGCCACCATTCACAGTCCAATTTTAATAAATACATACATTAAAATCAAAAGATTTGAAGTGAATTGATTTGAAATCTATGCTGTGCTGTGCTCACAATTTAGGTGGCCCAAAAGACCCCTGGCAGCCAGCAGTTATCTCAGGGCTTGTTCACAGACTCACACTTGAAAGGCCACTCGTACACGAAAATAGTCACAAAAAGGAAAAACAATTCTTCTAAACAGTTTTAAAACTTTGCCCTTCTGAAGTTGCCTCTTCTAAGTAAGCAAACCACTTACTCTGCTCAAAAAAACTGTAAACCAAATGGATAAACAATCAGATAGTAGCAACCTAAAAGGAAAATTTAATTAAGAAATAACATTCCACATTTCAGGGGCAAAACATTTGAGGGTGGTGGGGACAGCAGCATGGTGGGAAAGGTTCACATTTCATTCTGCATCTAGACTCCCTCTCTGTCCAGTAAAAGTGCACATAAGTTTGGCCTCATTAATACAACAGCGCTGAAAAAAATACTTCCTACTAAGCTGCAATTTTGATAAGTGACTTACCGAGCCAGATCCAGCCGGTCGAGCTTCAGAAAGATCTGTATTGACATGGCCATGCTGCAAAATAGAAGGGATGAACAATTTAATTTGCACCAGAGCCAAGTCAAGGCACTCAAATACAATGAATGCAAACCTATTGCTCAGAGATTTCAAAAGTAGCCCTTTCTTTAAAACATGCAGTAATCCAATCCTCTTTCCAAAAAAGGACGCATTTGGGCTGCACACAATGCGAAACATAAGAAAATACACAGGTACCCATAAGAGTTAAATGCTATCTATCTCCACCTTAGAAACATTCAATGATCCCACCTCCATTATCTTCAAAGGCAGCAGGTTCTAAAATCCTCAATCCTCAAAGAAACAATTTCTCACCAATGTGCAAAAAGGGACTGACTTAATTTTGAAACAGTGGCCCTAGTTCTAGACGCACCCACAAGAGGAAACATACTTTGCATGTCCACCTTGTCAAGACTATTCCAGATCTTACAAACATTAAATCATCCCTCACACTTCTAAACTCCAAGTGGAACCAGCCCTGTCTGTCCAACCAATCCTCATAAGATAACCTACTTGTTCCTGGCATCTATCTAGTAAATCTTCACCAAACCGCTTCGAATGCACTTACATCTTTCTTCAAATAAAGAAACTAAAACTGTTCCCAATATTTCAGATATGGTCTCACCAATGCCCTGTACAACTCAACATGGCTCCTTCCAAATCTGCAATTGCTACGACCTAGAAGGACACGAGGGTAAACGCGAGAAGACACCTGCAAACTTCCCTCCAGGCCACACAACATCCAGACTTGGAATTATACAACTGTTCCTTCATTGGGTCAAAATCTTGGAATTTCCTCCCTAACAGCACTGAGCATTCTTAAGCCACATGAAAGCAGTTCACCATGACCTTCTCAAGACACTGGCCTAGCCAGCTGTGCACACAAGCCATCAATGAATTCTAAAAAAATCCAATGTTACTCTGTGGCAAGCAGAACCTGTATATTCCTACTTACCACTCAAGACTCTCTCCTTGGTGCAGTGTACGTAGCGCTGAATCGGTATTTTGCTCATGCAGATAGATGGAGGCTGCCATCAGCAAGAAAGTTGTGTTGTTAACATCAACACTCTTCGCCATCTTCTTCTCCATCTCTGCTATGGTAGCATCTCTGCACAAGAGGTGATCTCATGATTACTACATTAAACTAACAAACAAAACTTTTTTATGAGGGAATCCTGGTTAATTTTAAGAGACCAAAGTATTAATTTCTGCTTGGGCCTACGTCAGTTAATCTTAGCTACTGCAGTCCAAATGGCTTTACCAATACTATCTAGAGGGTAGTAATGCCATTTGTGATCAATTGACTTGAACATCAGGTAATGACGGCTTGGTGTCTGACTATGATGTCGGTATGGATTAGCTTGCCAGTTAGGACCACACTAGGAATAATGGCTACTTAAGCATGTTATAAAAGGTAACATGTAACTGTAACCCTAGCAAAGAACACGAGCACAGATAGCATCAAAACCAAGTATGATCACACCCACAGCAAATGTCCATACACTGCACTTTCAGAAGTGGGATGATCATCATCAAGGCCAGTTGCATTGATAACTGCAGCAGTCCAAAGATAAGATCAGAAAACTCAGAAACCAGAAATAGGGTCTGAAACTAAGGACCCCAAGCTGTTGTCCTAGATTAGATGCAAAGTATATTTTTGTCCCTTACCTTTGATCCTCACTGGACAAGTATTTGGCAAACATTCTTACAGCTTGTAATTCAGGAGCAGCTCCAGACTTGATATCATCCAGCACCACACCATATTTTCTCTGGGAAGAAAGGTAAAACTAATAAAAGTTGGTTTCTGATCAGCTAGGATTTTCATCCAAATTTCAGTGATATTGGTTAAATTAAAAACATTTAAAGTTAATTTGAAAATTTGCAGTGTATTTCACATGGGGATCGAGCCACCATCCAAAACACTGTGCATTGCAAGTTTTTTGGTATCACTATGCATACAACTTCAATGCTAAGCAAAAAGTACAGCTAGCAACTTATAAACATTATACACATTTAACTAGATAACCTGATTAAAAATCACAAAGGAGCACAGTGGGAGAAAAAAAACTGCAATGTGCTACCTAGCAGTTTTATTTAGATTTGGTAGCAAGACTCTGTTGGCCATGTGAGAGAAGTCATCTATTTTGGACTTGATAGATACGAAGAAATTTCAAACTGGTGAGAATGTAGGAACTGTAAACATGGAGAGAAATTTACAAGACCATATATAAAAGCCAGTGGACAGGTTAGAAACAACCTAAAAGGCTAATGGAATACTGGTCTTTATCGTAAGATAGCTGGGGTACAAAGGGATGAACATTACGCTACCACTGTGTAGACTTTTGATTACAGCTCAACCAGAGTAATGCATTTAGTCCTAACATCAGCCAATATTGGCCTTGAAGGTAATGCAACACAGCTTCACTAGAATTATATCAGAGATAAAAGGGTTAAATGATAAAAGGATTAAATTATGAAAAGGTGCACAGACTAGGCTTGCATTCCCTTGAACACATATTAAGGGATAATCTAATTCAATTTTAATTTAGAAAAATGATTGGCTGGAAAGCTGAAGAGAAACTACCTCCTCTCATAGGGGAATCCAGAACAAAACGGCATAATCTGAAAAGTAGAACTGGGTCATTCAGGGGCGATGACAGGACGCACTTCTTCACGCAGAAGATACTGAAAACAGGAAACTCTTTCTCCTCTCATCCATGCCACAACAATGCTGGGGATCAAGTGAAAATTTCATAACCGAGAATGATGCATGTTTATAAGTTAAAGATATTCAGTGTTGTGGCACAAATGTGGGCAAATGGGGTTGGAGTACAGATTTATTGCAATCTAGCTGAATGGAGGAAGAGGCCTGAGGGACATAATGATGTCCCGTTCCCAGCTTGTTATCTCCAGCTCAGAAGAGCTGCATGTATGCCAAAATCTCTCCATCAAGAATTAAGGGTGTCAATTATGACCTGTTGTGTGCTTGCACACAAGGCATTTAATGAATCTTGGTGAATGGGTGAGAACTGAGCTCTGCTCTGTGGCACATGAAATGCTTCACTACTAGGCAGTTAAGGAAAGGATGAACACTAGCACACACCGAAAGAAACTATATCCAGAACAACCATGTCCATCCATGAAGAATGAGCTGCCCATACCTGTGCAATGTAAGCTCTATAAAGGAAAACATCTCGTTCAACTTCTTTCTCTGGACTGGACAGCTGAAAGACAAACCAGCCGATAAGTGCCACAAAAACAAACCACAGTGATAAATACTTCAAAATGTAAAATCACTCAATGCTTTCCAATGCTGATACTCACTAGCAAACTGTCTCCCATGTGCTAGCAGTCCTTCACCTAAACAGCTAATTTCATGGATAATTCCAGATGGGGAGCATTGGCAGATTAGTTGACCTGAAACTCAAATCAAGCTCAATCCGTTTCTCATCCGATTTCCACAAATCCATACATCCAGCAGGGTAGTGATCAGAAATAAGAATCCTAGGAAGACTTCCTCTCTTGTCATGCTAGTCTAATTACATTCTCATAATGCCACTGTTGGTTTTGAACAGCCAACATAGCATACAATTATGCCTCACTGGGTAGTTCACTGTAAATCAAGCACTGCTATTCCAAGATCCATTACAAAAGTTAAAGATTTTAAAGTAGTATGTGAAATTCCCTAATTTATCCGTCTTTTAGACCAGGTTTCTGTACATAATAAAGATTACTATTTATTACAATTAATTAAATACTAGCTACAAGTAAATAATTACGAAATATTGACACATAATGCCTAGTTAAAATCAGTACAGTGGCTCAGTGATTAGCACTGCTGCCTCACAGCATCAGGGACCCGGGTTCAATTCCACCCTCGGGCGACTGTCTGTGTGGAGTTTACACATTCTCCCCATGTCTGCGTGGGTTTCCTCCGGGTACTCCGGTTTCCTCCCACAGTCCAAACATGTGCAGGCTAGGTGGATTGGCCATGCTAAATTGCACATAGTGCTCAGGGATGTGCAGACTAGGTGGGTTATGGGGAATGGGTCTGGGTGGGATGCTCTGAGGGTCGGTGTGGACTTGTTGGGCTGAAGGGCCAGTTTCCACACTGTAGATAAAAAAAAATCCTCTTACACACACATGTAGACAGATGCTAAAATATTGGTGTTGTGGGTGGACGGAAACACTGGGAAGGCAGTTCAATGGTCCCTGTTTACAGTGTTCTGTGAACAAGATGATCTTTTTGACTTCACGGGACTTGCTGTTCATTGATATCTCAACCTCCAACACCCCAACCCCCCAAGTGTTTTTCATTTCCCTACAGGAGGCACAGAGCAAATGGTTCACAAATTATAGGTATGAGACTTAATGGTTAAAAGTAACAGCTACAGCAAATCATGAGGGAAAAGAAACAGGCTTTTAGCACCTGGAAGAGGGCAGCAGAGTGGTGACGCTGATTGGCACTGACGTAGGGAAGATTTGCATCAGTGCAGTCACTGCTTCCAGAAGGTGGTTTGCGGAAGATAGATGAACAGATATGTAGGTAGAATTTGACAAGACGTAAAAGTAACAGGGTTGTTGTCATGGGTGATTTTAACTTACCATATATTGACTGGGATTCACTTAGTGCTTGGGGCACAGACGGGACAGTTTGTAAGGAGCATCCAGGAGGGCTTCTTGAAACAATATGTACATTGTCCAACCAGGAAAGTGGCCATACTGGTCCTAGTATTGGGGAATGAGCCGTGCCAGGTGGACGATGTTTCAATAGGAGCACAGCTCGGGAACGGTGATCACAATTCAGTAAGCTTGAAGGTATTGATGGATAAAGATAAGTGTAGTTGTCAGGTAAAGGTGCTAAATTGGGGTGAGGCTAATTACAACAACATTAGGCAGGAACTGAAGAATGTAGATTGGAGGCAGATTTTTGAGGGCAAATCAACATCTGGTATGTGGCAGGCTTTCAACTGTAAATTGATAGGAACTCAGGGCCGGTACGTTCTGTAAGGATAAAGGATAAGTATGGCAAGTTTAGGGAACCTTGGATAACGAGAGATAGTTATCAAGTCTAGTCAAAAAGAAAAAAGTAGCACTTGTCAAGGCTAGGAGGCTGGGAACACACGAAGCAAGGGTGGAATACAAGGAAAGTCGAAAGAAACTTAAGCAAGGAGTCAGGAGGGCTAAAAGGGGTCATGAAAACTCAATCGCCAACATGATTAGGAAAATCCCAATGCTTTTTATACATATATAAAGAGCAGGAGGGTAGCCAGGAAGAGGGTTGGTCCACTCAAGGACAGGGAAGGGAATTTATGTGAAGAGCCAGAGGAAATGGGCAAGGTATTAAATGAGCACTTTGCGTCAGTATTCACCAGAGAGAAGGATTTGGTGGATGATGAGTCTGGGGAAGGGGGTGTAGACAGTTTGGGTCATTTTGAGATCAAAAGGAAGGAGGTATTGGGGGTCTTGAAAAACATTAAGGTAGACAAGTCCCCAGGGCCTGATGGGATATACCCCAGAATACTGAGAGAGGCAAGGGAGGATATTGCTGGGGCCTTGAGAGAAATCTTTTGTATCCTCACTGGCTACAGGGGAGGTCCCAGAGGACTGGAGAATAGCCAATGTTGTTCCTTTGTTTAAGAAGGGTGGCAGGAATAATCCAGCTAATTACAGGTCGGTGAGCCTTATGTCAGTGGTTGGAAAATTATTGGAGAAGATTCTTTGAGATAGGATTTACTGTCACTTAGAAATGAGTGAGCGTATTCGCGAGAGGTGACATGTTTTTGTGAAGGTGAGGTCATGTCTTACTATCTTGGTTGAGTTTTTTTGAGGAAGTGACAAAGATGATCGATGAGGGTAGGGCCGTGGATGTTGTCCATATGGACTTGAGGAAGGCCTTTGACAAAGTCCCTCATGGCAGGCTGATATAGAAGGTAAGTTGCATGGGGTCAGAGGTGAGCTTGCAAGATGGATAAAAAAACTGGCTTGGTCACAGAAGATGGAGGGTAGCAGTGGAAGGGTGCATTTCTGAATGGAGGGCTGTGACTAGTGGCGTTCCTCAGGGATCAGTGTTGGGACCTTTACTATTTATGATTTATATAAATGATTTAGAGGAAAATGGAACTGGTTTGATTATTTAGTTGCGGATGACACAAAGGTTGGTAGAATTGCGGATAGCGATGAGGGCCGTCAGAGGATACAGCAGGATATAGATCGGTTGGGGACTTGGGCAGAGAGATGGCAGATGGAGTTTAATCCGGAAAAATGTGACATTATGCATTTTGGAAGGTCTAATCCACATGGAATGTATACAGTAAATGGCAGAACCCTTAAGAGTACTGATAGGCAGATGGATCTAGGTTTACAGGTACACAGGTCACTGATAGTGGCAATGCAGGTGGAGACGGTAGTCAACAAGGCATACGGCATGCTTGCCTTCATCGGCTGGGGCACTGAGTTTAAAAATTGGCAGATAATGTTGCAGCTTTATAGAACCTTAGTTAGGCCTCATTTGGAATATTGTGTTCAATTCTGGTCGCCACACTACCAGAAGGATGTGGTGAGTTTGGAGAGCGTACAGAAAAGATTTACCAGGATGTTGCCTGTTATGGAGGGCATTAGCTATGAGGAGAGGTTGGAGAAACATGGATTCTTCTCGCTGGAACGACAGAGGTTGAGAGGTGACCTGATAGAGGTCTACAAAATTATGAAGGGAACGGACAGAGTGGACAGTCAGAAGCTTTTTCCCAGGGTGGAAGAGTCAGTTACTAGGGGGCATAGGTTTAAGATGCAAGGGGCAAGGTTTAAAGGTGAAGAACGAAGCAAGTTTTTTTTAAACAGGTGGTGGGTGCCTGGAACTCGCTGCCAGGGGAGGTAGTGGCAGCAGTGACGATAGTGACTTTTAAAGGGTGTCTTGAGAAATTACATGAATAGGATGGGAATAGGGGGATATGGGCCCCAGAAGGATAGGGGATTTTAGTTGTGACTGGCAGCATGTCAGTGCAGGCTTGGAGGGCCTGTGTTGTTTTTTTTGTGCTTTGTTCTTGTTCTTTGCTTTCTTGAGGCTTTAAGTGTTTTTTTTAACTGCAGAGGAAAGGACATCCTTTCCAGACATCTGATGACTTCTACCTCATTCAGCTCCACAACCTGGTAAAAAAAAATCATATAGCTGCTGGCAGGCAGAAAGCCTGTTGTTACTGACAACCAATTACCACTTCACAGACCAATCAGCTACTAATCACTGGCTGAATCTCACTTCGTACAAATTCCCTGGTGTCAGTTTGTCTGCAACTGAACCTCCCTCTCTGATTGAACAAAAAACAGTACGCTTATTGGTAAATTATTCACAAAAACCTAGACAAGTAACTAAATTTAAATTAAAAGGAACATAAGTATGCAAATAGAGTGGGAGCTATTATCTTCCCTTTCTCTCACATGGATGAATACAATTTGCTCCGATTTCAAAAACTTGCATCCATGTTCAGCAGGTAATAAGAAGGCAAATGGACTGTTGGCCTTTACTTCAGAAGGAATGGATGATAAAAATAGGGAAGTCTTGCCAAAACCATATAAGGCAGTGGTAAGAGTCAGACCACACTTGGAATACTGTAAATAGTTTTGGTCCCCTTATCCAAGGAAGGCTATACTACCACTGCAGGCAGATGAGAGAAGGTTCACCAAGTCATTTCTAGGTTTGGAAAGATTTCCATCTGAGAAGAAGTTCAGAAGGTTGGGTTATGCTCATTGGAGTTTAAAAGAATGAGAGAAGACGTTATTGGAACATACAAAATTCTTTGGGGCTTGACATGTTAGCTGCAAGAAGGTTGTCTCCCCTTGTGGGACAGTCTAGGACGAGAAGGTGAGATCTCAGAGTGAGGAGTCACCCATTTGAGACAAAAATGCGAAGGAATTTCTTCTCTCAGACGATAGTGAATCTGTGAAGTTCCTTACCAGAGAGTTGTCAAAGCTGGGTTGTTAAGTGTTTCAAGGCTGAGGCAGAGACAGATTTTTAATCAGGAAGGGAATCGAGGACTAGGGAGAGAAGACAGGAAGATGGGGTTGAGGAGTATCAGAATATAATCTCAAATGCTGGAGAAAGCTGGATGGACTGAATGGCTTACTTCTGCTCCTACCTCTTAAAATCTTGTGTTTAATAGCTAAACTACAACGACTATTTAAATAAGAAACAATTGGTAGGAAGGAATGATTACAAAGCAATTTCACTGAGGTTAATTAAAATCAAATGCAATGACAGTACACATCAAATATTTACAATATTAACCTCTATGTTCAAATTAAATTATTAAATTTGTTTCAGATTTTATTAACTGACAGTAGAAATCACAGCACTAGAAATCTGGAACTTATTCGCAAGTGGAAACACTGGCTAATATTCACCTCATTTTTCTTGGTTCAGGTATGCTAAAACACCATTAATACTGCAGAAACCAGGATCTGAATCATGGTAGATTTCCTCTGGTGCCTCTGAGCTCAGTGTTGCTGAAACCATCTCTTAAATGCTTTGCCCTATTTTACAGAAATGAAATATGGATTTTTGATAAGTCAAGCAAAGTACTGCTCTGTGATTTGGTTCAGTAGGCATCTATATGAATTGGTCGTAAATTAAAGATTAGTATCACAAGAATGAAAGAAGAGCTTATAAAAATGTATGCATTTGCCTCAGTTGCTGAAACATGGAATGGACCATCAAAAAGACTGATGGGAAACAATGGAAACGGATCAGTATTTGAAGAAGAAAATAATAGGGTTTTGGGGGGGGGGGGAAGGACAGAAGAAAAGAATCCATTAGGTTAAGAGAAGGTGGAAAAAGCTACAATTTTATTGCCCATCAACAAGTTCCCTAAGAGGATAGAATTTTCATATTGCTTATTGTTGCATCAATTATGAAATTAACTGGAAATTTCAGGACACTACATATAATTCCAAGTCAGGATGATGCCAGATCAAAAGGAACTTTGCAGTGATGTTGATGCTGTGTAGTTGATAGTTGAGGGAGGGAAGCTGGGAGTTACTGTGAAAGGAGGCTTGATGAGTTATGTAGTGCATATTACGGACATTGTTAACCAATGGTGCAAAAACATAAGAACATGAGTTAGCAGTCTGCCATTTTACCCTCACGCCTACTCCACCATTCACTAAGATCAAGGCTGATCTGACTGTGACTTCAACTTCATATTCCTGCCTATGCCTGATAATTAACAGGGGAGTCAAAGTTTAAGAATCTCTCTAACTCTGTTAAAATTTTCAACGACTCTCCCACCACTGCTCTCTGGGGAAGAGAATGCCAAAGACTCATGACCAACATTCCCTCACTCTTTTTTTGCACTGTATCGGTCTCAGAAGTCAGGCTTCCACAAGCCAAAACAAACTTAGAGGGAACATTGCTCATGACCCTCAGAATTTTTAAAAATGGTCTTACATGGACAGCTCTTATTTTTAAACTGTTCTAGTCTCATAAAAGGAAACTACCACTCACTACCCACTGTCAAGTCCATGCAGGATCACCTCTTTATCCTTTTAAATTCCAACGGACACTGGGTCGGACTGTCCAACCTTTCCTCACAAGATAACTTTCCATTCCAAGAACTCCTTCTAAATCCTAAATAACTAAAACAGTACATACAGCACTCCAGATGTGGTCTTCCCTATGCCCTGTACAACTGCAGCAAAACATCCCTACATTTATATTCCATTTCACTTGCAATAAACATAATATGAAGGTGCTGGTGTTGGACCAGGCAGACAAGGTCAAAAGTCACACAACGCCAAGTTATAGTCCAACAGGTTTATTTAAAATCACAAGCATTCGGAGCTGCCCCTTTGTCAGGTGAAGTGCTGAGGGAGAGCTGCCTTGTCAGGGTAGCTGTCACTTCACTTGACAAAGGGGCAGCGCTTCAAAAGCTTGTGAATTCAAACGAATCTGTTGGACTATAACCAGGCGTCATATGACTTTTTGACTTGCAATAATAACACCTCATTTGCTTTTTCAATCACTTGTTTTACCTTCATACTACTTTATGCAAGCCAAAGTAGATACCAAATCCCATTGAGTGCAGTGAAATAAAGTTGGCTGCTCTTGTTGATCCAAGCTTTCAGGGTATTCACAGAGACAACACCATCTAAATGAGTGGAAAGAATCCTATTATATACCCAGCCTGAATCTTTTAGAGAGTGGAGAAGTTTAGAGAAGTCAGGAAATGAACCATGCCTTGCAGGATATACATCCACTATCCTGCTCGTATACTCATAAATGCGACTGCTCTAATTCACAATAGTTACAGATCAAAGAAAGTACATTCACCTTGTCTTAGCTGCGCTGGCTCTCCAAATAAAAAAATGTGCCTAGTTTCCAGTTTCTGCTTTCTCACATTAACCCTGCATGTTACTTCTTCTTAGGTAATAATCTAATAGTCTTTCAAATGCTGTACTCCCTCGGCGCTGACCTTCAGACGGGTGCCCAGCTCCCTCGGCGCTGCGACCGTTCCCGGGCCGCCCCCGGACCCCGATGAGAAAAGGCCAACTTTGAAAGTGAGAAGGCCCAGGTGCCGAGCCGCCCAACTCCCGCGTCCTCACCTTGACTTTCTGTGCCTCGTTAATACACTGCTGGTAGCTGCCGATGTAGAAGCTGTTGCGGACATCGAAGAGCTGGTCCCCATCCCCCTGCTGCATGGCCGCCATCTTCGTGCCCAACGCGCAGGCGCGGCCCACGTGGCGCCGGAAGTCCTCATTCACCTCACTGCGCCTGCTCGGATCCTGTCTCTCTGCCAAACTTTGTCCCAAACTGGTGTGAGCCATTATGATACATTGGAAAATCTAATTTACTACAGATTATTACTATAATAACAATGTAATTTGTTGTTGCTTAAAATGTGTTTTAATTAGGCTGTATAAAATTATAATATTCAATAAAAACTTCTGAATAACAATTGAATTATATATAAAACTAGAATATACAAACTAAATTAATGAAAAATAAATAATTATTTCATATAAAACTACGATAGTTAAATAAGTTGAATTTTTTAAGAAAAATCACAGTTTTAAATGAAAAGGTAAAGTTGCCATGCTTCCTGAACTACCCAGTGATGTAAAAGATTCCCTTATGCATTTTATATTGAATATTAAACTGATTGAATATTAGAGAGTATATAAACATCTAGAATATTAACGTAATGCATTGAGTTATTTTCCAAAATATATATAAACTATTAAATGAATTATAATCATCATTCATGCCTTTGTTGACTTTCAACTCAACTATCCAATGCACTCTGGGCTGGCTCCCATTTTCCACCGTGAACAGAAAATCCTGTTGTTTGTCTCTCAACTTGCAATAAGTTCTACTCCCATCTAACTCTTGTGCTTACTTACTTACCAAAGTGACCAGGAAATTTCACTGACTCCTGGTCAAGCAATATCTCAATTTAAATATTTTTAGCCCTGTCTTCAAATCCTTCTGAAGCCTTAAGCTGCCGACCGTCCTCCTGTCTCTGCACTCTTCTCTGTACCTTCTTCCAGCTGTAAAATATTCTAAGTTGTCTGTACTCTTTTAATTCTAGCTTCTTGAGTATCACCAGTTTTGATCATTGCGCCATCGATGTTCATGCCTTCAAGTTGGATACAGAATTGGCTGTCCAATAGAAGACAGAGGGTGGTCGTAGATGGAAAGTATTCAGCCTTGAGCTCGGTGACCAGTGGTGTTCTGCAGGGATCTGTTCTGGGACCCCTGCTGTTTGTGATCTTTATAAATGATTTTGATGAGGAAGTGGAAGGGTGGGTTAGTAAATTTGCCGATGACACGAAGGTTGGTGGAGTTGTGGATAGTGTGGAGGGCTGTTGTAGGGTGCAATGGGACATTGACAGGACGCAGAGCTGGGCAAAGAAGTGGCAGATGGAATTCAACCCGGAAAAATGTGAAGTGATTCATTTTGGAGGGTCGAATTTGAATGCATAATACAGGGTTAATGGCAGGATTCTTGGCAGTGTGGAGGAACAGAGGGATCCACGTCCATAGATCCCTCAAAGTTGTCACACAAGTCGATAGGGTTGTTAAGAAGGCATACGGTATGTTGGCTTTCATTGGCAGGAGAATTGAGTTTAAGAGCTGCGAGGTTATGCTGCAGCTCTATAAAATCCTGGTTAGACCACACTAGGAATATTGTGTTCAGTCGCCTCATGATAGGAAGGATGTGGAAGCTTTAGAAAGGGTGCAAAGGAGATTTACCAGGATGCTGCCTGGACTGGAGGGCAGGTCTTATGAGGAAAGGTTGAGGGAGCTAGGGCTTTTCTCATTGGAGCGAAGAAGGATGACAGGTGACTTGATACAGGTGTACAAGATGATGAGAGGCATAGATAGAGTGGATACCCAGAGACTTTTTCCAAGGATGGTGATGGCTAGCACGAGGGGACATAGCTTTAAATTGAGGGGTGATAGATGTAGGACAGATGTCAGAGGTAGGTTCTTTACTCAGAGAGTAGTAAGGGCGTGGAATGCCCTGCCTGCAAAAATAGTAGACTCGCCCACTTTAAGGGCATTTAAATGGTCATTGGATAAACATATGGATGATAATGGAACAGTTTAGGTTAGATGGGCTTCAGATTGGTTTCACAGGTCGGCGCAACATCGAGGGCCGAAGGGCCTGTACTGCGCTGTAATGTTCTATGTTCTAAGGGCAGAAATGACTATTACAAGGGGGCTTAATTTTCAGGTGATTGGAGGAAGATATAGGGGAGATGTCAAAGGTAGGCTCTTTACACCTCGAGTCGTGGGTGTGTGGAATGCGCTGCCAGCAGTGGTAGTGGAGTCAGATCCATTAGGGACATTTAAGTGACTCTTGGATAGGCACATGGATGATAGTAAAATGTAGGGTATGCAGGGTAGTTTGATCTTAGAGTAGGATAATAGGTCGGCACAACATCGTGGGCCGAAGAGCCTGTACTGTGCTGTACAGTTCTATGTTCGAAGTGCCAATACCCCAAGGTCTGGTATTCCCTCCCAACACCTCTTTGCCCCTGACCCATTTTGTTCTTTAAGACTTTGAATTAGAGTAAGGCAAATTTTGATCATATGAGACAGGAACTTTCAAAAGTTGATTGAAGTAGACTGTTCGCAAGTTAAGGGACAATTGGCAAGTGGGAAGCTTTTAAAAGTGAGATAATGAGAGGTCAGAGACATTAGTTTCTTGTTAGAGTGAAGGGTAAGGCTGGTAAGATAAGAGAACAATAGATGAATAAAGATATTGAGGCTCCGGTCAAGAATAAGAAGGAGTCAGGTATTAGATATAGACAATTGGGATCAAGTGAATCTCTTGAAGATTATAAGGGAAATCAGGAGGCGCCAGAAGGGGCAATGCATTAGCTTTGGCAGATAAAGTTTAGGATAATCCAAAGAGATTCTACAAGTGCATTAAGAGTAAAAGAGCAACGAGGGAGCAAAAAAAGCCCCTTAAAGATTAATGTTTTTGTCTTTGTGTGGAACCACAAGATTTGGGACAGATACCAAACAAATATTTTACATCAGATTTTACTGTGGAGAAGGAAATGGAAGCTAGAGAACTTGAGGGAGTAAATATTGATGTCTTGAAAACAGTCCACATTGCAGAAGAGGAAGTGCTAGAGGTCTTGAAAAAAGAGAAAGGTGGCTAAATCTCCAGGACCTGATCAAGTGCATCCTAGGATGTTGTGGCAATTTAGGGAAGAAGTTGCAGGGCCCCTAGCAGAGATATTTGTGTCATCTACAGCCACAGGTGAGGTGTCAAAGGACTGGAGGAGTGGCTAATGTTGTGTCTTTAGTAAAGAACGGCAATAGGGAGAAGCCTGGGAGCTATAGACTTGTGAGTCTGATATCAGTGGTGGGTAATTTCTTGGAGGGGATTCTGAGAGATAGGATTTACATGCATTTGGAGAGGCAAGGACTGATTAAGGATAGTCAGCATGACTTTGTGTGAGGGAAATCATGTCTCACAAACTTGATTGAGGTTTTTGAGGACGTAACCAAAAAGACTGATGATGGCAGACCAGTAGACATTGTCTGCATGGACTTTGATAAAGCCTTTGACAAGGTTTCCATGGTAGAGTAATTAGTAAAGTTAGATCACATGGGATTCAGGGAGAGCTTACCAACTGGATACAAAATTGTCTTGATGGTAGGAGACATAGAGTGGTAGTGGAGAGTTGTTTTTTGGACAGGAGGCCTGTGACCAGCAGTGGTCCACATGGATAGGTGCTGGGTCTACTTTTGATTGTCATTTATATAAACAATTTGGATGAGAATTTGGGAGGAATGGCTGGTTAGTTTGCAGATGACACCAAAATTGACGGTATAGTAGACAGTGAAGATTATCTAAGATTACAAAGGGATCTTGGTCAATTGGGTCAATAGGCTGAGGACTGACAGATGCAGTTTAATTTGGATAAATGTGAGATATAACATTTTGGTAAAACAAATAGGGACAAGACAATACAGTTAATGGTAGGGCCTGAGATATTGTTGTTGAACAGAGAGACCAAGGGGTTCAGGTATATAGTTCTTTGAAATTTGCCTCACAGGTAGACAGGGTGGTTAAGAAGTATTTAGCACGTTTGCCTTCGTTGGTCAGACCATTGAGTCTAGGAGTTGGGATGTCACGTGGAGGTTGCACAGGGCATTGGTGAGGTCACTTTTAGCATATTGTGTACAGTTCTGGTCGCCCTGCTACAGGAAGGATATTATTAAATTGGAGAGGGTGGAGAAAAGATTTACAAGGATGTTGCTTGGACTGGAAGGTTTGAGTTATAGGGAGAAGCTGGAATGGCTGGAACTTTTTCCACTGGAGCACAAGAGATTGAGAGGTGGCCTTATAGAGGTTTATAAAATCATGAGGTAGATAAGGTGAAAAGCAAAGGTCTTTTCCTGAGGATGGGGACTTCAAAACTAGTGGACATATTTTTAAGGTGAGAGGAGAAAAATTTAAAAGGGACTTAAGGGGCAACACAGGGAATGGTTCATATGTGGAATGAACTACCAGAGGAAGCGGTAGATGCAGGTACAGTTACAACATTTAAAAGACGTTTGAACAAGTACATGAATAGGAAAGGCTTAAAGGGACCTGGGCCAAATGCAGGGACGTGTGACTAGTTTAATTTGGGAAACTTGATCGGCATGGACTAGAGACATAATCATAGAGTCAGAGTCATACTGCATGGAATCAGACCCTTCGGTCCAACCAGTCCATGCTGACCATAATCCCAAACTAAACTAGTCCCACCTGCCTGTGTTTGGCCCATTTCCCTCCAAACATTTCTTATTAATGTAATTATCTAATTGTCTTTGAAACATTGTAAGTATACCCATATCCACCACTTCCTCTGAAAGTTCATTCCACACAAGAACCACACTCTGCGTAAAAAAAATGCCCCTCGTGTCTTTTTTAAATCTTTATCCTCTCGCCTTAAAAATATGCCCCCTTCTCTTGAAATCCCCCACCCTAGGGAAGAGACTTGCCATTCACCTTATCTATACCCCTCATTGTTTTCTAAACCTCTACAAGGTCACCTCTCAACCTCCTAAGCCCCAGTGACAAAAGTCCCAGCCTATCCAGCCTCTCCTTATAACTCAAAGCCATAATTCCCGGCAACATCCTGGCAAATCTCTTCTGAACCCTCTCAACCTTAATAATATCCTTCCTATAACAGGGAGACCAGAACTGGACACAGTACTTCAGAAGTGGCCTCACCAATATCCTGTACAACCTCAACATAATGTAACAACTCCTATACTCAAAGATCTGAGCAATGAAGGCAAGCATGCTAAACACCTTCTTAACCACCCTATCTATATGTGATGCAAATATCAAAGAATTGTGTACCTGAACCCATAGGTCTCTCTGTTCTACAACACTGTCCAAGGCCCTCTTAATCGTACATGTATTGTCTGTTTATTTTACCAAAATGCAATATATTGCATTTATCCAAATTAAACTCCATTCACCTAGTTGGGCCAAAGGGTCTGTTTCCATGCTGTATGACTCTATAAGACCATACTTAATGTTTACTTCAATGACCAAGCCTTTGTTCATTTTCCTTAATATGGCATGATTAATTTTAAAGAATTAATCTTAAAGAATTAAAAGGGTTGATGAAGCAGAAAAGGTTCATGAGAGCTTTTCTGAACTTAGGAGCCAGGCTGGTGAAGACACAGCCACCAATGGTGGTGATTAAAATCAGGAACTCAAGAGGCCAGAAGTTGAGCAGTGCCCATATCTTAGTGTTGTAGGGCTGGAGAAGATCACTGAGTTGGAGAGGCCATGATTCCAACCCACTTATTATATGCTAACCCTTCAAAGTGAGGGGATGCTGCACTGTTAGAAATATATCCTATGGATGAGATGTTAAATGGACCACTTGCTATTCTTTTAGGTTTGAGTAAATGAAGCCCATGGTACTGTGTGAAAATTAGCTGCCATATTTTCCAACCCTACAACAGTAACTGCATGTCAAGAAATACTTCAGTAGCTATAAAGTGCTTTGAGAGAACACGGGGTTGTAAAAAAGACACAATTTTTTAAAAAAACTCTTGCTAGCTTGATAGATATATCATCAGGAGAATCTACTTGCTTTTTGTTTTGAATATTGCCATGAAATCATTCCCATTTACCTGAAGGGCATTGGGTTCTTGCTTTGAAATCTCATCCGAAAGACAGCACCTAAGACAGTAATATTAATCCTGCATTGAAGGTTAGCCAAGATTATTCACTTATTTCCTGAAGTGAACTAATGGCTCCAATTCAAAAGGTGAGTTTTACTAATCAATTCATGTGGAGAGAGGTATAATTTTCCTCCTTGGTAATGCTCTCAAAAGACCACAAAATGGTACAAAGCTTGTATCATTGCTGCTTTGATCTCAACACCTTGTGGTCCATTAGATGATTTCAAAAGCTTTTTATAATTTATGTGGGATTCTGATGGGACATAGTAACCTAAGAAAGATGAATAGTCTCCATTTCAAAAGCTATTTCAATTTGAAAGACTAGAAAGTTTTCTTGAGGCAACTTCTATCACAGGACAAAGTGAGGCCTAGTACAGACATATAAAGATAGTCTGACCACTGCAAAGGAAAGAAACGGAGTCCCAAATCTAAATAGCAGTGTTATTTTACCATGATTCAAAGCATTTGCGACAAACATGGCTCACCTGTTAGCATACTTGCCTTTGAGTTAGATGGTTGTAATTTTAAGCCAGACAAAAGGATTTACTCCAATAATCCAGATCAACCCTCCAGGTGAGTGCTGAATTGTTAGGGATGCTACGCTTTGAACAAAATGCCAAGTTCAGGTGGACTAATGCTTTGTATGAACCTATAAGTTTGCAAGGCAGAATTTGAAGTTGAGCTGCTCTGTCAGTCCCTCCTCCCTCAAGCTAATGTGAAAAGTGCTTTCAACCTGGAAATGTATCCACATCACAGTCTCTGGCCGTTCCATTAATGGCATAGATTAGTTGTTTTATAAACATCAACTATGTAAAATTTTAAGCAATTGTTGCATGCAAGCCCCCTTTGCAGACAGAAATTGTTCAACTTTCAAATGCTAGTTAGGTTCTGCCCACATTTGTAAATTCCCCTCTTCTCTCTGACTTTTCCAATAAGCAATTTTCATATTTGAAATAATGAATGTTGAGTTAGTTAACCATTGCTATATAAAATCGACTCTCACACATAAATTATGTGTATATTTCCAACACAGTAGCAATCTGAATGAGAATGCTAGCTGATTCTCCCAGAATAAAGTCTGAAGTCTCTCCTACAACTGAAATATTTTGGAGGTAGAGTCATAGACTTATAAAGCATGGAAACAGACCCTTTGGTCCAACTTGTCCATGCAGACCAGACATCCTAAATTAATCTAGTCCCATTTGTCAGCATTTAGCCCATATCCCTCCAAACCCCTCCTAATTGCGCACCCATCCAGTTGTTTTTTAAATGCTGTAATTGTACCAGACTCTACCACTTCTTCTGGCAGCTAATTCCATACACGCACCACTCTCTGCATGGAAAAGTTGCCCTTCAGGTCCCTTTTATATTTTTCCCCTCTGACCTTAAACTTATGCTCTCTAGTTTTGGATTACTGAGTATCCCCTGGAAATAGTATTTATTTGAGGATGAAAAAAGTGTATTTTGCAGAACTGCATTGGTAGAACTTTATCAGAACCATTGGTTGTCAATATCTAGTAAAACCATGCACTGTCCACCTTCTCAGTGGGTAGGTTTTTGTGGTGCAGCGGTAGTGTCCCTACCTCTGGGATTGAAGGCCTAGGTATCACAACATACCTGAACAGATTGATTTAAAGATATCTATCTTTTCAGTGGCATTAAAATTCCATTTGGCACTATTTGACAAAGAAACAGGAGTGTTCTGGTGGCACCCTAGCCAAAATTTCATTCCCTTTCATCCCATTAATTGATCCTTTAAGACTATATGACTTTAATAACCTCAGAATATTCCATAATGCTTTACTGTCAATGAAATACTTCTGAAATGTGACCACAGTTGTAATGTAGGAAACCCAGAAGCCAATTTGTGCACAGGAAGCTCCTGATAATCGTAATGCAATAATGGTCCGATTATTTATTCCATCAATGTTGCTTGAGGGAGAATTGTTGTCCAAAACAGCAGGGAGAACTGCCCTGTTCTTCAGACTAGTGTCAAGGACTTTCTCTACCTGAATTGAGGGGTCAGACAAGACTTTTGTTTGATGCTTTAGTCTACAGTACAACACTTACTCAGTATTATATTAGGAATTTCAGGCTAAATTTTTGTACTCAAATCTCCACAATTCTCTGACAGACAAACACACTAACAATTGAACCATGGCAGACACGTCTCACTGCTGTGTGGAATTTTTTATTTAAATTGACTTGTTCACTGTCTACAACAGTAACAGCAGTATTTTACTAGCTGCTAAGTATTACAGAAAATACAAAACTTATGCACAGTCACTTAAAACCTCTCTGATCAAGACGTTTGTTGCCTAAACCAGTATTTACGTCAAGCGTCAAGCTTTGTTTTATTATGGTCTTATTAAATGCCTTGGCAAGTTTCATTATATTAAAGACGTAAAATAAGTTGTTGTATGTAGCATCAATGATGATCTTGATATGAGTTTATCCAGTTCAGACTACTTTGATTATTTGGAGGATGTTATATTGTACTACAGATTTCAGGGAACAGTTTATTCCTTCTTCAGTGTTGAGCAGAAGTGGTGCTACTGAATTCTGCTAAAATTTGTTACACACATGAAATAAGACTCCATTTCCACCAGAACTAGGTAAATTTGCTTGCCTTTATTTCTAACCTCACTAGACAGTGAAAGAGTGCTTGCAGTTTCAAAGAACCTGAAGTCCCACTGAAAATCGTTAATGTGAATGAGCAGGAGCAAGTCATTTGGCCCCCGAAACCTGCTCCATCATTCATTAATGTCATGCTGATCTGATTGTGGTCTGAACTCCATTTTCCTGCCTATCCCAATACTTATTGACTCCCTGATCAGGCAGAATCAAGTGATGCCTTCCTTAAAAACATATCTCTCCAGTCATCCCTGGGGATGAGAATTCCACATGGCCCTCTGAAGAAAACCTTTTAATCAAAATCTCAAATGGGATACCCCTTATTTTTAAACTGGGTCTCCTAGCTGTAGTCTCTTTAAGAAAGGAATATATCCCTTCAGCATCTACTGTGTAAAGTCCCCTTAGGTTCTGTATTTCAATTTGTACCAGTTCAAGTATAGTTTCTTTACTGTGTTCTGAAAGAATAGAGTTAGGGGTGGGGTGAAGTGAATAAAATGTGGAATCAAATTATTAGTGTCATAGATTTCAGCAAAATCACAGCACTAATTACTATTTATGCCATTGCTATTGCAATATATACATATGCTATTTAAATGATGTGTCATCCTATGGCTTGTAAAATTTTGAATTTGTTTTTGTTTCAAAATACGTTTTTTTCTAAAACTTATTTCGCAGCTAACTGTAATCTGGTCATCATCCCATTGTTATACAGGTCTACTCCCATCAGAGATTCCTGGCTAGCAAGGCAAAAGTGAGCAGTTTAATAATATTGCTCTTCCCAATATTTGGCATGGAGGTCAAATGAAGAACATCTGCCACCTCCCTAACCAAGATTGATTAACTTCTCTTAGACAAAGATCAACCCAACACTTTCCCAATCATTTAGTTAATAGATAAATTGCTCCATCTATTTGAAGTGAACACTTTGGATTTTGTATGGCTCAGCATTAGTAGTCTCATATCAGAGTAAGATTGTAGATTTTTATCTCAGTTCGGAAGTCTGACCAAATAATCCAGGTAGTGGATTAGTACTGAGGGAGTGGTACTGCCTTTTGGACCATGTTAAACAGAGTGACTATAAGATCCCTGGCACTATTTAAGGAAAAATGAATATTTCTCACCAGTGTCCTGGTCAACATTTACCTTGAACCAACTTATAGAACACATCTGTGTGGTCATAATCTCATTGCTGGTGTGACTTGTTCTGTATAAGTGCTATATTTTTGTTGAGGTTAAAAAGTATGAAACGCACCTTACTATGGAGAAGTCGTGATTTACCATTGTAAAATAGATGTTTATCGAACAAATCAGATGAAAACTTTTTTTCCCTGGAAATTGATTTTTTTAAACTGTTGTATGTTTTTCATCTATGGCCTCACACCCTCTAAGACAGGTATCTAGAGACCTGCGTGACACCCTGTTCAAGTACAGGAGGTAAAGCTAGCAAGAGAGTTCACGCATTCATGTTTCCTTGGAATGAAAATATACTGAAGCTGGCGTATTTTGCTGAAAGGTGCTTCATTGAAATTGTAATAACCAAGGCAACCCATAAATTGCCTCTTCTGAGTTCTGTTGAAATTATTGACGTCATTGCTGATTCATATTAGCCCACGTAACAATTTCAAAAAGATTAAGGCACTGACTCGTGCAGGGATGCAAATCCACAGCCTCCTTCGCCTGAACAGCCCATTCTTCATATCAGTCCCTAATTTCCTCTTTAGTGTATATACATAAAAAAACAATTTTGCCATCACAGCTGAATCTAGTCATCTTGCATGGTCAGACACGCACTTTCCAGTAGAGGTCGCCAGATATCATTCAGAAGTGAGATCCTGATTAATTTTTCCCATCTCTAGCAAAGACAATTGCAAAAAACTACTGTGCCCTTACTGCAACATCAGTCAGCTTTGCACAAAGCATGGTCTGAAATCTATTGGCCTCAATACATCTACAAGTGGGCTTTATGAAAAACCTCATTTGGGAGTACTTGTTACAACAATTGCTGCAGATCTGTGAAACAAATAAAATTTGCTGTCTTAACAAAGTGATAAACATAGATAGGTAAGTCTGCCAATGTAGAAAACAAGGCTGTCATCAAATTGAGTGGATAGGATCATTTATGTAGTTCCCATTCAGGTACTGGCAAAGCTACACATAAAAAGCAACACCTGGAGAAACTTTAAAATCCCATTTAATCACAATTTCTGTACAAGAATGTTGTTGAAAGTGTTTGGTAGCATTCAAAATAAAAGTAAGCCATTTAAGGAAAACTGGATTAGTAAATAGGATTTGGTATTATTTAATGGAAGAAACGTATGCTGTTTAATAATCAAGGGCTACAGCTTTTGTCCAGCGACATTACGTGTGTTTTATCCAAAAATATTACACATGCAGAACTCTCCACTATATCTGTACATTTCTACAATTCCACTTTAACTTTGTTTTGCATTAGGTTGTTACTATAGTTTTAAAAAGGCAGCCACCCCTTTTATGGTTTTAACAAACAAAAACTTAAAACAAAACAGGAGTTGGTTGGACATTGAAAACACACATCTGAAACACTCATTAACATTTTGACAGCTTTTGCAAAACAGGGTGAACAACTTTTAAGAGATGTCAACACAGAAAGGTTCCCTGTGGTAAGTCAGGGTTGACCAGAGTCAATAAAATGTAACCAAGATCACAAGGCCAATACTCCAATGGTGATTTCCTTCCTGGTAGCCTTGTGCCCAAAATCAAATCCTTTCTGGATACCAGTTTCTTTCTTGGTATTACATCAAGGCTGTCTTCTGCAACCTAACCTCTTTCCATCTAGATTTTCCCTCTCCTGCTTCTTCTATTCTGAACACAAAGACTCAATGCTAGGATGCAGTTCCACAAGCATCAGTCCATTTGGGCACTTCAAAGTAGCTATTTCTCTGATGGGAATTCTCAATTATTGAGACCATCACAGTCAACCTGAACCTTGACCTTGTCAGTCACCCAGAAATTCAAAAATTAAGGAACTGGAACAGGATCCTCATCTCATTCTTTCCCCTCACCCACATGATTTCCCTGACTATGAGATACAGAGATCAATGATAGCTCTGGTTGTGACCAGCTAACTCAAGATACATGGGGAACTGATCCTGGGATCTTCTGGTCTCATGCAAGGCAGGTGCATAAAAACATAAAGCCAAAGGATCAATTATAGCTCTGGTTGTGACCAGCTAACTCAAGATACATGGGGAACTGATCCTGAGATCTTCTGGTCTCATGCAAGGCAGGTGCATATACACATAAAGCCAAAGGATGAGTTTCCTCAAATAAATAATTGTGTGGATAAGTGATCCCATTGATGTCTATTAGATTTGTTAATCTTTGCTGTAAACTGAGGAAAAGTTATCAATTAACACATGCAGTCTAAGAAGATGCATTTGAAATGCCTCTTTTTTTCCATGACTCTAAAGCAAGGCATTTCCAAGGGGCTAATTTTTTATTGGATTTAAAATAGGGAGAAATTTAGACTTTTAATTTCTAAGTGCATATATGTGCTTAGGACGGGATTATAGTCATTGCAAAAAATGAGCTTTTATGTTTTGCAACAAACATGCATTGCAAAATTAAAGCCCATTCTAAAATAATGATATGTTGGTATGCCTTCCAATTTAACTAGTATATTGCAATAAATTTTTTCTCATTGTCCCATTTATTTGACAGACTATACTTCCCGATTCCTGCTTGCAGCATTGACTCATCCAGTCTGGTCATGTACTGTAATTACTACAAAATACCATCCATTTATAATGTTTGGTATCATTAAGGTAGTGCATTTTACCCACAATAGAACAACAATCTATATTTTTCCCTCCCCAGTGCAGGAAGGAAGAAAACAATAAGCGAAGGGAAACATTCGTGCAAGATGTTTGTTATGGGCCAAAATACCAACCTCAAAAGCCACTCGCGATGATACCTCAGCATGGCTCTGAGAATGCTGGTCTGTGGGTCATGCTAACAATATTAATGTGGAGTTCCTGAATTCAACTCTGCTACTGTAGCCAGTGAGTGTGCACAGACCAGACACCATAATTAAAGAGAAAGGAAACTATCCCGTATAATCAAAAGGCTCTATTTAGCTAATTCCCTTTCAAGAATGCTGGGGTTGCAACGATTTTTCTCTTGTTGTAGTGCAAATAAATTTCTTAAAAATGCACTGAATCTCAGTTCTGCCCATATCCCATGATCCAGAGAATCATAAAATGGAAGCCAGTTGGAAACACGGAGCAGAAACCTTACCAAGAATAACAGTAGGAGTGGGTAGAAGGGAGTGGTGTTGTTGAGGTAACTAGCAGTTCCCTAGCTGTATTAATAGAAACAAAGAACACATAAGTGAGATTGCAGAATTATCCAAGACAACAACAGCGTTTCAGAGATAGTAGGAACTGCCGATGCTGGAGTCTGAGATAACAAGGTGTAGAGCTGGATGAACACAGCAGGCCAGGCAGCATCAG
>NC_063360.1:33317619-33426979 GCF_021869965.1 Rhincodon typus | reverse complement strand
ATAACTCTTCAATGGGATATGCCATTCTTGCCCTTTAAAAAATCTAAGAAGGGTAAATACCAAGTATTGTGCTTTGTATGTATAACACACAAACAAATAAAGCAGCCAGAATACAAAAAAAATTAAGTACAAAAATACAAATTTGCCTGTACAATACAAAATTTGAGCAGTCAGGTGGAAGTTCAGATATAAAAAGTGCCACAAACCTCAGCTAAAGCATGCACAAAAATGTAGATTTAGTAACACTTAAGTAGTCTTCCTTCACTGAAAATAAAAGTGAAAGAAGTCTGCATTTAAAAAAAAACTTCAAGTAGGTTGTCAAAACAGTATTGTAAGTCATATAACAACAACTACTTGCATTTACATGAAGCCTTTAACATGGTACATTGGGCACTTAACAAGAGTGTTTTTACCAAACAAAATCTGTTACTAAGCATACAAGCTGTTAGGAGGTGAAACATATAAAGCTTAAACAAGAGGTAAGTTTCATTGAATGTGGCTCTTCAAGGAGGAGAGGGGGTGTTCAAAGAGATTTAGGGAGGAAATTTCTGAGCTTAGGGTCACCAATGATGGAACAATTAAAATCAGAAAGCAATGGGGGCCAGATGTGAAAGGCTGCAAATGTATCAGAGTTTTATAAGAGGACATTACAGGGTTGGAGGGGTGAGTCTATAGCAGGATTAAAAACAAAGATAAGAATTTAAAAATCAAGGATAGGGAGCCATGTTGTTCACTGCGGGATATGTGGATGAGATATGTGATTTAGGATACAGGCAGCACTTAAAAATCTGTTTTAACTGCCTAGGAAGAAGTTTAAGATTTTGAATTGTTGGAAGATTTTAAAAAAAATCTGATGTTTACTAAAATTAAGAAAGCTGCTCAGCACAGGAACAAAGCGTGGTTCTGTTCAATCACCCATGAAATTTTTAATCACACTACGAACATTTTCCTGTTCTCTGATTCCTATTCTCCATACTCTTAATCTTGAAAATCAACTTTTCTCACCTTCCTTACAGAGCTATACTTCCACCATACCTTTCCAGCATCTCACTGGCATTGCCATTCATTCTGTTTCAGCCTAGATGGCAGTTTCTAATGGATTGTATTGGGATATCACTTCCCACCACACAACAACTACATGACAGCTCAGGCAAGGGAATTCTGGTTGTTTTTATCGTTCCTACAAATCTCAAAGATAGTCTCAATGCTCATTACATTGAATGTTGAATATTTTAACCCGACAGCTATTGGGCTTTGGCCAATCTAGGTGGTGAAACTGTAGACTTGTCATTTTATTTTAAGGCTGAAGACAATGTCAGACAAGGTCAAAGCACAATCTGCCAGATTGAAGCAACAAGCTACTCAATCAAGCTTCTTGCGTTTTTCTCTTCAAGAACTACAAACATAAACAAAGGGAAACTTTTAAAACCAAATATTATTATTCCTGGTTTTACAAAAAAAAAACTCTAGGCTCGTTAATCCATAGTCCATGTGGTGAAAGATTTAAAATTGCTCTAAATATTTCACACCTTTGCACTTTTGACAAAACAAGATTATTAATTTTGCAGACTGACCACCTGCGATTTAGGCTGCTGTTGTTTAAATCATGCCTATGTTATTGCAGTTTAATGAAAATGATTTGCAAGGTGACTTTACAGACAGGATACACTTGGAGTTATTCTGTGTGTGGCTTGTCTGTAATTTCAATAATGTTAAAGCCTATCCTGACAAGAGAAAACAGCTGATCAGTAAGATTAGAGTTAAAGGAGATCATACGACATAATTTAGTCTCTTCACTTTGCTTTCATAGTTTATGTTAAATCAAGTGGTGTGTTCAGATGTATGGTGTTTTCTTTGGTTGCTCTTACTTCCTGAACACTCAGGAGGTAAAATTCTAGTCTCATTTCTATACCCTTGTCTGGCTATTTTTTGTGCATGAGTACAAAAATTTCATTACTCACCATGTGAGAAAACCCAACCAGCCTGATCATGGCCTTACTGGATACCAATACGTGTATATTCTACCCTGTACTACTCAGCTGAATGCTGACTAACTAAGTTATTATGACTGTTCAAGAGAAATTTGGGGTTTACTCTGGGATCTCAGAAGCTCCTTTCATGGTTTGAGACTGCAGGGCCACAGTGACTGTTCAGCTTCAGAGGACATGTCAAAAATGCAGAAGTTAGGGAAATAATTTTAACTAAAACATAACAGAATTTTAAAACAGGATAACAAGAAAGAATTTCACACAGGTAATATAAATACGTCCAAGAAACAACTAGATATTAGAAAGAATTGAGGGATGCAGCGATAAAGCTGGAATATAAAGAGGCTTATTGGACTTAAAAATTATGGTACTAGGAACAAGGGGAAAATATCATTATGTTTTACATTAAAATAGTTTTCAGCAGAGCCAATTACAAAAGCTCAACAAATGTCTGGTCACTGTGGATTTGATAATATGAATGTTACAGATCAATAATGCAAGTATGCCACAATAGCAGGGGAGAACACAAATTGAACAAAAACTGAGTTAGACTGAATCACAGCAGCACAGGTACCATGTGGTCCTTCTAGAGAGCAGAGATGGGAAAATTCAGCGATTTCATGCTCCCAGAGGATAGCTACATTCAGAATGTGGGTCAGGGAGTTGGAAATTGTATCCTTATTGCCAATCCATAGTGCATTCAATTATGGTTTCCTTGCTGGGAGTGATGGACCACTGAGTTAACCTTATAGTACCTTTCCAATACAATGCTTTGTACTTGAAAATTGTAGATCTTAAGTGTAAAATGATAAAAAACATTCTCTCTCTTCTTGAAGAGAAATGTACATAAAGTAGAATAACGTATCCTTTCTTAAGATTTCTAAGTCTATGGTTTGTTGCTGAATGTATAACTTATTCTCTCACATTAACATTAGTCCAGCCAAAGTAGCTCTTTTCAAAAGGATGTGCATGAGGTTGCCAAGGGCAACGTAACAGATAGGAGAATCAAAAAAAGTCCTTCGGCATTGCCTGGTACCTTTCACACAGCAATTCACACCTTGAGATTTCCTGAACCATCAGTGTCCTTTCCTCAGGCTTATGCTTTTGATTCAGACTGATCTGCATCAATATATTCTAACTCATCAAGGACAAACAATGGCCTTGCAGAGCTGGAGTTAGCATTTTCTAGTGGTATAGAGTTATTATTGGTGTTCTTCTCAACTGAACTTTCACTCACAACAGCAGTAAGTGGGAGGTCAACATTGCTGACTGCAGCTTCTAATTGAGGGGGCATAGGTGATGGTGGTTTCTCTTCTAATTGTTGCACTGAGTTGTTCAGAAGGGCTGTTGGCGTTCTTCTTGTATTCCCATTTCCTGATGGGCGTAAAGGCAAGGGCACATGTCCTTTATAAAGATTCCATGCTAGGAGAAGTATGAACATCATGACAAAAAGTACCAGGAAACCTTTTATTGTAAATTCAGTCTGAAGGTAACTCTGTGTCATAGGCAAGTTCCCCACACGAACAGTATTGCTTGCAGAGATTGGCACAATGGAAACTGCAGATTTACCACCAGGAAGAGCTTCAGTTGGAATTGGCTGTTGACCCATGCGAGGTCTGTGCACAGAATGGAGGAGGTACCTTGCTGTGACTTGCCCAAATGATTTACCAGCCACTGTTTCAACAGATCGGCAGTCATACTGTCCTTCATCAGCTGCAGAAACATTAAATATTAATAGCCCATCAGTGAAGTAGAGATATTTTGTATCTGCTGCTGGAATCACACTTGCATTTCGTAACCATTGAATGTGAGCCAAGTTAGATGTAGACTGACAATCCAACACCAGATTGTTTCCGGGAATAATCATTCGGAATTCTGTTTTCAATTTTTCTGAACAAATAAAAGGAGTAAGTGTTAATAATTAAATTAATATCACTGTTGAAATACTTAGATGTTAAAAAATATTGAGGGCTACTGTACCCTTTAATAGACATTTGCCAAATCTCTATTTTTTTAAATATGCAATTGTCAACAGTGAGCGTGATAAGGCCATTGTACCACTGCATGCAGCATTGATGTTCTTCCCAGCAGACGGCCACTAATTAACAATCTGCAGCAGGAAATCTGTCCAATTTTCTTTCCTTAGCCCAATGATTGTGAAGCCATTAATACTGTTTCAACTTTATATTAGGTTTTAGAAGTTGGCAATCCAGTTCCCACAGCTTAGTGCATTTGAAACTGTCCCAAACTGAACAATTCAACTTGCTATTACCAAGAAGCAATAAAATACATAGAAATATATCCAAGCCAGTCAGTAGAACAGCTTTAAAAGTGGTACAGCTAAATGGTACTATTCATTCTGCAAGATAAGTTCATATGATTCACTCACTTGTCTCACAAGTGCATGTAGACTTACTGATGAATTTATTTCCAGTTAGTGGTTAAATTGTATAAATTATATGTTTTTGATCTCATTCACATACTGCCTCACTTTTAATAGTGCAGGAGCATGTAATTCAGCTTCCCAAGCCTGCCCCATCCATCTATAACATCATGGCTGATCTGCCCCAAGTCTCAACTCCTCTTTCATACCAGCTCATCATAACCCTTAACCCCCTAATATTTTAAACTTTTTAAATACTTCCAGTGATCCAGCTACAACTATCTGGGGATCGAGAATTCTAGATATTCACTACTCAGAAAAGAAATTCTTTTGTGTCTGAGTTTTAACATGAGTGACCCTTATTCTGTAGCTATGTCCCCTACTAGTGGAATATCTTTTCAACATTTCTCTTGTCAAGTCCCCTTAGGATCTTCTATATTTCAATAAGATCACACTTCATTCTTCTAAATGCTAATGAATAAAGGCATAACCTGTTTAGTCATTCTTGAAAAGTCAACCCTTTCATCCAAGGAAACAGCCCAGTGACTGTTTTTAATTGCCTCAAATGTCAGTAAATCCTGTCTTAATTACAGGGCTATAACTGTGTATACTGTAACTGTACACGAAATTCAGCCTTATCAACAGTCTGTACTTCCCTGGTTTTAAATTCAAACACCCTAGCAATAAAGGCCAAAATTTCATTTGTCTCCTTAATTGCTTGCTGCATTTACATGCTAACATTTGTGGTACATGCATAAGAACACCCAAATCCCTCTGTGCTGCATTTTTGGAGTCTCTCTCCATTTAAATAATAATCTGCATTTTGATTCTTCCTACCAAAAGTGCGTGATCTCACACCTGCCTATATTAAAATCCACCTGCCAATTTTTTGCACACTCACTCAACCAATTTATATCCTCTTGCTGATTCCTTATGTCTTCCAGCAAAACATGCTCTCCAACCTATTTTGTATGGACAGCAAAATTGGATACATTACACTCTGCTGTCTCCTCCAAGTCATTAATATAGATAATGAATAATTGAGGCCATAGGAGAGCTTTCCTTTACTTGGATCATGATTTGCTTGACTGGAGAGTGTTGGGAGATTCTGACTTTAGATGCCAAAGTGAAAAGTTTTACTCCATTTCTCAGAACTTTCACTATCCAAATTTGTCATTATCAAAACATCAATGTTTAAAGACAAACATTAATTAAACCAAAAATGGCATCTTTGTCATAACCCTGACAAATGCCATAATGCACAGAGTATGTTACTGAGTACATAGATAAGCAAGATACAAAAACAAACAGATTTAAACTCAGCCGTAGATTAAATATACACTGCAGGTTTGCTGGCTTAAAAAAAAATCTCCCAATTTTCAGCAATGCAGTAACGGCAAGCCATATAAGTCAATAACTGGCAGAAATAAACAATCCTACCTTCAACCTACTTTAGTCCAAGGCCATCCCCAACACTGAGGAATGCTTTCAGTTGCCGTGATCCACACTCCAGAACTAACCATCCTAAATCCTGCGTCTCAAACTCCCTTCCACTTTCATGGTTCTCAGTAATATCATTTTGGTTAAGCATTTGATCACTCTCCTTCACATCTCTTTGACTGGCCTGGTATCCTTTCTTAATTACATCTGTGCAAAGCATTTTGGGACATTTATCAATATTATATGTGCTATTTTATCACAAATTGTTGTTGACACTTCTGACTTAGTGCGGCATCTCCACTATCCAGCAGAGGGGGCCAATGTGCAATTTAAGGTTAATGCTCCAGGCATTGATTCTCCTGTCATAGCCATTTTAAAGATCAGCTTCCGGTTTTGCAATGGGAGACTGGTTAAAGCAGTACATTAGGAACCTTGACTGCTACTGTCAACAACCCACTACCCTCTAGATTTATAGAGAGAAGATCTAATTGAGGTTTATAAGATGCAAAAGAAGACTCACAAAGTGTTAATGGACAGGATGTTTCCTCTTGTGGGGCAATCTAAAATAAACAGTAATAGTTTTAGGATAAGGGTGGCAGATTTAAAGCCCAGGACAGGAAATTAATTCTCTCAAAGGGTTGTTAATGAGGGGCAGCTTTATCACACAGAGTATGATTTGTATGTGGAATGAACTGCCAGAGGAAGTGATAGATGCAGGTACAGATACAACGTTTAAAAGATGTTTGGATAGGTACACACATAGGAAAGGTTTACACAGATATAGGCCAAATGCAGACAAGTTGGGCTAGTTTAGTTTGGAAAACTTAGTTGGCATGGATGAGCTGGACTGAAGGTCTGTTTTGTACTGTATGACTCTATGACTGATCCTTGTGGCATTCCACTAGTTACATCTTTCCAATCAGAAAAAAGATCCAATAATCCCAATTCTTTGTTCTGTGTGTTAGAGTGAGTTCCTATTTTTTACAAGAATTCCTACAGTAAAGAGGCCATTCGGCCCATTGAGTCTGCACCAAACTTCTGAAGTGCATGCCACCTGGACCCATCTCCATAACCCCCACATTACCCTGGCTAATCCATCTAACCTCACATCCCTAGACACTATGGGGCAATTTAGCATGATCAATCCACATAACCTGCACATCTTTGGACTGTGGGAGGAAACTGGAGCACCCAAAGGAAACCCACATAGACAGTGAGTCTGGACTATTTCAACCAATGCCTCACTATACCTGCAGTCACTTCCTTTAAACCCTTGGATACATGCCATTAGGACTAGGTGAATTGTCTGCGTTTAGTCCCATTATTTTGTCAAATCCGCTGTTTTTCATGATGCAGACGGTTACAGGATCTTTTCTCCCGTTAGCACCTTGCTTACCTGATGTCTTTGAATGGTTATAAGTTTATGGCATTCATTACCATCTGTTATTCTGTATACAGGATATTACGTTCACCAAAAGCACAACATTGTGAAATAAGTAGCACAATATATCAAAAACTTTGAACTTTTGAGGGAAATGAGAAGAGTGCAACCCAATATTGAAGCTGTAAACAGGGAAAACATACCATGGGTGGGGCATTCTGAAGGATCTCCGTTCTCTATGTTTTGAATGAGGTTCCTAAGGAATGTTAAAATAAAGATTAAAATGGAATATAAGATATATTTGCACCAGCAAATAATGTTCTAAGTAAATGAAACAAAATTGTGCAGCGAGCTGTCCTGGCCATATCAGTATGCTTTCAAATAATGATACATTTAAACTTCGGCCTCATAGACACTCATATGGTTGCACTGTTTACTTACAGAACACCAGCTTTTTTCTTTGAAATGTCAACACAATGCCTTGTGTTTTTGTCCCATGCACAGTAAGGGTCTCTTGCCAGCACACAGTCCCAACAATTAACATACCGTGTGCAAACAGCCACAGGCACTTGTACAACCTGTGATGGAGATCCAACATATAACTGACCCTAAGAGAAAAAACACATTTGTAAAATTGATGAAATATATAAAGAAATGCATGTTAAAAGTGGAAAATAAAATCACAAAAGAGTAACGCATTTGACATTAGGCTTGTTTTACCCTTTGTGAAGAAAGCTGTAGGTTTTGCACTGGTTCTGCGGAAATAAACATCTGCACCTGCTCAATAATAAACATTTCAGCCTTTAAGCTGAGTGCCTTGTGCAGATATCCACTGTCTGAAAAAAAGCATATGATTTCTGTGATTGGCAGTTTTGAACAATGTTGTACAAGATATACAATCACATTTTTTCCCCAGAAATCAAAGTAATTAATTCACTCAAAAACAGAAATCGCTGGAAACACTCAACAAGTCTGGTAGCATCAGTGGAAAGAAATCAAGCGTGAACGTCTTGGGTCGAGCGCACACCCAATGTATCACTCGACCAAAAACGTCAACTCTGATTTCTTTCCACAGATGCTACCAGACTTGCTGAACAAACCAGCTGAACTTGGCCGGGGGGGGTGCAAGAATGACTGCCCTTGTCATCAAGGCAGCATTTGACTGAGTATGGCATCCAGGAGCTCTGGAATATTTGAAGTCCATTGGATTTTGGTAACGTTCTCCATTGGTTGGAATCATACCCAGCATAAAGGAATATGGCTATGTTTGGAGTAGGTCAATCATCTCATCTCTAGAATAATGCTGCAGGAATTCCTCAGGGTAGATATTTCCTAATCAACTTTCGAGATATTACTAACTACCACTGTACCACAAGGGCCTCCAGGTTTCCTCAGGGTAGTATCCTTGGCCCAAGCATTTTCAGCAGTTTCATCAATGACCTTCCCTCCATCATGAGGTTTGAGGTAGATCAAAAGTGTTTGCTAAGCAATACACAATGTTTCATACCATTGTTGACTCCTCAAATATTGAAGCAGTCTGTGCCACTATGCAGCAAGACTGAGAAAAAATCCAGGTTTGGATGGACAAGTGACAAGCAATATTTGTGTCAGACAGATGCCAGGCCATTTCCAACATAAATCTTGACATCTCCCCGTGATATTCAGTGGCATGATCATTGCTGAATTTCCCAATTCACAAATCCCATGAGTTATAATTGACCAGAAGCTGAATTGGACCAGCCATATTAATAATGCAGCTACAGAGCAGGTCAGCTATGAACTTTGACACAGCTAACTCACCCATTGACTCTCCAAAGCTTGTCCACTAGCCACAAGTAAGGAGTTTAATGGAATATTTTCTTCCTGCCTGATGAGCAGTAATAACAACCCATAAGAAGGTAAACACTGTTGAGGACAGAGCAGCCTGCATGGTTGCATCCCATCCACTAATGATATGCAAATAAACTGGTTTCATTGACACTTGAAGAAAGGGTACACCATTTGGACAATCTAGAGTGAGTTTTAATCTCAATCTTAGTCATTCTATGCTTATTTTAGGCATGTTTAATGCTTAAAATAGGGTTTAAGAATGGGGAAATATTTAATTCTCTAGCATTTATGCCTCGTATCTTAGTGAACGTAAGCACGGCCAGCTGGGAGATGAGTTACTTCCTTAATGTCAGTTTATTTTCAAGATATTTGATGTCCCCAAACAACATAGCTTGATTTACTCATATAAATCATTCCCTTGCAGTTCAATGTTAGATAACCATTGTTATTGTGTATCAGGTATAGTGCATATGTTTCTCTAATTATTCTAATTATATTTTCTTTATAATTTTATTTCTCAGCTGGTAAGCCTCACTTTCTCAGGAGCCAATTGGTCCCTGGAGTAATGGCCCTTTCTTTTGGTCCTATCAAAGAACAGGAAAAATTTAATGCAAATATAACATTGTATAAAACAGTTATTCTCAACAGTACATTAAATGCACAGAAAGTATTTTACCTGTTCCCAGAAAAATGATATCATATTCTTTCTGATCGGCAGCAACAACTCTGTCCACTGCAATTTGGGTGTACTTTGTTCCCTCTTTAATTAACTTTGGTTGATTATTGATAGGAGTTACAACATCGTCCATCAAAGGGTGATCCTTTACAAACTGGAGTGTTCTGTCTGGCAGATCTAGAGAAGTCTTGAATCTATTCGAGCGAATATTATTGTTGATACACTATGAGAAAAGGAAGAAAGAAAACTATATTAACTGGGCTTTCAAATGTAATGAATACTGAACTTCCTGGTGATAACATGTATGAACTTTATTCATTAAACCAAGATAAATCCACTATTTCTTTTTGCCAATATATAATTTTCTTGCTTCCTCTCCCAAAGGTTAGTATTCAAGCCAGAGGTTAGTTTCACAAGTGTCAGCAGTTTCCACTGCAGGAGCCTGGACAGTGACTGTTGGTAGGCTATTTGACTGTGAAACCAACATAGCTGGGGACAAACATTGACCTCACCTAACAATCACATATTTGAGCTGCACATTAGGAGTTACTGGACAGTGTCCAAGAGTTATCATGATGGCCGCTAGGCACATAAATGGCACTTTGCACACTTTGTGATCAGGCCTGCAACTTTCATGGCCTGGTCAGCCTGGCCCACTTAGTGTGCAAGTGAGCAGAGAAACTGCTTTGCTGAAATTCTAAATAAAAAGTAGAATTTTTGGGGGGAACTCTACTAAAATGATTAAAATGCTTTCATGAAATTATTAAATTTTTTGCACCTAAAGAAATTACATATACCACAAAGTTCAAATCACTCAACTGGAATACCACCAAGGTACAGTTCATTGAAACCTGATGTCATGGGTATGAGAATCAAAAGGTGCTCTTATTTCACGATATCATAGAAGACTCACCACTGTCAAAGATTTTAAAAACTTCCCTGATCTTGGTAGCTGATTTCAGCTAAATGAATGGCTGGGGAATGAAATCAAGTTACTGCACTATAGAGAGGAGTACAACTATCATAATGCAGTTTCTGTTAGCTCTTTAGTGACCCTAATCAAAATGATCCTAAGAGAATGTGACAGAACTTGGATTTGTCTTCATAGAATCACACCTACTTAGGACTTGCAGTTAGCAAGTTAGTGGGGGTGGGGGTGGGGGCAGTTCCATGACTAATGAAACTATAGTCCCAGCATGAATCAGTACCTTTTAGAGAAGAAAAGAAATAGGGGAAAGACTACATGTCATGATGATTCAAAGCCAGAGTCAATTTTATCATCCAAACAACCTTGCAGTGAAATCAAAACCATTACTGACAGAATTTTTAAAAAGGCTGCATGGAAAGCACAGAGAAGTACTGCAGCTCGAAGTTACTTTGAAAATTTGTTACCTTTTAAAAACCAAGATTGAATACTTACAGCTCCAGGGCGAGGACTGGGGACTGTTCCACTGTACATCACCCACTTGGTTCGAGACTGTTCTACCGTCACAGGTGATTTGAATTTCCCTTCATTGAACACTTCCTGAATTTTTTCCATACTAAAGGCACAAACTGCAGAAATGTCCTGCTTTCCCCTATGTATATAAGAGTTTTTAATTATTTATTTTTTAATAGGACAGTATGAACGAACACTGACACATACATATATTTTCCCCTGTGTTATGAACTCTTCCTTTCCCTGTTGTTGCCAAACAACTGACTGCCAGTTTTGTGGATGTTCTTGCACATCCAGCATCAGACTCATTGGTCATGAGATGACCCGCAAAAGACAATGAAGGCAGTAACAACTTGGAAACACAAATAATTAAAGGTTACAGTTGCTGATAGACTGCTTTCAATTATTAAAAAAAAAACTTCCTTTATTCTGTAAATTCTTGTCAGTAACTCAGTGTGGACGTCATCTGTTTCCGTGCTGTATGAATCTAAATGATTATGCTGAAAAAACAAGACATGCTCTCAAAGTTTTTCTTCTTGCACTCATCAGAGGTTTCAAAGTGAGCAACAATTTATACTGCATGACTGAAGGTTGCTGGCCAGCTGGCAGCTTGATTTTGGTTGATTGCCAACATGGAGAATGTACATTGACCAAGCACCACCTCCTACACAGCAAGCTAAGAAAAACGTGTTCAGTTCCCAATCTGATGGGTTTAACTAATTTTATTCAGGTTAGCATTTTGATGACAAATCTTCATTACTGTCCTGGGAGCATTTTGTGAGGAAGGGAAAAGAGATAAACTAATACTTCTGCATTTCTCAATGTGATTACTATTCTGTAACAGATTTGAGAGAATAGGACTGGGCTAGGTTATATTGTCCTCCATTGTTGAATAATGTGTTGACATTGATGATGGAAACTTACAAGCCCATTGACAACATGGCTTGTGCAGAATCATGAGGGAAGTCCAGAAAAGCCCAGCTCTATCTGCTGCAAATTGCTGAATCGTTTGTGCATTTGCCAGCTGTGGTGAGTTTCTAGCCAAGCTGTGGCAAGTTGTGATGGAGGTTGTTAAATGCCTTATTAATTTTATAACTTGGCTTAGTAATATTCAGCTTCCCATTTAGCTAAATATTGAGAATTCAACATGGAAGTCGGAGCAGATACCTTGTCACTTGCTTGAAAGGACCTCAAATGTTGGATACCAGGCACCAACATCTCAGGGCAAGCTGCATGGCAGTGCCCACATGCAGCCTACGTCCACAGACATTTGCATCCAACATGTGCCAGTCTCTAAGACCCTCATGACATATCTCAGATCCACTTACAGAATGTTTTTGCACTTTATTGCTGCACCTCAGGTTAGATTATCAACTTTCATGCTGCAATTTAATCCAGTGCTGAGGGAGATACACCCAGCTCATGGGCTGGACCAGGTTGCATCTGTAGTCTATTCACTTACTGTCATAGGCTCCACTCACTCTAAGCCTACCTCGATGTTCACAGCATCCCTGTCTTGCAGTGCCTTGCCTTTGTGCACTATCCCCTCAACCAGAGATATCAAGCTCACAGTACTGATGCATTGTCTTGCCATTTTAGCTCAATCACAAAGCCAGAAAATTTGTCATAGTTCTCAGCCATCCTCAGCCAAGTCAAGGGAGACAGCCCTTGCTCTGGGAGTACCTATGTAGTAAATAAAGGGCAGCCCCTGTCTAGCGGCTTGCACACGATCAGTCAGCTGCTTGGGGTGGGGTCACAGTAAGGATTCTCTACACGTAAGAGTTGACGAGTCAAATGTTGGGCAACCCAACACCCATCTAGACACTTTCTACCTTACTGTGGGCTCTGTTCCTCCTGGAATGACAGAGAGGCAGGTATAATGGGAGATGAAATTAGATGGCAAAGCTTTTACTTTGAGTGCAGGTGTTGAGTTGTACTGAGCTAGTAAGCAGTCAGTGCAGAGGGCATACAAGGTTAGTGGTGTCAAGCGTTAGGCTGGTGAGACCGAGTGAGTGCAGGCAAGAGTGGTAGAGTATAAGCTTTGGTAAAAGGTGGGTACATAAGTCGAGATAGAATGAATGTGAGATATCAGAGGTAAGATAATGGCACTTACACTGGTAGAATGGAGAAGATTATTGACTTTCTTCTTACATTTCTGTGCATTCTTCAGACAGCTGAGACTGCACTGACCCAGGAGGAAACCTTGGACCAGGCTGGCATGATCCGTTGTCATGACCTCCTCTGCTTGTCCTGAGGGAAGAGGGTGTCCCACTTGTGCACAACCCTGTCTAATAGGACCCCCAAGTTCCCTTGTCTGCCACATCTAGCGCAAAAAATGCTATGAACCATACAGGGCAACTCTGGAGATTATCAACATCCCAGGGGTTATCATTGACCAGAAACTCAACTGGACTCACCACATAACATCTGTGGCTACAAAAGCAGGTCAGAAGCTAGGAATACTGTGGCGAGTGACTCACCTCCTGTCAAAGCCTCAAAGCCTGTCCACCATCCAGGAGGCACAAGTCAGGAGTATGATGGAATAGTCCCCATTTACCTGGATGAGTGCAGCCCCAAAAACACTCAAGAAGCTTGACACCATCAAGGACAAAGCAGCCCACTTGATTGGCACTACATCCACAAGCATCCACTGCCTCTACCACCATTACTCAGCAGTAGCAGCACATACTATCTACAAGATGTACTTGAAGTTCACCAAAGATCCTCAGGTAGCACCTTCCAAACCCAAGACGACTTCCACCTAGAAAGACAAGAGTAGCAGGTATATGGAACACCACAACCTGCAAGTTCCCCTCCAAGTCACTCACCATCCTGACTTGGAAATATATCGCTGTTCCTTTATTGTCATTAGGTCAAATTCCTAGAATTCCCTCTCTCATGGCATTGTGGGTCAACCCACAGCAGGTGGACTGAATATGAGGTGCTGCTCCTTCAGTTTGTGTGTGGTGTCATTGTGGCACTTGAGGAGGCCTAGGATGGACATCACTCAGGGAGTGGGAAGGGGAGTTAAAATGGTTGGCGACCAGAAGGTACGCAAACTGGAGGAGCAGCACCTCATATTTGGCCTTGGGAGCCTACAGCCCGATGGCTTAATCATGGAATTCACCAGTTTTAAAATATCCCCACCCCTGGCCTCATCCCATGTCCAACCCTCCCTCTCATCTTTGCCTCCTTGACCTAACACAATCTGTCCATCTTCTCTCCCAACTGTCTGTCCCACCCATCCCACTGAGCAATCCCCACCACTCCCTACCTGCATTCACCTATCACCATCCCACTTACCTTCCCCAGCCCCACCCCTCCTCTCTCTATTTATTTCCCAGCTCCCTTTCCCCTCCCTAATTCTGAAGAAGGGTCCCAACCCAAAACGTTAACTTTCCTGCTCCTCTGATGCTGCCTGGCCTGTTGTATTCCTCCAGCTCCACACTGTATTGACAATGATCATTTGGGCAAGTTACCAGCAAACAGCTGGGTCCCCACGGATATTACCTCAGTAGAACGGAGGTTTTGTTTGGATAGGAGGGGGAAATAAAGAGGAAATATTTTCTGAAATTGAATAATTGTTACCAGGTAAAAACAACCAACCAAGCAAATTGCAATACCTCAATTTTGAAGTATTAAAAAGAGCCCATTCAATATCTTCATTAGCATTATATCTAGTGAATGCTATTGATGAGTCCACCCAACACAAGTTAAAAAGGCAAAAACAGCTGTTGAGGAAATACAACCACTGGGGACACTGATTTATTCAACTTTAGTTACAAAACTAGGATTACACAATCTTATCAACATCATTCCTTTGGATTATAATTATGTAATTCTGTCCAACCTTACCACTGAGAAATAAAAACTGCATAGAAAATATTATTCCTCCAGTTTGATGTCCTCAGCACAAAAACATCTTGAATGATGTTAAATGGACAGTTTGAGTCTGGGGAAGAGCACAGTAGGCTGGCTTTCAGGAAGGTGGTCCACTTCCTTTGGAGAATCCGCTGGCCGCCACGATCACCCTTAAATCCAAAATAATAGGCAAACATCAGCAGAAACTCATTTTATGATACATTGATCATTAGCAGAAGATATCCAGATGTCCAAACTTTGTCAATGGTACTACTTAAAATGCTCAGTGAGTGATTCACATTTAAGAATGCTGGGGTGGAGAAATGGCACAGCAAATGGGAGGAAAAAAACAGTGCTTTCAACTCCCATAAAGTCTCTCCTATCTGACTTGGGAATGGGGCTAATATAAGGTCCATTATGACTTAGAAAAAAAAATTAGTTAGAAGTCCCATTTGGTTCAGTGGGCAAAAAGACTAAACATTGTGGCACTTGGTGATGAGAAAACAGTCTCTGATGAAATCTGTCAGCTCAATGTTAATCTTTGGTAAATTTTCATTTATATCTGGCCTACTCTGTGCTTTCAGCACTCTTTTTGTTTTGAAAGAGTATATTCAGTCACAGGTTTATAATCTAGTTAAACAGGACACAGTAATTAACTTGAAAACAGTTTATGACCTCCTGCACATTTTCAGCACATTTTTGCTCTGATTTAAAATAAATTCAGTCACACATTAATAATTTAGTTTGATATAATTAAGCAATTATCCTGAAAACAGCTGCAGTGATCAGTTGTATGTATTGGGTGGAACAATTTTTTTTTTGGAATGTGTACGATCACTTCAGTCCCTTTTGGTTGGGTGCGTATGCTTCTTCTTGACTTCAACTTTTGACATTACTTAATCACTAGCAACAGAAGATAGACTTCTCAAGAGTCAAGACCTCCCACATTCAGCGTTTCCTCCTGCACAGTGAGCCTGTTATAATATCACTTGTACTGCTAGTAAATACAATAAAAGCAATGTGTGCATTCAATGCAACTGTGAAGTTTAAATCACTCTACCAGAGAGTCATGCAACAACCAGAGGATTGCTTTATGGCTTTTTCTTAAAAAGGAATCTTGTTTGATTAGTGAGAGGAACATTTGTTATTGTTGGTTTGCCTTCTTTATTGAAGTTGGTCATTTCTTGAATGCAAAGAGTCACCTGTTGCGTGTTCTAACATTGATTGTTAAGGCTGAGTGATACATCAAAACTGTACACTTTTGCACAGCATACATTGGATGAATTGTCTGATTTTGTTGGACTGCCCTGTATTTCTAGCATGCCTTTTCTTCTTAGCTGCTTAAATTCTTTGAAAGGAGGGACATCAGTGCTGAGAAACCGAGCATTCAGCAAATCACAGATCTTATACAGCAAGATTAGATGCAGCATAAAGTTTTATTTACTCAAACACAAAGATCTGTCTCAATTCTAAATGAGCTCTCCCATTTTCCTACATACTGGGATTAGTGGCAATGATGTAAAGCAAAGAACTGTGGATGCTGGAGATGAGAAATAAACAAACGTAGACATTGCGAGAGAAACTCAGCAGGCCTGGCAACAGCTGAGGAGAGAAAACAGAGTTAACGTTGAGTCCTGTGACCACTCGAGATGAAAACTCTGTTTTCTTTCCATAGATGCTGCTGGGTTTCTGTGTTTGCTTTAGTGGCAATGAAATTCAATTTGGGACAAGTTTGAATGCTGTGGATCCGTATTGAATTAAAATTGAGCTGTAAGTATTCAAAATTAACTCATTTAGTGAGTTGAGGTCAGTTCTATCCCATCAGTCTAGGTTTGATTCATACCAATGCCCAGGTGTTCAATGCATTGCATGGCAACACTATCATTTTGCTGAGCATATTATTAATAATAACACAATTAAATTCTGCCACTGCAGAATTTTACAGAGTACTTTATGTCAGCACCCACCTTACATACTCGGGCAATTCTTGAAACCACAAGTTTATTGTAGAATTCAAACTCAACAGCAGTTTCACTGAAGAAAAGGTAGATTTTATCATCATCTCCATCAGTATTTTCACTCTCTTGCACCACATCCAAATGAACAAAATTAGGATCTGTTTTTTAAAAAAGTACATTAATCCAACAATCCAGTGAAAGTGATTAATTTGTCAAAGAAAAATGATCAACTCCACAAAGAGAGATTTAGAGTACAGAAGAAGTCATATTGGACTTGAAACATTAATGTTTCCCTAAAATGCTGCCAGATCTGTGATTTTTTCAATGCTTGCTTAGGAAATCTGCAATCTGCATATCAAGTTGACGATATTATATAGACAACAAGAAAAATGTATTCTGAAACACAACTCTTCGAAGTGTCAAAATGATAGAAACAATGTCTTGTGGCAGTAATATTATAGTGTTAGCAAATATAAAACCAGTTCTATAAAGGTAAGTATTTTAAAAATTATAGTATCTGGTTCAATCCAAAATAAATATTTAATTTGTAAAATTCCCATCACTTGTTGCTATGAACATAATTTATGATCTTAGATATGATTTCCCCAAGTTAAACAAATCAGACAGTGTAACAAGTAGATTTGATTTCCCAACTCTGCCCAGTTTCCAATCTCAGTGCATTACCAACAGTGATTAAATAGAGGCCATGCACCTATACACAGGAAAGGCAAATCAAGGGTTAGGAGAACCATGTATCAGCTACTGAATAAATTTGAATTTTTGGGAGACAAGTTGGTCATTTAATCAGCTTAGCTTGTACTAACATGTGAGCCAGGAAGTTGTTAATAATTGAACCTTGAGTAATCAAGCAGCAAGACACTTAGTTCAAATCTTGCCCAGATTGATGAGATAAAAGTCTGTCAGCTGTAAATGTCCATTGTGAAACAAGTTAAGGCAGTAACATACCAAGAATGGACCCAGTAAATAAAGTCAATTGAAACACATTATTATTGTGACTAACAGAGACAGGCTTGCTCTGCATCGAATCTTGCTGGACCCATATTCTTCATTCAGAAATTTCTCAATCAAAACTTCTCACTTTGATGACACAGGGTTTTGTTGGGAGAATTTTTCACAAACCCCTGTGCTTCAGCTTTTGAGTAACAGCATCCCAAGATGGTCTTATTTGTAACAGTATCATTAGTAAACAAGAACATTTGAACCAGTGTTTTCATTCTCAAAAACACCAAACAAAAATTGGTTGATTTCATTTTATTACTTTTGTTTTAAAGTGGTTAACAGACTTGAGCAGCCTTTCTGCAGCAAAATAAAAACAAATAATCAGTGAACAAAATTCCTCTGAGTTTTACATTACACTCCCGTCTTCAATTTTGTAGTTGACACAACAAACCAAAGTTTACATGTTCTCCACTGTGCTTCTCCCCAAACAATGAAATAAAACTCGAATGGTGAAAAGGAGCCGCTGGGGACTTTCAGCGTCACACACAAGAATTGTGCTCACCATTTAGCCAGGAAATCCCATTTTCAGACCTCAGGTTGTTTTGCAGGCTACGCAATAGAATAGGCTCAGTGCCAAGGAAGTTATTGGCTGTTGCAGAGTAGAATTCTCCATCTAAAATACATGAAATTATGTTAATCTAAAAATCAACTGAAACTACAGCTATCACACATTGTACTGTCAATAAACTCAAATGAATAGAATTTGAGTTAGATTTCCAATTTCTGCTCACCCCATTGTATCCAGCTGGCTAAATGAATCTTTGTATCTCAGTTTACACACTTTATCCAGCTTAGAATCTAAATTACACAACATACTCTCTCTATCCAGTTCTCTTGAAGCATGTGATTCACAATGAAATGGTGTCAGCTGTGACTCTGTGGTAGGACTCTCAGAGAAGTCAAAAGTGCATGTATTCGAATTGTATGGCAGAGACTTCATCACAAAGTTAAGGCTGACACTCTAAGGTGTTGCCTTTCAGAAGTGACTTTAAGCAGAGGCCTTTTCTGTCCTCCGTAGGTGCACACAATTTTGGCTTATTGATTTAGGGAACGTGGGTGTCACTGGCTGAGCCAGAACTTAACTTCTTGTGCATTAGCCAAATGTGGAGGTGCCGGTGTTGGACTGGGGTGGACAAGGTCAGAAATCACACAACACCAGGTTATAGTCCAACAGGTTTATTTGAAAACACAAGTTTTCGGAGCCTAAAGAAGGAGAGATTTCTGACATTAGCCAAATGGCCATCATGTGCAAGCACTAGTTTCCACAATCCAGGTTCAATTTGATGGGTGGGTTGGGGCTGAGGTGGAGAAATAGGAGTGGGACTGGTCCACACCACCTACTTCCAAGCTGGTGGATATTGAGGATAATTACATCTTCCCACTGTTGTTCTTGTTAAGATTAGCCGATGACAGACCAAGATCAGGTCTGACATAAAATAAATTGTTTTTTTGATGCAATACCACACTGGGTGGAACTCTCTCACTTATCTGCTCCATTTTGTTCTATCACTTCTGAGCCTGATGTGTTAAACAAAATACTCTAGTAGACTAGGAGCAACCATGATGCACTTGATGCTTCAACTGCTGCTCAACCTGCAGAGCATTTCTTACCATTCTCAAGTTAGACCATAAGACATAGGAGCAGAAATTAGGCCATACAACCCATCAAGTCTGCTCTGCCACTCAATCATGAGTGATATATTTCTCAACCCCATTCTCCCACTTTCTCCCTGTAACCCTCAATCCCCTTGACAATCCAGAAACTATCTATCTCCATTTTAAATATACTCAATGCCCTGGCCTCCACAGCCTTCTGTGACAGGGAATTCCATAGATTCACCACTCTCTGGCTGAAGAGGTTTCTCCTTATCTCCAATCTAAAAGGTCTCCCCTTTAAGGCTGTGACCTCAGGTCCTAGTCTCTCCTACCAATGGGAATATCTTCCCAACATCCACTCTGTCCAGGCCATTCAGGATTCTGTAAGTTTCAATTAGATTCCCCCCTCATCCTTCTAAACTCCATCGAGTATAGACCAGAGTCCTTGAATGTTCTTCATACGTTAAGCTTTTCATTCCTGGGACCATCCTCATGTACCGCCTCTGAATCTGCTCCAGGGCCAGAACATCTTTCCTGAGATATGGGGCTCACAACTGCGCACATTACTCCAAATGTGGACTGACCAGAGTCTTGTAGAGCCTCAGAAATACATCCCTGCTTTTATATCCAAGTTGTCTCAAAATAAATGTCAAACGTGCATTTGTCTTCCTAACTACTGACTCAAACTGCAAGTTTACCTTAACAGAATCCTGGAATAGAACTCCCAAGTCCCTTTGCACTTCAGATTTCTGAATTTTCTCCCCATTTAGAAAATAGTCCATGCTTCTACTCTTCTTACCAAAGTGCATGACCTCACATTTTCCCACACTGTACTCCATCTAACACTTCTTTGCCCACTCTCCTAACCTGTCCAAATCCTTCTGCAGCCTCCCCACCTCCTCAATACTACCTGTCCTTCTACCTATCTTTGTATCATCTGCAAACTTCGCCAGAATGCCTTCAGTTCCTTCATCTAGATCTTTAATGTATAAAGTGAAAAGTTGTGGTCTCAACACTGACCCTTGCAGAACACCACTCGTCACTGGCTACCATCCTTTCAAAGACCCTTTTAGCCCCACTTTCTGCTTTCTGCCAGACAGCTGATCTTCTATCCATACTAGTACCTTGCCTCTAACACCAGGGGCCCTTATCTTACACAGCAGCTGCCTGTGAGGCACCTTGTCAAAGGCCTTCTGGAAGTCCAGGTAGATAAATCTATTGGCTGTCCTCGGTCTAACCTGCTCATTACTTCCTCAAAGGATTCTAACAGATTTGTCAGGCATGACCTCCCCTTGATGAAGCTGTGCTGACTTTGCCCTATTTACCATGTACTTCCAAATATTCAGAAATGTCGTCCTTCACAATGGACTCTAAAATCTTACCCATGACCGAGGTTAGGCTAATTGGTCTGTAATTTTCAGTCTTTTGCCTTACTCCATTTTTAAACAAGGGTATCACGTTTCACTTCAGAATTCCAGAATAAGCAATTTTCTGGGAAAAGAAACATTAGTAGCTTTGGAGCCCAAATTCTGGCATGAGGTCAGAGTGTTTGTCTATTATTAAACGATGCTTCTCATTTCGGTTCTGCATTGTGGATAATGTTACTATTAGGTGGGACAACACATAATTTTGCTCCAGATGTGATGTACAGTTAGCTATAATAAAGATAAAGTCTAAAGTTTTCAAGAAGATTTGTAGCTTGGGTTGTGGATGAGGTTGTAGACATGCTCGCCAAGCCGGTGAGTTTGGTAATGTTTCGTCACCCTGCTAGGTAACATCATCAGTGTGCCTCTGGTGAAGCGTTGGTGTTCTGTCCTGCTTGTTATTTATATGCCTCGGTTTGCTGGGGTGGTTGGTATTATTTCCGGTTCTGTGTCTCAGTGGCTTGTACACAGGGTCTAATTCAATGTGTTTGTTGGTGGAGTTTCGGTTGGAATACCATGCCTCCAGGAATTCTCTGGCCTGTCTCTGTTTGGTTTGTGCGATTGTGGATGTGTTGTCCCAGTCGAATTTGTGTCCCTCATTGTCCATGTGTAGTGAGACAAGTGAGAATTGTTCATGAATTTTGGTGGCTAGTTGGTGTTCGTGTATCCATATTGTCAGTTTTCTTCTGGTCTGGCCTTTGTAGTGTTTCTCTCCTTGCATGGTATTTTGTGTATTACATTGGTTTTGCTAGTTATGGGTATGGGATCTTTTACGTTCGTCAGTAGCTGTTGTAGGGTGGTTTGTTGGTTTGTGAGTTACTCTGATACCTAGGGTTCCGAGTAGTCTCGTGGACATCTCTGTACAGTAGGGTGATTACTGAGTCTGGTCTTGTTATGTCATCCTGTTGTGGTCTGTTGTGGTTTTAGCACCAAAAAACTCCGTACTCCAATGCAACCGACCAGGAATGGACATCCACACTGCAACAAGCCATCAGCAAACAACAACAAAGGACCAGAACAAGGAAAAGAATAGCCCTACAAGAAAAGCTGTCCAAAATCACTCACATCAACGACACGGACAAAACAGATTCATGGATTAAAAACATCTCAGACCGACCACTTACGGACACCGAGAAGACTGTCCTAGTATGCGGACTTAATTAAAACAACAGAGACACCAAAAAGACTGACTGCACTGGAATCAACACTAAAGAGCAACGGACTCATGGAAAAAGTACAACAGACCATCAGACAGACGATAGTCTCCAACACTGAGCAAAAAAGGAAAGTGGAACACATTCAATGCAGAAGAGAGGAAAGCCTTGGAAAGACTCAACGGAACACTGTAATCTTACCAGCGGACAAAGGGTGCATGTCAGTAATCCTCAATAGAGCCCAATACATTGAGAAAGCTAATACACTACTAGCAGATACCGACACATACCAACAGATGCCAATAGACACGACACCACAGTTAGGGAACCAGATTACAACAACCCTGAAGAAGTTACACAACTCAGGAGACACAGCAAGACAGACTACCAAAAAATGAAGCCATGGGGATCCAACACACCCTGATTCTATGGACTCCCCAAAATACACAAAGCAGGGGTCTCCCTCAGACCCCCTTGTCTCACTACCAGGCACACCAACATATAGACTTGCCAAAGAACTACAACAGAAATTTAAATACTTCGTGGACAACATTACCCACTCCATCCACTCATCCAAGAATTCTTCGACATCATCAAGGACACCAGGATTAAAGAGGATGAGATGATGATATCCTTCAACGTAGTAGCACTATTTACACGCATAAACATCAACCTTGCCAAAGAAACAATTGGCACATTACTGGACGAATCAATAGGCAGACAACCCAGGACACCAACAACATCAATAAGGACACCACCATGAAACTACTAGATCTGTGCCTCACAACGCAGTTCACCTTCAACGACAGCATATACAAACAAATCAATGGAACATCAATGGGATCCCCAATATCAGGACTGATTGCAGAAGCAGTAATGCAAAAGTTAGAACGGACAGTGCTCCCCATTATACAACTCAAACTTTGGATCCAATATGTAGATGCCACCTTCGTGAATATTAAATGCACAGAACTAGAAGAAACTCACCGACACATAAACAACGTTCTTACCAGGATAAAACTCACAAAAGAAGAAGAGAACAACCAACTACCCTTCCCGGACATAAAGGTAGAACGCAAAAACAATGGGGAACTCCAGATTAGCGTATATAGAAAGACCACACATACGGACCAGATACTTAATTACACGAGCAACCACCCCAACACCCACAAACGGAGCTGCATCAGGACACTATTTAAATGAGCCACAACACATTGCAGCAACCCGGAACTATGCAAAGCAGAACAGGAGCACCTATACGGAGTCTTCAAAAGGAATGAATACCCAAAAAGCACAATCCGCTGTTACCTTAGAGACAATTCACAACAGGAAGACACATGACCAGACTCACTAATCACCCTACCATACATCAAGGACGTTTCAGAGATGACCACAAGACTACTCACATCCCTCAATATCAGAGTAGCCCACAAACCAACAACCAACCTATGACAACTACTGACGATAGTAAAGGATCCCATAAACAAAACCAACAAAACCAGTGTAATATATAAAATACCTTGCAAGGACTGTGAGAAACACTACATAGGCTAGGCCAGAAGAAAACTGACAATGTGGATACATGAACACCAAATAGCCACCAAAATTCATGAACAATTCTCACTTGTCTCACTACACACAGACAAAGAGGGACACAAATTCAACTGGGACAACACATCCATAATCGCACAGGCCAAACAGAGACAGGCCAGGGAATTCCTGAAAGCCTGGTATTCCAACCGGAACTCCATCAACAAACACATTGAATTAGACCCTGTGTACAAACCACTGAGAAACTGAACCGGAAGTAATACCAACCATCCCAGCAAACCGAGGCATATAAATAACAAGCGGGACAGAACACTGACGCTTCACTGGAGGCACACTGACGATGTTACCCAGCAGGGTGACGAAACGTTTGCAACCAAGCCCACCAGCTCAAAGAGCATGTCTAAAACCTCAAAGGTAAAGTCACCACAGTTCCAAAGGACTACAGGGTTGCTCTCTCATTAGAAAAAACAACTGGTGGTGGTTTAACCCACAGGACACCACTCCTCATGTGAGAGGGAGTTTGAGGCACAGAGCCTTCAAGGTAACCTCAACTGGTATGAGAAATGAACCTGTGATGTTAGCACCACTCTACATCATAAAGCAGCCATCTTGACAACTGCAGTAACTCATGTCATTATAATAGTGAATCTAGTCAACAAGTACAATCGTTGATCCTTGGTAAGATTCTGAATAAAAATGTGTTCTGCATCAAGGACTTCCACCAAAGTTTTAGAAACTCTGGCATTTGATATTCAGCCCCATTGAATTTCAGAATACTAAAAACGTAGAGTGTATTATAAGATATAACTACAGTCTGCATTCCAAATAACCACTGAAATTGTTTTAGTCACTTCTTGTTGCAACTGTGGCATTGGAGCATCCATGCGCAAGTAGATGGATCATAGTGAACATTTTTAACGTGGCACGCTATCTCAGCATTGACAACACACAATCCACTAATCTTTTGATCAGTTGTTGCTTAAAGTCCAAACCAGACATGCGTGCATCTTTAGTCTGATATTCAATTACAGTACAATGGAGGTATTGCAGGTTCTGTGTTGCTGTCATTTGGTTGCGATGCTATATTGAGGCCCTCTGCCAGTTCAGGCACACATAAAAGATCCCATGGCACTATTCAAAGAACAAAAGGTCACGTGTCTCGGTCAACATTCTGCCTCAATGGCCACCCAAACAAAGATAAATTAACAGGCCATTTATCTAAACTGCTGTTTCTGGCATCTTGCTGTCTGTTTGTCTACATAGCATTAATTACCGTACAAAAGTAATTCCTTCGACACAACGAGGGCTTATTTTTTGTTTTATTTCTTCATGAGATGTGGGCTAGGCCAGCATTTATTACCAGTTCCCAATTGCTGAGAGTATTTAAAGGGCAACCACATTGTTGTGGGTCTGGAATGACATGTAGGCCAGATTAGATTGAAAACAACAAGGTTGATTTCTTTCTCTAAAGGATATCAGTTAACCAGATATATTTTTACCACAATCAACAATGGTTACATGGACGCTACTAGAACGTCACAACCTCCAATTTCAGTTTTTGTTTAAAATCACATTCAAATTTCACCACCTGCCCCAATGGGATTTGAACCTTCGACCCTAGAACGTTTGGATTACTAGTCTGAATCACTGGTCTGGTAACATTAACAAAACGCCACTGCCTCCCCTTCAAGGTAGGATATAAATGAAAGTTCTCTCCCAACTACAGTGCAAGAGCTACAAATCACCAAAAATATTTCCAAAGATGAAAAAGTACATTACGTACCAACCATAACAGAGGCATATCCCTGAGTAGGATCAAATGGGCATTGTCCTTTACTCTCTTCAGGCTTGTTTTCCAGTTCAATTTTGCCATTGTTAATTACCTATTAAATAACAGATGTGTTATTTTATGTATGTTAAATTCAACTGAGGTAAGTTTGCAATGACAATGTGTGAACAAGTTTTCTTATAAAATTGCAGTTTAGAACAAAAAAAACACAAGATAGTCCAATCATTCAATGAGTTCTTATAAAGTTGAGTAGCAATGCCAAATTCAATGCTCTCTTTAATCCTTTGCTAACAACACACAATTTTATTCACAGATACAACTATAATTTTGTGTTACTTTGGTACAAAATTATCTTTTTCCACTCCCCCAGCACAAAATTTACAAGGACATAAACCTAGTATGTCAAGGTGCACAGTGGAGTAGCACACTATGTCAACTGCCCGTGACCTAGGTTTGGCCCAGCTCAAGAGTTTCATATCTTCCAGGTTTGGAAACGGAGTGGGGCAGTGAAGAAAAAGAAATCAGATATTTCAGTTCTGATCACTATCATATAATTCTTGTTTGAAAATGTATGTGTGAACCCTGAATGGGAACACACTTAACTGTGATGACATTCACAGCAGAATAGTCCACTAGCAATGAAAGGGGCTAGATATCATGTATTCGTAGCCAATGTTTATAGAATCATATTTACTGTCTTGGGTTACTAGTAAGAATGGCCACCTGGGACACATTATCTGAAGACTGTACATCTGCAAGAGTCAGTCCTTCAGTATCAGTACGGAGTGGAGGGTGGAAAAGGAATAAAAATTATGAGCAAAATGTACACAAGGCAAGAACATGAAAAAGTTTTAATTTTAAAAAATCTCGATCAATTGTATAAGGAATCTTCAAAAGAAGAACGTGGACTTGATTAATACAATTGCCTTCACTAGCACTTCATCCTGATGTGATGTGGTGTGGTGATATCTAAGGAACCACAAACTGGAGACAGGAATCTGAAAAATCTATGTTACATAGTGAAACTGTTCCTGCATATCACTTCAGCAATGCCACCTCATTCGGTACAGCGTATTAAGGTGTAAGGTACATTTCGAATTTCACTGTGGTTACACAGTACATTTCCATGTCTCCAGGTTTCACTGCAATTGAATAGATACTTATCATGTGGCTTACTTTATAAAGATAACTTATTACTCAGCAACCAGCTTATTGTTGACAAAATCTAATGTGAAAATTAATATTTCTTGAGTGAAAACAGTGGCAATGAGCTGCAGATAATTCCTTATGTTTATACATGTTTATCACAAAGTAGAACTAGATTAGCTACTCATAAGATCTGTACTGGTAGGATTCCGTATAACAATTTTTACATAAATTACAATATTAATTCTTTGTCAATATTTTCCTACAGTTAAATTGTGTGGTACGAAATAAGCTGAAAAAGATCACAACGTGAATTGACCTCAACTCACATCTCACTTCATTGCATAATTTTAAACTCAAGTATTGATCACTCAAGAGTGAATGTGATGCCAATCTCTACAAGTATACTGACCAAATAATCGCATGTCGGCTGAAATGCATTGGTTCCGCAAATGTACATTCTAGTTTCAGTTAAACGTTGGAGAATGCGTATGTAGTTGCGACAATCAGTCTGTAATGAAAAAATTAATTACATAAAAATGTTGAAGACAATGGTTGCCCTTTACCAATTAATACAGATCAATTCACACACCATCTTCAACATCAGGTCTGATTATGGGTGGCATGAAATTAAGAAGAATAGAAAACAGAAAGGGACATATACTGCTGCAGTTGGACTCCAAAGTGAGATGCAATATCAATACGGTTTATTTGTTTTGGGATTACTATTCCCTCAGTCATTGGCAAAACATACCAGTATTTTAAAATTGATATAAAATGTCATAAATTTATAAAGACGAGGCCCATTGTAACATTATATGTTGCTCCTGCATTTATTTTCCACCACAGATGACAAAATACAGATCAGGAATGGACAAATTGAATAGCAGAACAGGTTTGAGTTACAGATAGGTCTACTATGATCAAGCAGCTATAGCTCAGGTGTATGTTATATCATAGGGCAGTGAGGGATCAAAATTATTATTGTATGTCCAACTTGCTCTCACCTCAGAGAATGTCAAAGTTATGCTATACTAGAGAAACTGGTATCAATCCCTTTTAGAAGTAAAACTGAGCATCAATTTCAACACTGTCGTCAATACGAACAAGCAAAATATAATTTTACAAGTTCAAATGATCTATTCATTTTACAAAATTTAATGCTGTAGTAAAGATTGCAATAACTAAAAAAGACTTATGACATACTGAATTTAGATATATGTTTTGGCAAAATAAGCTTTGATGGATGGCACAAAAGACAAAAGGGTGCTGTAAAGATTGCAAAAATACACATGAGCTTGTGCAAAATACGTGCATAATTTCAGAAGGATTATCAAGACATCAAAGTTTTTAAATTTCCTGACCTTTAAGTTTTTGAAAAAAAACTTAAAGAAAATCAGTGCTTGCTATTTTACTCTGTCTGTTAACATAAGCCTGAGAACTATCACTATAGGATTTGAGCTGCTTGACAGATTTCATAACCTATCAATATACAGTGGGTGCCTGTCAATACTTGGTTTGATGGAAAACTTCAAATACTTAAAGTTTTGAAAGTGGGGCTATGAATACAATGAATTATTTTATAAAGGATTAAGTACTTGAAGGAATTTAAATGCACTGAATGTTATTTTTTTAAAAAAAAGTATGTTCTTTTCTTAAATAATGAATTCATCAATTATGCTTAAGAACATTTTATTTAATGTCAGCACAGATCCTGGCCATGGTAGGTGTGTTGGCAAGGAGGGTCTAAGGGCAATGAGTAGTGGGGAGCATGGATTGACATGAGTTGATACTAAGTTGGCATGGGGCTATAAAAGGACTATGGAATGGATAAAGACCACAAGTTGATATGGTGGAAATGAGATGACATTGGGTGGGTGGAGGTCATGAGGTGAATGTGAAGTACAGGGAATGGTGATAGGGGTGAGTGGATGGAGGCTGTCTTTGGTTTTATAATTTAATTTCAAACAGCTGCAGCAAAGTCTTAAGCAGACCATTCCCATATCACACCTCTGCACCCAGCACTGTGCTACCTCCATTTCTTTCTGTAACTCCAGTTAAAACACATCTACTCAAAATGAAATCCAACTATCCAGGATAGTTTCTGGCCCCTTAACCCCCAAGTCAGGTTTCAGAAACTGAAATTTTCACAAGTCGGAAATCTTAGGAATGAAAATTCAGGGTATGGTCTCAGGAACCTGTGGTTGGCATGAAAAGCCAAAATATCACTCTAGGCTCCTGGATTTCATCACAATAACACAGGGTTGTATAACTGGAAAGCACTTATGTGAGCAGGGTGGAATTAAGCTTGGTGGCCATCATCAACAGCTTTCTAACATTCCCCACCTATGTTCACACATGAAAAACTGCTGTGGGCAACTTGTGACCATACACTACTGAACAGGTAATGGGGTACATGTTGAATGGTAGGATGCCAAAGAGGTACAGAGGATCACAGGGTCCTTGGTGTGCATGTCCATAGAACCTTGAAGGCAGCAGGACAAGTAGATAAGGTGGTTAAGAAGGCATATGGATACTTGCCTTAATCAGTCGAAGCATCAAATACAAGAACAAGGAGGTTACGATGGAACTGTATATACAACTGTTGGACAACTGTGTGCAGTTCTGGTTGCCATATTATAGGAAGGATGTGATTGTATTAGAAAGGTTAGGGAAGAGATTCTGCAGGATATTGCCTGGGCTGGAGCGTTTCAGCTGTGAAGACAGACCAGATAGACAGAGGTTATTTTCCTTACAGCAGAGAAGACTGAGGAGACATCTAATTGGGCTGTACAAAGATCTGATGGGCATAAATAGGGTACATAGGGAAAGATATTCCCCTTATTAGAAAGGTAAATAATACAGGGAGCACTGTTTTAAGGTAAGGAGCAGGAGGTTAGAGGGGACTTGAGGAAAAATGACTTCACATAGAGGGTTGAGGGAATCTGGAACTCACTGTCTAAAAGGGTAGTAGAGGCAGAAACCCTCAAGACGTTTAAGAACTAATTTAGATGAACCCACTTGAAACGCCACAGCATAAGATGCTATGGGCTAAATGTTGGAAAAAGGGATTAGAATAGATGGATTTTGAAGACTAGCATGGACATGATGGGCCAAAGGGCCTTTTTGTGTGCTGTAACAACTCTTGACTCTTACAAAATCAAAATCTTGCTTTCATTTTTACAAAACGATATTTTTTTCTGATATGACTGAATATAATTTATGTTCAAGAGTTAGGATCTTCCACTTCTTTGGAAATATCCAGGAAAAGACTGATGAGAATTCGCAGTTTATGGAAACTCCTAGGTCACAAACAATAATATTGTTGTATATTTTTGAAGAATAGCAGATTGCTCTAATAAACCTGAAGTCATTTCAGAATGTTTCTACATGTTAGTGCTCCACATTATTACGAACCATTGTTGGCAGTAGCTAGTTAGTTACCAATGCATGCAGTATTAATTGTAGAACATACCTCTCTTGACTTTCCTTTGTACATACATTCATTCCGTTTGCTTTCAGGAACAGCCCACATTTCCTGGAATAAAGGGAGAGGGAGACGTGTAAACATGTACCATTAGAGATGAACACAGAGTCATTATTCGAGGCAAGCTTGGGAGGCTTTAAAAAGAATTCAAAAATGAAAGTACTGCAGTACTTGCACCAGCTGTGGAAAGACAAGTCAGTTGATCTTTCAGGCATTATGACTAATTGTCAGAACAAGCTTATTAAAGATGAATCACATTTAAGAAGGAACACAAGGGAACGGGAATAGGGAAAGACACATAGCCAAAAATGATGTGACAAAAAGACAATTAAATGCCAGACCTAATATCAGCAGGAGACAAAGGAATGCATAATTAAAGGAATTAATGAAATGAAAAGCAGGCTTAAAAATATGCTCTGAACATGGTTTGGACATTGGTAAAATGGGAACCACAAAAAACCTGAAGGTAGAGGCTTTAGTGAAGTGGTTCAGGAATCTGATGACAAGGAGGGAAACCATGAGTCTAAATGATGCTGGCCTGCACCTTTGATGGTTGACCTGCATTTATTGCAGTCTCTGAGGCACTGCATGCTCCTCATGTCTGTTTTGGCAAGCACAAACATCCGGAAGAAAACCGATGTACTAATCCTTGGTACTGAGGGGGTGTCTAGGACAGACAGCGTGTGTGTTTGTGTGTGTGTCTGTGTGTGTGTGTGTGTGTATGTGTAAAAGGAGTTGATCTTCTGGAGAGTGAGAATAGGAGTTAAGAGAAGAGGAAATAACTGATGAAATGAACAAAAATTTTGCTTCGGCCTTCACTTTAAAAATACAACAAATATCCTAGTAACAGTTATAATTTAAGAGTTGGAAGATAAACTTTGCAAAATTACAAATCACTAGAGATGTAGTGCTAAGCAAACTAATGGAGCTACGGGGAGGCATGTTTCTGGGTCCAGATGGATTTCATCCAACAAGCTAATGAGGTTATAGGTACATTGATGTTAATTTTACAAAATTCCCAAGATTTGAAAAAGATTCAATTGCACCAGAAAGTAGAAAATATGACTCCTCTACTCTAGAAAGGAGGGACGCAGAAAACAGGAAACTTTAACCAAGTTAACTTGATGACGATTGTGGACAAAGTGTTAGAATCAATCATTAAGAGGTTGTAGCAGTGTACTTAGAAAAAATCAAGTTGATCAGGAACAGTCACATGGTTTCATCAAAAGCAAATCATATTTAACCAACTGATTGGAGTTCTTTGAAGGAATCAGATGCAATGTGGGTAAAGGAGAGTCTGTGGATACATCAGACATGCATTTCCAGAAGGCATTTGATAAGATGCCATATCAAAGGCTACTGTGCAAAATGAAAGCTAATGGTGTAGGAAGTAAGACATTAATATGGATAGCAGATTGGCCTCCTGACAGCAAACAGAGTATACATAAATGTATCTTTGTCAGGATGTAATGAATGGCATCCTACAAGTCCCAGGGTCTCAACCATTTAAAATTGATAACATTGTTTTGAATGAGGGGAACAAAATATGGCAGCTAAATTTACAAATGACACCAAGATAGATGGAAAAGTATGTTGTGAAGAAGACATAAGGAAGTTGCAGACAGATATAGATAGGGTGAGTGAGCAATGATTTGGCAGATGCAATGTAATTTGAGAAAATACGAAGTCGTTCACTTTGGAAGAAAGAATAAAACCACACAGCATTACTTAATCAGTGAACAACTGCAGAATTCCAAGATGCACAGGGACTTGGGTGTTCTGGTACACAAGTCACAAAAAGTTAGGTACAGCACATAATCGAGAATCTCACGGGTTGCTATCCATTATTATGAATTCAACTGAACATAAAAGGAAGGCTGAGATAACACATTCTGAAGAAGGGTCCCGATCCGAAATGCCAACTTTCCTGCTCCTCTGATGCTGCCTGGCCTGCTATGTTCTTCCAGCTCCGCACTGTGTTATCTCTGACTCCAGCATCTGCAGTTCTGACTATCTGTGGTAAAAGGAAGGCTGTTATGCTTAAGTTAAACAGGGCATTGGTGAGACCATCTTGAATACTGTGTGCAGTTTCGGTCTCCTTTTTAAAAGGAAGGAGGAAAATGCAATGGAGGCAATTCAAAAGTGGTTTACTAAACTGATCACCAGGATTGAGCTGTGTATTTTATTTACGTAGGTTGGATAGGCTGAGGTTGTTTCCACTGGGGCTTAGAAAAGTGAGCAGTGACTTTGTTGAAGTGTATAAGATCTCGAATAATCATAAGGCAGATATGGAAAGGACGTTTCCTTTTGTGGGTCAGTTCAGAACCAGGGGACACTGTTTTAAAATTAGGGATTGTTCTTTCAGGGCAGAGACGAGGAGCAGTCTTCACCCCCACCACATCTTCCTCGCTCCCCCCACAACCACACCCGACCCCCAAGCACTCATTCCCTGCACCCCTCTCCCCCAACCTCGAGAATAGTGTAGCTTCAGAATTCTCTGCCGCCAAAGACACAGAAAGGCAGGGCCACTGAGGTGAACAGATTCCCTTACCTAACAAGAATCGTGTATTAAATGGGAATATAGAATTCAAAACACAAACAGATCAGCTGTGATCTTACTGAAAGGAGCAGCAAACTCAAGGGACTGAATGGTCTATGTCTGCTTTTATTTTGTATGTTTGTATTCAAACTGGGAAAATTACAGATTCAAACACAACACTGATATTGAAAGTTCTGATAAATGATAAACTGTATCCCCAACTACATTGGTGACAATTAAAGGTGAAATGAAAAGGCATTTATTTCAATACAACATGCCAAACTTTTGAATGTTGTGTGGAACTCACAGCTGACCTCCAACTAAATAAAAATACAGGTAACATTGAGGTAGAGATTCCTTATCACTAGCAAAAGCAGTATAATCCAGGACTAAATTATGTAGAAATTCAATGACTTTAAAAACATCTCAAGATACTCCCAAAAACACTTGCATTTGAGATTGTGATCTTTTGCACTGATTCAAGATTCAATGTCTTCATCACACACCAACCAAAATACCATCCCCAATTAGAAATTGTAAGATTTTACCAATTATGCTTGTTCAAGTATGCTCTTAAAATTGGGCTAATTTTATTTGGTATGCAGGTACTAAAATAGGCACTTCCATCTAAAAAAAACTTTTATTTGGAAAGATAATTTACCAAGATACTGATTGGTGCACATCAATTGAACTAGCAAATTGTTCAATGTAGCTTCTGTAAGTCATTTTGAGTTAATTTAAATCAAATTAAACTCATGTGGAGGACTTTCTTAAAAAATGCATACTTTTTCTGATAAAATTAGTTTCAGCTGTAATAAAGAAGCTGAATTGGGCTCCAATTCAAATATATCAAGAAACACTTCGTAAATGGGGGAAAAAACGTCTGATTGGGATTCTGCACCAAGGCTTTAAGCTTATGTAGGCTATAAATTCAGTTTTTGCAAAAACTGAAACTGTACTCAATCACTGCAGTTTTGACCAAGTCACACAACTTTCCAATTATTGCCAAAGAAAAACCCTACACCCTGACTTTTGATTAAGACGACCATAATCTTAGCATTTTCAAGGCTGGGTTGCAGAAAGACAACATTTTATCAGTTAGCCTTGACTTCTAGCACACAATATTGTGCTTGGATCAGGACTTTGATGCAGTTGGAATGAACAGTTAACAACTTAGTATTCTGGAAGTTTCTTCACACCTATATTGCTTGCACTGTTTTAACTTGATTTGATTTGATTTATTATTGTCACATATACCTAGGCACAGTGAAAAGTTTTGTTTTGCATGCAGTACAGGCAGATCACAACCTACAAAGATCATAGGGTAATATAACAGAGTGAGGAATACAAAGTTATGGCTGCACAGAAGGTGCACAAAAACCAAGATCAACATTAGATTTAAAATTTGAGAGGTCCATTCAGTAATCTAATAGCAGCAGGGAAGAAGCTGTTCTTGAACCCATTAGTACATGTGTTTAAGCTTTTGTATCTTCTGCCTGACAGAAGAGGTTGGAAGAGATTAAAACCGGGCTGGGTGGGGTCTTTGATGATATTGGCTGCCTTTCCATGGCAGCCAGAAGTGTAGATGGAGTCAATGGATAGAAGCTCGGCTTGCATGATGGTCTGGGCTGTGCTTACAGCATTCTGTAGTTTCTTACGGACCTGGGCAGAGCAGTCATTGTACCAAGCCAGATGGAATGCTTTCTATGGTGCATGAGTAAAGGTTGGTGAGGGTTCTTTCGGGCATGCCGAATTTCCTTAGCTTCCTGAGGAAGAAGAGGTATTGTGCCTTCTTGACCATCATATCAACGTGGGTGGTCCAGCACAGACTGTTGGTGATCGTCCCTCCTCTCGACCATCTCCATCTCAGCTCCATAAATATAGATAGGGCCGTGCCATCCTCCTTGCTTCCTGAAGTCGATAATCTGCGCTTTAGTGACTTTGAGGGAGAGATTGTTATCTTTAAGTGGCCTTTGCTGGATATATTATATTCATCGTTAAACTGATGATTTCAAGGATAAGACTACAAATACTGACAAGTTGGTTATTTGGTTGGTACAGCCACCTGAACATGGTTGCAGTACCACTGATTACCAAAAGAGGTCTCGCAAGAATCGGTGACATTGCAGGATATAGAATTACAGTATCAGCTTCTGTCTCCAGCATCTGCAGTTCCTACTGTCTCTGATACAAAGATTGTCTTTTATTTCTTGGAAATGTGCTGAGCTGGATGCTTAAAGACTTAAGACATTAAATAAAAAGCATAAAGTAAATTATTTTTCAACTTAGCACATCCTATATATTGTGTCTTTTTTGAATGGGTTTAAATTGGAGCATAGGAACAACATGGAATGTAAAAGACAAGGAAGTCACACAGACAAGTACTTTCGGTATAATTTCCAAAGCTCTAGGCAAATGTAAAACTACTGAGAAATCAGATCTCAGCACAAAACAACTTGGCAAACTGCCTAGGCTTGTATGACAGTATAGCACATTGCATCAAAAGCAGTAGACAAGAGAACATGCTTGTGTTTCACTTACAAGTACCTGGCACATCACTATGGGGGGCACACAGCAGAAGCCAAGCACTTCCTCACAGAGGAAGAAGGTCAGTAAAAAAAAACAAGATATTATTGGTCTGTTTTGCCACACTCCCAAGTGCATGGTTCCGAGCAGCACGGGGGGAGGCCTGGAAGCAACTTTCCCACCCACTCAGCTAGAGTTGGCCTGAGTCACAGAAGATGAAGAGAAAGGATTTAAACTCTTATCAGCTGTTAACTGTTAAGACTTTGTAAATTGTTGTTAACTTTAAGAGTGTAAAGTAGTTGAATAATGATGGTGTTTAAATAGTGTTTACTGAGATCTTCCTTAGACAGCAGAGCTCAATAACTCCCACATCAATATCAAAATATATTAGCAGAAAGAAAATACCATCATACTTTGTTTAGGCTGACAGGAAGACTGCAAGATAAACAGCTAACATTTACATTGACAATTTTAAACTAGCATGAACTTTGTTATGGTTTTTTGCCAAAACTGCAGTTAGCAACAGAGAAAAATTGTATTTCTCTCTTTTTGGTCTGTTTTTCTGATCATTGTAGAAAACCTCAAAACAGATAAATAAAAAGGCTTGTGGAGTTAAATTGACTGCCCCATTTCAGTGGAGAATGCTTAGGTTGTATAAAAATTTCAGCATAGAAAGAATGCCTATTTCTACCTCAGAATCATGGTACAACTCAACCCCTGCCTTAATCTGCCAACTACTGATATTTTCATTCACAACTTTTGCACCTCTAGGATTTGTGTTTTTAAAAAAAAATTCCAACTTTATTTTCAATTCAATTATGGCCTTGGCTATCAGAAGGTTGAGAACTTCTGCCAGCCCTACTGCGATATAAACTGTGAGATTTGTATAGATGTTTAATATCATCTGTTGTAAGTTTTGGTTCTTGAATTGTAGGTTAATGATCAACATGGGGCAGAACCTTATAAAGACCTGAGTGACGTGGACTATGCCAAGATTTGTGGCCAAATGAGATGAGAAGTCTGGTGAAGCTGATCTTGGCGTCAGACGTCCCACACTCCACTTTATGCTTTTGACAAATGACAATGATGCAGTTGCAGTCAGACGCTGAATGTCTGGCCTGGATGTTGCTAGCAGTAGTAAGAACTGTTGAAGGAGATTTAGCCACTTGCTGCTGAGTCAAGGCATGCCCGTTAATTAAACGGAGGACAGGAATTTTGAATATTGCATCTGTTCCAGCTGCATCGGGGATGGTGAAGTTGTTTCCCTGCAGAAGACAGAGGCTGGAGTAATTTCTTCCTAAACACATTAATAGTCTACAGACCACCGATGTGATCACTGTTTGTAGGAGTGGAGATGTGGTATCATGCACACTTGCAGGAACTGTAGATCGACTTTAACCTCGTTCAGATTATTCAGGGTTGAAACAAATATTCAATCTTAATTGCAGTGATCATAACACCTATTTTGAAATTCCCATTCCCCTCTGTTTACCATCACTATTTGTCTTTTACAGCTCTAATTGTTGGATCTGCTCTGCACTCCTGCAGTGATAAAAAGGTTTTATTCATGGTGGATTAAGGAAAGTGCCCAAAGGTGAGAGAACAAGATTGTTTATAAATCAAACCTCTCACACTCTTTTTAAAAGTCTGTTTTTTTATGGTAGCTACTGGCATCACTGTTTCATAATAGGAGCGCACAAAAATCCCTTTAATGTACATAGAACATAGAACAGTACAGCACAGTGCAGTCCCTTCAGCCCACGATGTTGTGTTGACCTATTATCATACTAAGATCAATCTACCCTGCATGCCCAAAATTTTACTATCCTCTATGTGCCTATACAAGAGTTGCTTAAAAGTCTCTAAAGTATCTGACTTTACGACCACTGCTGGCAGCGCATTCCACATGCCCACCACTCTTTGTGTGAAGAACCTACCTCTGACATCTCCCCATACCTTCCTCCAATCACCTTAAAATTATGCCCCCTCGTAATAGTCATTTCCGCCTTGGGAAAAAGTCTCTGACAATCCACTCTATCTATGCCTCTCATCATCTTGTACACCTGTATCAAGTCACCTCTCATCCTTCTTCGCTCCAATGAGAAAAGCCCTAGCTCCCTCAACCTTTCCTCATAAGACCTGCCCTCCAGTCCAGGCAGAATCCTGGTAAATCTCCTCTGCACCCTCTCTAAAGCTTCCACATCTTTCCTTTAATGAGGTGACCAGAACTGAAAGCAATATTCCAAGTGTGGTCTAACCAGAGTTTTATAGAGCTGCAGCATAACCTCATGGCTCTTAAACTCAATTCCCCTGCCAATGAAAGCCAATATACCATACGCCTTCTTAACAACCCTATCGACTTGGGTAACTTTGAGGGACCTACGGACGTGGACCCCAAGATCCCTCTGTTCCTTCACACTGCCAAGAATCCTGCCATTAACCCTGTATTCTGTATTCAAATTCGACCTTCCAAAATTAATCACTTCACACTTTTCTGGGTTGAATTCCATCTGCCACTTCTTTGCCCAGCTCTGCATCCTGTCAATGTCCCGTTGCAACCTACAACAGTTCTCCACGCTGTCCACAACTCCACCAATCTTCGTGTCATCTGCAAACTTACTAACCCACCCTTCCACTTCCTCATCCAAGTCATTTATAAAGATCACAAAGGGCAGAGGTCCCAGAACAGATCCCTGCGGAACACCACTGGTCACCGAGCTCCAGGCTGAATACTTTCCATCTACTACCACCTTCTGTCTTCTACTGGACAGCCAGTTTTGTATCCAGACAGGCAAATTTCCCTGAATCCCATGCCTCCTTACTTTCTGAATGAGCCTACCATGTGGAACCTTATCAAATGCCTTGCTAAAATCCATATACACCACATCCACTGCTCTACCTTCATTGATGTGTTTTGTCATATCCTCAAAGAATTCAATAAGGCTTGTGAGGCATGACCTGCCCCTCACAAAGCCATGCGAACTAGTTCTAATCAAATTGTGCTTTTCCAAATAATCATAAATACCATCTCTCAGAATCCTCTCCAATAATTTGCCCACCACAGAAGTAAGACTGACCGGTCTGTAATTTCCAGGATTATCCCTATTCCCCTTCTTGAACAAGGGAATGACATTTGCCACCCTCCAATCTTCTGGTACTACTCCAGTGGACAGTGAGGACGCAAAGATCATTGCCAAAGGGGCAGCAATCTCTTCCCTTGCTTCCCGTAGTGACCTTGGGTATATCCCGTCTGGCCCAGGGGACTTATCTATCCTGATGTTTTTCAAAATTTCTAGTACATCCTCCTTCCTAACATCAACCTGTTCAAGCATATCTGCCTGTTTCATGCTGTCCTCACAAACGTCAAGGTCCCTCTCACTGGTGAATACTGAAGCAATGTATTCATTAAGGATCTCCCCTACCTCCTCTGACTCCGCGCACAAGCTTCCTCCACTATCCCTGATTGGCCCTACCCTCACGCTCGCCATCCTCTTGTTCCTCACATTAGTATAGAAAGCCATGGGGTTTTCCTTGATCCTATCCGCCAAGGTTTTCTCATACCCGCTTCTAGCTCTCCTAAGTCCATTCTTCAGTTCCTTCCTGGCTTCCTTGTAGACCTCTAGAGCCCTGTCCGATCCTTGCTTCCTCAACCTTAAGTAAGCGTATGGAGTGTTGGCTTTCTTTGGCAGGGGAGTTGAGTTTAAGAACCATGAGGTTATGCTGCGGCTCTATAAAACTCTGGTTAGACCACACTTGGAATATTGTGTTCAGTTTGGGTCACCTCATTATAGGAAAGTTGTGGAAGCTTTAGAGAGGGTGCAGAGGAGATTTATCAGGATGCTGCCTGGACTGGAGGGCAGGTCTTATGATGTAATGGAAGATGCAAATGGAAACTGTACTCTTTCCAATCACATTCCTTCCTAAAATAAATGTTACCACGAATTTTGAGTCTCTATTTCCTTCTATTTCCCCATCTCCCTTCCCACTGCCCATAATTCTGTTAATCCTGCTTAAATATTCACTCTTATTTTTCTGCATCTTCTCTGCTGTTCCTTCCAATCCATCCTATCTGATACCATTTTTATTGACTGAAGCAACATGGCTTTCATGTATGCTTGTTTTTAAACAAATGCATAACTAGGGTATTGAAACATAGCATACTACAGTGACAGAAATTACAGTGCCACCATTCCTTTTCTAAACAACACAAATTTTGCCAGAATATTTTAAAGCAATGATCCCTTTTAAGGATCTTCACACTTGGTGCAGATTGAACATGAAAGAAACAACCTGTTCCCAGCTAGATAAATCCTGTCCCATGACACAGAATTACAGTCGACACTAACTGCCTGACCTCAGATGAAGAAACTCTGCCAAAGTCAAAAAGACTTTCCAAAACAAAGACATCAACTGAATAGCAACTTCCTGCCCACTACAGGAAAGACTCATCCTAGCCAGCTGTACAAACGTAACACAGTAGTCCCATGGTACATTGTCTGTGAGCTGACTTTTGTAGTAGAAGCGAAAACCTATTTTTATTCAATTAACCACCAGTTGTAAACCAGAATGCTTCATTAATATGTTTATTTATGCACAATAGTTTACGTTCACAAAGATTGCTTTCCCACACACAATTTGAAATGTTAGTTTTTGCTTCACACCACTGTTCCAACACTATTCTCATTGCAGAAACAAACTATAAACAACCCCATTTTGAACTGTCAGTGTCCAAGGTCAATTATCCTGTAGGCAACAGACAGCCCCATGTCAGCATGGTTGTAAAAGGTTTCGAAACAGACATTTCTCGTAAAACACATTGTTATTGTGCTCTAGCACATCACTTTGACTCATGGCTTTTTAAAAAATCTACTAGTCAAGAAGGTTTAACGTCTACAACATGGCTAACTTGAGGAGTAATATCACTTTTAATAGAATGGCAGGTGGCCTTCATGAGAAAAAAATCTACTCTTAATTCAAATTATGAGAATTACAACTTATTTCAAGTGCTAAATAATTTACTCCGTTTATGTTCCTTAAATCGAATAATGGGATTTCTTTTAAGAAAGCTTATTGACAGAAAACACAGTCTGCCACTGACAATTCAATCAGTTCTTTTACGTGAAAAAAGACAAACTATTCCTTTTTTTAAGTTACATTTTATTTCTGTATCTGCCACTTTATTCCTCTCTGACTAAGTGCATGGGTACGATTGTGCAGGCACTCGTTACATGACATTCCAAATGGCTATTCTATGTGCGTGATCTCAGAGAGTGTGTATCAGTAGTAATGGGTCTGTTGGGCAAGAGGAAAGTCACAGACAAGCCCAGTTCCGTACACACCTATTACCCTCACACATGCTCTCCAGCAAGCGGTTCTAGATAACCATCAGCAATGGGACCCCAGCCAATTTGATTTGCTACTGAATTTTGAAACACTTGAGGCCGAGGCTGATTGTAACTCTTTATGTTACCTTGCCGAGATAGGCCAACTTGCAACAGGATCACTTACCAGCAGCGCTTGCTGATGCCAAAAGGGGGCAAAAGAACAGGCTTGCATTTATTTAGCATTTTTCACAAGCATCTAGCTCTCAAAGGGTTTTACAAACAATTAAGTACTTCACTGAGGAGTAGTCACTTTTGTAATGTAGGAAATGCAGAAGTCAATTTGCACACAGCAAACTCCCACAAAACAGCATTTTGATAATGACTAGACAGATAATCTGTATATTTAAATTATGATGCCTGCAGGACAAATTTTGTCCCAGGACACAGAGGATTATATTCCTTCTCTTCAAAGCAGTGCTAGAGGATGTTTTATTCACCCAAGCAGACAGAAAATAGTTTCATGTGTCATCTGAAAAAAGGCACTCCAATAGCCAGAAATTTGTCACAGTGAGATCTGGTGAAGCCTTCAGAGCGGGGTTGGGGGCGATAGTTCGCTGACAAAATCTAGAACGCTGCGGGGACTGGTGGAGTCTCAAGAGGTGAGGAAGGAAAGGGGTGGGGAACCTGCAGCCATGTGTTCTTGCCCAATCTGGATTCTGACATTGCCAATGCTGGGTACCATCACCCTATACACTCTCAGGACAGGCCTGCACATAGACCTGCTGCACCAAACACGTGGAAAAATAAAGGCCTGCCAGAAAAAAAATCTGGGACAAAACATCCTATCAGTAGGCCACCCAGCCAATAATGCACTGAATAGTCAGCATAAATTTCTGCACTCAAGTTCTGGAGTTCAGCTTCAACCCAAAACCCTGGGGACACAAAGTTGAGTGTGATACAGACATGCTGCACATGTATGTAAGTTGAAAAGCATGTTTAACTATGACATCCCTTTTAATATTCCCTATTAATACTCACTCAAAGATTCATTACTTAGGAAAATACCAGGATCCCTTCCTTTCTATGGAATGCTCCTGCAAGCCTTCCTTGGAGGGAAGAAAATTTCAAGCAAAGAAAGGGGTACTCAAACATAGGTTATGCATCTGCTGGAAACTGGAATGAGACACAAAGCATTCCATTTAGAAACAACTTTTAGTAAAATAATGGAGCGATGGGGATGTGACGGCCTCGTGGTATTACTGCTAGACTATTAAACTGAAAACTCAGCTAATGCTCTGGGGAGCCAGGTTTGAATCCCACCATTGCAGATGGTGGAATGAGAATTCAATAAAATGTCTGGAATTAAGATTCTAACCTTAACTATGAAACTATTGTGGAAAAAAACTCATCTGGTTCAGTGACACCCTTCAGAGAAGAAAAATGAGTCATCCTCGCCTGGTTTGGCCCACATATGACTCCAGAGCCGCAGCAATGTAATTGACTCTCATCTGCCCTCTGAAATGGTCGAGCAAGCCACTCAGTTATAACAATTGCTATAAAGTCTCAACAAAGAAATGAAACCAGATGAACAACCTGGCACACAGATCCAGGCACTGGACAAGACAATGGCAAAAACAGCCCTGTCCAAAAAAAAGCCCCAGACCCTACCACTGCCATGCCTGAATATGTTTTGTCCCACCGGCAGAGATGGTGGCACAGTGGTATTCGTAGGAGGGATTTGCCCTGGGAGTCCTCAACATTGACTCCGGACCACATGAAGTCTCACGACATCAGATTAAACATGAGCAAGGGAGCTTCCTACTGTTCATCACATATAGTCCTCCCTCAGGTGATGAATCAGTACTCTTCTATGTTGAGCAACACTTGGAGATTGCACTGAAGGTGACAATGGTGCAAAATGTACTCAGGCTGGGGGATTTCCTTGTCCACCACCAACAGTAGCTTGGCAGCAGCATAACTGATTGAACTGGTCGAGTCCTAAAGGACAATGTTCCTAGATTGGGTCTGCAGCAGGTGATGGAGGGGAAAAAGAGGGGAAAAACATACTTGACCTCATCCTCACCAATCTGTAGGTTGCAGATGCATCTGTCCATAATGGTATTGGTAAGAATGACCACCACACATTCCCTGGGGGACCAAAGACCTGCCTTCACATTGAGAATACCCTCCATCGTATTGTGTGGCACTATCACCGTGCTAAATGGGACAGACTTTGAACAGATCAAGAGACTCAAAACTGGACATTCATGAGGCACTGTGGACCATTAACAGCAGGAAAATTTCCCCAACAGAATGCGCAACTTCATGGCCCAGTATATCCCCCACTCAACCATTACCATCAAGCCAAGAGATTAACTCTGGTTCAATGGGCAGTGCAGGAGAGTATGCCAGGAGTAGCACCAGACATACCTAAAAATAAGGTATCAACCTGGAGAAACTACCAAACAGGACTACTTGCTTGCCAAATAGCATAGGCAAGTGATATGGCTAAGTGATTCCACAACCAATCAAATCAAACCTAAGCTCTGCAGTCCTGTCACATCCAATTGCAAATGGTGGTGGGCAACTGAACAACTCACTGGAGGAGGCGGCTCCAATAATATCCCATCCTCAATGATGGACGAGCCCAGCACATTCATGGAAAAGGTTGAAGAACTCACAACAATCTTCAGCCACAAGCACCGAATGGATGATCCATCTTGATCCTCCAGTAGTCCCCAGCATCACAGATGCCAGTCTTCAGCCAATTCAATTCACTCCATATGATTTCAAGCAACTGTTGGAGGCACTAGATACTGAAAATGATATGGGGCCTGACAACAATCCACAGTATTGAAGATCTGTGCTCCAGAACTTGCTGCTCCCCTAGCCAAGCTGGTCCAGTACAGCTCCAACACTGGCATCTACCAGTCAGACAATGTGGGAAATTGACCAAGTATGTCCTCTACACAAAAAGCAGGATAAATCTAACCTGGCCAATTACTGCCCCATCAGTCTAGTCTCAATCAATAATAAAGTAATAGAAGATGTTATCAACAGCGCGATCAAGCAGCATCTGCTAAGTAACAATCTGCTCACTGGAGGCCTGTTTGGGTACAGTCAGGGCCACTCACCTCCTGACACCATCCAGGGCAATTTAGCCTGCTTGATTGGCACCATATTCACAAATATTCAGCCCCTCCACCTCTGATGCTCAAGAGCAGAAATGTTTGCGATCTGCAAGATGCACTGCAGAAATTCACCAAAAATCCTTAGATAGCACCTTCCAAAACCACGATTGCTTCTATCTTGAAGGGAAAAAGCACCAGATATGTGGCAACACCACTACCTGCATGTTCCCTGCCAAGCCGTTCATCATCCTGATTTGGAAATATATTGTCATTCCTTTACTGTCTTTGGGTCAAAATCCTGGAACTCCCTCTCTAATGGCACTATGGGTCTACCCACAGCATGTGGATTGCAGCATTCAAGAAGGCACCTCACTGCCACCTTTGAGGGCAACTGCTGACCAGAAAGCACCACCCATTTCCCATGACTGAATACAAAAAGTTCTCCCTTTATTATTCAGAGCAGAATTAATCTGCCAGAGATAAAGAAGTATTTTAAAATGTGCCATATATTTTGTCAAATATTAAAAATCTGAAATGAAAACAAAGTGCTGAAGAAGCTCACAATGTCTGGCTGCATCTGTGAAGAGAAAAATAGAACTAATGGGCTGAATTTGTTTAAATGTCAATTTTGTCAAGTTTCATGGATGGTATCTCTTGCAAGGTTCATAACATCCCGAATTACCTACCACACCCCTATAGCAATGCTTTCATCCAGCGTTAGCCCAATTTGATTACTCATTGCATCTGGAATCACTTGCCACTGTTGAAAATATCCTGGAATCGAATGTCATCCCTGGCACCAGTGCCATCTTTAAAAGACTGCTGTGTGCATCGGCAAGCACTTTTAGACTGGAGCTGCCCTGCACAGTGACTGACACTTACCCTGAATGTAGCAGGAAAGGGGAAATTTGCACATCACTTTGCGGACAGGGATTTGGATGTCCTAGTGGATGAGGTGATGTAGCATAGGGCTGTCTTCTTCACCTAGCACCCAATAGAGACTGCACACCAAACTCTGCTAGCCTGGTGTGAGGTTGCCACCAGGTCAGTGTGGTATCAGCCATCTAGAGACACACCCAGCAGTGCAGGAAGAAGGTCAATTACCTTCTTCACTCTGCCAGGGTAACAGCCACCAACTTCTCTGCTATCTCACATGCCTCCCACAAGGCTCAAGCTCTACCGTTCTCACTATTGCATGCAACATTTTCCCTCACGAGCTCTCACCCATCCTAACACTTGACATTGCCAATCCTGCATGTGCTCTACATTGCCTAATGACTCATCTTTCCCCCACCTGCTGCAGCACCAATAGCTGTGGCACCTACTTTCATTTCACTCAATTCCTCCCTTCCTCTCATTCCAACAGAAAACAGCATATAATAGAGCAGAAAGAGCCTAGTCTTTAACACCTCATCCCAATGAAGAAACCCTGATTGCCCTGAGTGGCTGACTGTGCCACTGATTAATATCAGAAGCTCTCCTTAACTTACTGAACTGGGATCCCCTGATGTAAAGTAGCCTGCCTTGACTTAACTAAGGACTGCTGATAACCATGACAACATGCCAGGCCTGATGCCTGTGGTAAATGGCAAGGCAAAACAGAATTAATGCAAACCTGGTAGCTCTGACCGAGGGAGCAAACCACAAAAAGACAAGGCAAGGCAGGGATTCTGTAAGCATCCAGGTAGGCTCAAGATGATTGAGCGCTATGACAGCGAGCAAACAGCCCTGAGATGCAGCCTAGTCCAATCTGTGAGCTGGATGCTTATCCCTGCAGATAAAGTGTCCTTGCAGCAATATTTCAATGCTAGTTGCCAGAGTGCCTCCAAAGAATTATTTTAAAGCACAGAAGAGTCCTGTCAGTTGTTCATAATGATGCCACAATACTCCTGAAGAGCTGGTCGGTGTCAGTCAGCAGCATCCGTACTGATTTGATTTAATTTATTATTGTCACATGTACTGAGACACAGTGAAACGTATTGTTTTGCATGCTAACCAGACATATCATACCATACATAAGTACATCAGGGTAAAAGAACAGAAATACAAAGTATAGTGTTACAGCTACAGCGAAGATGCAGAGAAAGATTAACTCTAATATAGGACAGATCCATTCATAACAGCGGCGAAGAAGCTGTTCTTAAATCTGTTGGTACATGTTTTCAACTTTTGTATCTTTTGCCGGGTGGAAGACAGTATAACCAGGATGGGAGGAGTCTTTGATTTTGCTGGCTACTTTCCCAAGGCTTTGGCAAGTGTAGACGGAGTCAATGGAAGGAAGGCTGGATTTCGTGATGGGCTGGGCTGAGTTCACAACTCTTTGTAATTCCTTGCAGTCTTGGGCAGAGCAGTTGCCATACCAAGCTGAGGTGCATCCAGATAGGATGCTTTCTGTGGTGCATCTATAAAAATTGATAAGAGTCATTGTGGACATACCAAATTTCCTTAGCCTTCTGAGGAAGTAGAGGCGTTGGTGTACTTTCTTGATTGTAGCATTGACATGAATGGACCAGGATAGATCGTTGATGATATCTACTCCTATGAATTTGAAGCTCTTGATCACCTCCATCTCAGAACCATTGATACAGACACAGGCGAGTCCTCCACTCCACTTGCTGAAATCAATGACCAGCTCCTTCATTTTGCAAACATTGAGGGGGAGATTGTTGCCTTTACACCATGCCACTAAGCTGTCTCTTTCCTGTACGCTGTCTCGTCATTGTTTGAGATCTGACCCACTACAGTGGTGTCATCAGCAAATTTGTAAATGGAGTTAAAGCTAAATTTGGCCACACAGTAGTGAGTGTATAAGAAGTATAGTAAGGGGCTCAGTACACAGCCTTGTGGGGGTACCTGAGTTGAGGATTATCGTGGAAGTGGTGTTGTCGCCTCTCCTTACTGATTGCAGTGTACAAGTCAGGAAGTCAAGAATCCAGTTGCAGAGTGGGTAGCAGACTCCTAGGTCTTGGAGTTTGGAGGGGAGTTTTATTGGTCATTGGGTGTGAGAATCTAGTGCCCTGGAGCATGTTCTGAGATGTTGTTTCAGAAAGTGCACCCAACTGCAGCTCCTCACAAACCACATGGATACGTTGGAGCAGCAATTGGATACACTTAGGAGCATGAGAATGGCAGGAAGCGTCATAGACAGTAGTTTTAGAGACGTGGTGACACCCACGGTACAAGCAGATAGATGGGTCACTGTTAAAAGGGGCAGGCAGCCAGTGCAGGAATCCCCTATGGTGGTTCCCGTCTCTAATAAGTATACCGTTTTGGATACTGTTGGGGGTGATGACCTATCAGGAGACAACAGCAGCATCAGCCAGACTAGTGGCACCACGGCTGGCTCTGTTCTTGAGAAGGGAAGGACAAAGAGCCCTAGAGCAGTAGTTATAGGGGGCTCAATAGTTAGGGGTACAGATAGGCGTTTCTATGAATGTAAAAGAGACTCCAGGATGGTACATTGCCTCACTGGTGCCAGGGTCCAGGATGTCTCTGAACAGGCAGAAAGCATTCTGAAGGGAGAGGGTGAACAGCCAGAGGTCGTGATACATATTGGTATGAACGACATGGGTAGGATGAGTGACGAGGTCCTGCAGCAGCAGTTCAGGGAGTTAGGTAGAAAGTTAAGGAGCAGGACCTTCAAGGTTGTGCTCTCGGGATTAATCCCTGTGCCACGTGCCAGTGAGGCTAGAAATAGGAAGATAGTACAGTCCAACAGATGGCTAAACAGATGGTGTAAAAGGGAGGATGTCAGATATCTGGACCATTGGGATCTCTTCTGGGACTGGTGGGACCCGTGCAAGAACGACAGGTTGCATCTAAACTGGAGGGGCACAAATATTCTGGCTGGGATGTTTGCTGGTGTCATTCGGGAGGATTCAAACTACCTTAACAGGTGGTTGGGAACCAAAGCAAAAGTGAATTGACTGAAAAGGAACTAGACAATCAGGCCGGTAAGACTCAGAGGAAGAGCGGGCAGGGTGTGGTTGCTGATCAAAGCAGATCTGGTGGACTGAAGTTTCAATGCAAGAAGTGTAACAGGTAAGGCAGATGAGCTTGCAGCTTGGACTTGTACTTGGAACTATGATGTTGCTATTACAGAGACTTGGTTAAGGGAGGGACAAGATTGGCAGCTTAACATTCCAGGATAAAGATGTTTCAGGCAGGATAGAGGGGGATGTAAAAGGGGTGGGGGAGTTGCACTGCTTGTTAAGGAGCATATCACAGCTGTACTGTGGGAGGACACCTCAGATGGCTCATACAGTGAGGCAATATGGGTAGAGCTCAGGAACAGGAAGGATGCAATCACAATGTTTGGGGTTTACTATAGGCCTCCCAACAGCCAGCGGGAGAAAGAAGGACAGATATTTAGGCAGATTTTGGCAAAATGTAACAGGGTTTTTGTCATGGGTGATTTTAACTTACCATATATTGACTGGGACTCACTTAGTGCTTGGGGCACGGATGGGACAGAGTTTGTAAGGAGCATCCAGGAGGGCTTCTTGAAACAGTATGTAGATAGTCCAACTAGGAAAGGGGCCATACTGGACCTAGTATTGTGGAATGAGCCAGGCCATTGTCTCAATAGGAGAGAAGCTCAGGAACAGTGATCACAATTCAGTAAGCTTTAAAGTACTGATGGATAAAGATAAGTGTAGTTGTCAGGTAAAGGTGCTAAACTGAGGGAAGGCTAATTACAATAATATTAGGCAGGAACTGAAGAATGTAGATTGGAGGAAGATGTTTGAGGGCAAATCAACATCTGGTATGTGGGAGGCTTTCAACTGTAAGTTGATAGGAACTCAGGACTGGCACGTTCCTGTAAGGATAAAGGATAAGTATGGCAAGTTTAGGGAACCTTGGATAACGAGTGATATTGTAAGCCTAATCAAAAAGGAAAAGGAACCATTTGTCAAGGCTAGGAGGCTGGGAACACACGAAGCAAGGGTGGAATACAAGGAAAGTCGAAAGAAACTTAAGCAAGGAGTCAGGATGGCTAAAAGGGGTCATGAAAAGTTATTCGCCAACATGATTAAGGAAAATCCCAAGGCTTTTTATACATATATAAAGAGCAGGAGGGTAGCCAGGAAGAGAGTGGGTCCACTCAAGGACAGGGAAAGAAATTTATGTGAGGAGCCAGAGGAAATGGGCAAGGTATTAAATGAGTACTTTGCTTCAGTATTCACCATAGAAAAGGACTTGGTGGATGATGAGTCTGGGGAAGGGCGTGTAGATAGTTTGGGTCATGTTGAGATCAAAAGAAAGGAGGTATTGGGGGTCTTGAAAAACATTAAGGTAATCAAGTCCCCAGGGCCTGATGGGATATACCCCAGAATACTGAGAGAGGCAAGGGAAGATATTGCTGGGGCCTTGAGAGAAATCTTTTACCCTCACTGGCTACAGGGGAAGCCCCAGAGGATTGGTGAATAGCCAATGTTGTTCCTTTGCTTAAGAAGTGTGGCAAGGATAATCCAGCTAATTACAGGTCAGTGAGACTTATGTCAGTGGTAGGGAAATTATTGGAGAGGATTCTTTAAGATAGGACTTACTCCCACTTGGAAATAAGTGGGCATATTAGCAAGACGCAACATTGCTTTGTGAAAGGGAGGTCGTGTCTCACTGACTTGGTTGAGTTTTTTGAGGAAGTGACGAAGATGATCGTTGAGGGTGGGGCCGTGGATGTTGTCTACACAGGCTTCAGTAAGGCCTTTGACAAGATCCCTCAAGGCAGGCTGATACAGAAGGTAAAGTTGCACAGAGTCAGAGGTGAGCTTGCAAGATGGATAAAAAAACTGGCTTGGTCACAGTAGATGGAGGGTAGCAGTGGAAGGGTGCATTTCTGAATGGTGGGCTGTGATTAGTGGCGTTCCTCAGCAATCAGTGTTCGGACCTTTGCTATTTGTAATATTTATAAATGATTTGGAGGAAAATGTAACCGGTCTGATTAGTAAGTTTGTGGATGACACAAAGGTTGGTGGTATTGCAAAGAGCGATGAGGACCGTCAAAGGATACAGCAGGATATAGATCGATTGGGCAGGAAGATGGCAGATGGAGTTTAATCTTGAAAAACATGAGGTTATGCATTTTGGAAGGTCTAATTCACATGGAGAGTTTACAGTAAATGGCAGAACCCTTAAGAGTATTGATAGGCAGAGGGATCTGAGTGTACAGATACACAGGTCACTGTAAGTGGCAACACAGGTGGAGAAGGTCACCAACAAGACATACGGCATGCTTGCCTTCATCGGCTGGGGCATTAAGTTTAAAAATTGGTAGGTAATGTTGCAGCTTTATAGAACCTTAGTTAGGCCGCATTTGGAATATTGTGTTCAATTCTGCTCACCACACTACCAGAAGGATATGGTGGTTTTAGAGAGAGTACAGAAAAGATTTACCAGGAATCTGCCTGGTATGGAGGGCATTAGCTATGACGAGAGTTTGGAGAAACTTGGGTTGTTCTCACTGCAACGACAGAAGTTGAGGAGCCACCTGATAGAGGTCTACAAGATTATGAAGGGCATGGACAGAGTGGACAGTCAGAAGCTTTTTCCCAGGGTGGAAGAGTCAGTTACTAGGGGGCATAGTTTTAAGGTGCGAGGGGCAAGGTTTAAAGATGATGTACAAGGCAAGTTTTTTTTACACAGAGGTTGGTGGGTGCCTGGAACTTGCTGCCAGGGGAGGTAGTGGAAGCAGATACAATAGTGGCTTTTAAAAGGTGTCTTGACAAATACATGAATAGGATGGGAATAAAGGGACATGGTCCCCAAAAGTGTAGGGGGTTTTAGTTGTGACAGCCAGCGTGTTGGTGCAATTTTGGAGGGCCAAAGGGCCTGTTCCTGTGCTGTACTTTTCTTTGTTCTTTGTTCTTCGAGTGTCCAAGACAGCAGTCCAGAGAAGCAAGCAGCAAGCCAACGTCATTAAGAACCCACTTTGACTTTCATGACAGGAATTATCAACAGTTAGTTTCCTCGCAGGATGGTGGTAAAATAGGAAATTGCATATTGCTGAGGTAACATTTATTTTTAATGAATCAAACAACAAGTAATAATCACCATAATAGGTTCGTGCCACTGTCTAGTCAGAATCTTGTTTCGGCGCCAAGAATTCCTTGTTTGAAAATGCAATGAGTTGTTCCTGACATCAAAAAAGGCCTTGCCCAATTTTTCATGCAATTTTCTAAGATCTTTTCATCAGATCACAATCAGGTGTGATTTTCTCATCATGGCTCGCATTGTTCAGGGCCCTATAAGATTCCATCCAACTAATCAAATGCAAAGACTCTTCTCTGAATGGATGCTGCAAGAACTGGTGGGTTTCTTCAACACTTTCTGTTTGTATTTCAGATCTCTGGCATCTGTAGTATGTTGCTTTTATTTTAAAAATGCCATGCAAGGGACAATACCACAATGAGAAGTCCTACTCAATCTCTAAAGCATGATGCATCGCTGAATTATTAGTAGGCATCCAATAATATTGAGCTATGGACAGATGAGGTATCAGCTGTCATACTCCACCCCATTAACTGAACAGGCTGCCAAAAATCACTCCCTGAGCTTATATGTAAAAAATGGGGACTTAGGAAAGGAAACACAAGGTCATACCAAATGTAAAATCACAGTTGGTCAGATTCTGGCTTTAGCTCCACTTTGCTGCATAGACCCCATAACTCTGGACTCCTTGTTGTTCAAAAAAATCTATCTGACTCAGCCTTGAATATACTCAACACAGCCACAACTGGGGAAGATTAACCACCCTCAAGAGTAGAAATTCCTCCTCGTTTGTGTTTTAATGGGAGATCCCTGATTTTGAAACTGTGTCCTCTAGTTCCTGACTCTTCTCATAATGGAAACATTATCCTGCATCCATCCTGTCAAGTCCCTTAAGGATTTTATAGTTTAAATAATATCACTTGTCATTCTAAACTAAACTAAACTCAGCCTTTCTTCAACAACCTCTTTACCCGAGATGTGTTGGCCTTTATTGTCGGGTAACAGAGGGGTGTCTTATTACATATACACAAGGCACTGGTGATACAATATAATAGAGTGCTTCATGTTAGTTGCCACACTTAAGGACGGATATACTGTACTGAATTTTTTATTCAAGAGAGAGTGGAGGTGGAGTCATTGGATATATTTAAGGCTGAGATAGAGAAATGTTTGATCCGCGAGGGAGACAGGGTTGTAGGTGACAGGCAGGAAAGTGGAAAGTCCAGTTGAGGCCACAATCAGATCAGCAATGATCTTATTGAATCGTTGATCAAGGCTAACATGCCAAATTACTTATTTTTGCTTCAATTCTTTCTTATGTTGTCATGAAAGATCCTTGGATTTCTTACAAGCAGCATTCACATGGGTTTCAGTGAGAACTTGTAGCACAGGAAGATCTAAAGATGAAAGCAGCATCAAAGGAAAGTAAACACAAGAAACAATTTAGAAATGATTGATCTTTAAAAGAGTGGTCTTGCATTGTAAACTATAGATTTTCCAGTACATTACCAGTTTTATTCATATCAACAATATGATTTATATAATAAAAATGGAGATTTCTCTCAAAATGCTTACTTGTGAAATACTATCTGAAACATTGTCAATGTTGAGTGCGAAGATTGCATCTCTCGCTCCTACAAACAATAGGTTGAGCTCCTCACTAAGCAGCAACGTTGAGTAATTAGAGATTCCTTGTTCAGCGAACGTTTTCAGATTTGCATCTAAAGATAAAATGGTATGGAAGGCTGTCAAAATATTAAAGATTTATGGAAGAGCTCATCCCCTACTTCCTATACACTGTACATTAGAGTTAGGTTTGTGCTTGTAATTATACCGGTTATCTGCAATAAGAAGTCACCATTAACAAGGTAGATTATTTTAAAAGGTGCAAACAAATTACTGACATGGAGAAAAGGCACAGCGGAATCTTGAATATCCATGCTGCTATTATCTGAATCTTTGAGAGTCAGAAGACAGTTAGAGTTGGACTTAGTTTTGCATTATTGAGATTTTAGAATAATAGCTATTTTATGATAAGGAGTTCCTAATGGTTTCTGAGTCACCACTGTCTCACTTCTTAGAAACCTCCAGAAACTAGAATTAGATTTGCATTTCTCTTTGATTTGCATCTTGTCAGGTAGAATTTCTACACAGCAATGTACAAAGAGAAAGATCAAGTTTCTAAATGTATTTTATGCAAACCAGTAATACCCTGAAACTAATTTCACTGGAATTCCAGTGTACCAGTACATCTCACACTGCGTGTGCGAATCTATAATATAATTAAGCTTTACTGATTCTTGGAGTTGCGTACACATAATTTAGTGATAGGAAAGTGGAGTATCGAAATCTACCTTCGTTGAACTCAACTGTCAGAGCAAAACAAAACCAAATACTTTGCTGGCTTTCAATGAAGCATTAACCGTTTGAGGAAGACACTGGAGGATTGTTGGCTGCAACTCTATCAGAGGTCAATGCCTTCAAAAAGAGAGATATATTCAAGAGATAGACTTATGGCAAAAAAAACCTTTAATAGGGCAGTAAAATTAGATTTTGGGTACAGTAATAAATTATTCATTTTGTTGTAATGGTAAATCAATGTTTAAATGCTATCAAGGCAAATTATTGAACTAATAAATCAAGCAGCAGAAAAAAAAGGCTGTGAAATCTGCAGGGTGCCAATAAAAAACAAATGGATTTTCGGGAAAGAGAACTTGAACCCTTGTCCCATTCATCCTACAAGCAATACCAGTCTAACACAATAGTGTTGGCTCTGAAATAGAATCTAAATTGCCCAATAATTCATTTGTTTTGAGTAAAAGCCCACCACTACATTCAAGGCAACTAGAGATTGGAAATTATTGCAGCTACGGTAGCATCATTAGATGCCAAAGGACAAATGAAAAAAAACATGAACAGTGGTAACAGAAGAAACCAAACTATAGTACTATTCCTCTACATTTGGAAGCTATGGTGGAAGTGGAAGTAAATGCTACTCAATTTAAAATTAAAGTACAATTTATAATAAAACCACTTGGTTTCTTACCTTCAAGATTCACAGTTTTTCTTGGTGTACAATCTGGTAGAAAGGCTTGTGAATGGAGTAGATATCTGATCAGCAGATTAGAAAATAGGAACACAGCAGCTTTTTGCATTTTCAGAAAGCTCACTTGCAGCATCTATGTTTGGACGTTTAAAGTTTTGGAGTGATGCTACTGATAAACATATTTAATTGAATATTTTAGAATGTCTTCAGTAAGCTTCAAGAACCACTCTGCTGAAGGAGTTTTTGTTCTGCAGGACCAGGGTCCACAACCGTAATCAACATTGTGCTAAATTTGAAATCTCATCTCAGGTAAAAAGCATTTGCTGCAAAAAGAAAGAATCTCCCAGGTTGTATCCTTCAAACACGACTGAGAGAAGCCTTCATGAAGTACAGTATTAACCTGAAATAGAAGTTGCAGTTCAGTATCTTTACACAACTTGATATCCTTGAGTGTAACAACTTACTTCCCCTTCCAAAAACAATCCTTGTAAACATCCCAGTTTTACAGTAACCTTCACTGTAAATTTTTTAAGTGTTGTCACTTTTATGATAAACCCAAAGTAGTCATTTTAAAACATTTTCAACTTCAGTTTTAAATTTTCTGCACGCACTAAGGAGGGAATAACAAAAACATTGCTGAGCCTCTCCTGTTCTGTTGGTACAAACAGTAAAGACAAGCTACTGACATCTCCCATTGAAAATCAATCCAACTTACGGCTGAGTTGCGGAATTTCAGGATGGTAAAAATTCATGAACAAAAACAGAAGCTGACGGAAATGCTCAGCAGGTCTGGCAGTATCTGTGAAGAAAAAGTCAGGGTTAACGTTTCAGGTCCAGTGATCCTTCCTCAGAACCACAACCATAATCGACATCATGCCAAATTTTCTGATAGGTCACCAGACCCGAAACGCTAACTCTGACTTTTTCCTTCACAGATGCTGCCAGACCAGCTGAGCATTTCCAGAGACTTCTGTTTTTATTCCTTATTTACAGCATCTGCAGTTCTTTCGGTTTTTATTCGGTAAAAATTCATGTTAGTTTGCTTCTAGTATGCAGCCAAAGATTAGCCTTCAATGTTTCAAATGCCTTGATCTGACACTGAACAGACCCTTCTAACTCATCCCATATATAGATTCTTGGCAAAACTGCTATGACATTGGGACAATGATGTTTTCTAAAATCTGAAGTGACATTCAAACATGTTTCTTTCAGTTCAGAAATTTCAAAACATTAGCTTTTTTCCCCAAATATCAGAGAATCTAAATATCTCCCAGGTTTTTGAGTCTGGCTAATTTGGATTTTGGATACTTATGGGGTGTACACTGGATCTATTATATAAGTGAACGATCTTTTGTAAGGCCTTTCCTTATTTTTCTTTTTAGAATTGGGTGTTGGTGTCATCTGGAAAGGCCACCACTTGTTGCCCATTCATAATTTACTTTGAACTGTGCGGCTTGCTAAGAGCATCTTAGAGCCAACTACATTGTTATGGGTCTGGAGTCACATATAGGCCTGATCTGGATTGGGAACCAGATGGTCTCATCCAACAACTGATGATGGTTTCATAGTCACCATTACTCAGATTAGCTTTCAATTCCAGGTTTTATTGATTGAATTGAAATTCCACCCATGCCATGGATTTTGAATCATTATCCCAGATCATTAGCCTGGGCCTCTGGATTACTAGTCCAGTGACATTATCATTGTCTCCTTTATGTAATACGCCCATATGCAGATATCTTTGGGTGTACTACACTTAAATTCAACTTTGCCTTTAAAATTGTAAATACAGTTCTCTAATTCCTATCATATGGGGAGCAACTTGCGGCTCAACAAGCCATGTTTAACTTTAGAGTCTTCTCTTCATTTGAACCACTAACTGTTCCTACCCCCTCCCATCGAATACTTACGCTGTTTGACAGTACGAGAACAAGCTCTAGGGAAAGATGAGGAAGAGAAGGGTAACTTTGCACAACTAACAAAGCCCACTGCTTGAAGAGCTTCATGATCAAAAAAGTCTTTGAAATGCAAGATTCTATTGTGTATTCACGTAAAAGTATATGTTGACAGGAGGAATTTCATCCTCACACACCTTTCCTAATGTCTGGGCACTCTTAGACATCACAGAATTCAGAGAAGTACAGTGGTTACAGTGGTTAGATATGAAACTTTACCACAAGCAGTGATGAGTGAATTTGGTAGATGCATTAAGAAGAAAAATACATGAGGGAGAAGGGATATGCTGATGGGGTAAGGACCAGGGTGGGTGGGAGGAACTTCACTGCAGCATAAATGTTGGTATAGTTAGGCCATTTGGGCTGATTAGCCAATTTCTACATTGCAGACTTTAAAAACAAGACTGGCTCTCAATTCTGAAAAGGGTGCAGTTGTATGTGTTAGTAATACAACAATCTTTTAATTATTGAGATAGCAAGAACTGCAGATGCTGGAATTAGAGATAACAAAGTGTGGAGCTGGAGGAACACAGCAGGCCAGGCAGCATCAGAGCAACAGGAAAGCTGATATTTCGGGTCAGGACCCTTCTTCAGAAATGGGGGGGGGGGGGGGAGGGGAGATTAGAAATAAATAGAGTGAAGGGGTGTGGCTGAGGAAGGTAGGTGTGATGGTGATAGGGAAGTGAATGTAGGCAGTTGTCGGGATTGGTCAGTGAGGTGGGAGGGGGAATTAAAATGTTTTGTGACCGGAAGGTGTTGTTTGCCGCGTGTAGAACTTCTGCGCTCTGTACGTGACAAACAACACCTTCTATTCGTGAAACATTTTAACTCCTCCTCCCACTCCCTGGGTGACAAGTCCATCCTGGGCCTCCTCCAGTATTACAATGATGCCAAATGCTAACTGGAGGAGCAGCACCTCATATTCCACCTCAGAAGCCTAGAGCCCAATGGCCTAAACGTGGATTTTACCAGTTTCAAAATCTCCCCACTCCCGGCCTCATTCCATGACAACCCTCCCTTCACATCCCCATTTCCTTGACCTGACACAACCTGGCCATCTTCTCTCCCAAATATCCACCACTCTCATCTCTGTTCCTCTGATGCTGCCTGACCCGCTGTGTTCCTCCAGTTCCACACGATCTTTTAATTATGATGGCTTTAATTATGAAATTATGGTGGCTTGGTCTAAGTAACACCATCTGCACAGCAGCTGTTAGGCAAAATCACACTTTTGTGATGTTGATCTGGACTACATCAGTGCTCTTTCCAGCGACTGGAGTTTTCTCAGATTTTTTTTTCATTCATTCACGGGATGTCACTGGCCAGACCAATATTTATTGACCATCCCTGCTTCAAAGTTGTAACATTCTACACTTACTTTATTAACATTACATATATTAATGTTGAGGCTAATTCCAGAGAATGAGATGTAGCTTTCTCCCACCCGAATCCAGAAGAATATTGATGCAAAAGGGAAAAAGTGACAATGATGATTCCAAATTTCAGCAATGAAATGAAGGCAAGCTGGAAGGCCTAAAATTACCATGTTGAAGGAAATTACTGGAGAGATACACAGTCAGGGTCATTAAGATAATGAACAACTTGGTAAGGTTAAAGTAAACCTGTTATTTATCTTATATTCATTGGTCAAGGTTAGATACACAATAAAATCTTTATGAGTACCCTGCAGGATTCTGGGTACAGAACTGAAACTCAGTGAAAGGCAGTTGAATTGGGATCAAGAAAAAGTTGGAATGATTGTGAAATTAGCTTGAGGGTCAAAGAGAATTAGCAATACTGTTCCCCACATGGAATGACTGGCCATGAAAATTTGTGCTCCCTAGATTTTCAGGTCCCTAAATGGAGGGGAAGAAAGTAAATGGTAGATTGGCAGAGACAACAAGGTGCAGGGCTGGATGAACACAGCAGGCCAAGCAGCATCGCAGGAGCAGAGAAGCTAAGATTGGCAGAGATTGGCTGGATAACCTTATCCTTAATATGGTCATGAATCTGGGTAACATGCAAACTAAAATTATTTGGGTAAAAAACAAAATGAAAGCCTACCAATTTTACTTCATTGCTGGGTTAGGAAAGGTATAAGTTTGTGTGTTTGTTTCCAAAATCCAACTCTCAGGCTATAGCAAGAATATGGTTGACAACAACCTTACAAGTAAAGCAAATTGTACTGACTTCATTCTGTCCAATTGAAAGAATGGAAGACAGGATTCCTAAAATGGAGCCAGCAAGGGTAGGAAAGCTGGCTACCCTGCCCAAACCTTTATCGCAGGCTTGCAGAAATTCTCAGAAATAGGAACAGTATCCTAGAATTGGGTCCCAACCACAATTTTTTACAAATTCCTGAGTAATTTCAATTTGCAAATATCTGGCTATCAGTTTACAATACACATGATGTGATATAGTGAAGTTATCATGAGTGTGTCTGTTAAAGGCACAGTGATTGTGAGATATAATACAACATCCCCCTTTGCATAAAGACAAAAAAAAAGATCCATGTCGATATACATGGTTATACATGGGTGTGTGTCACCAATTTGATAATTATACAAACAGGTAAATGCAAAGAGTAAAATACACAGTGCAGTAATAGGCAATTCATCTCAACCAGTCTCTTGTTAGTATTTCTCCTCCATACAAGTAATAGTCCTAAACCCAAGTGCTTATCTTGTTCCCACACATCTTTATCTTGCATTTCTTCAATCACCTATCCGGCCTATTCTTAAAAATGATCTCTGCTTCAATCTCTTCTGGTACTATATTCCATAATTTCACAACCTTCTGACAAAAAATGCATCTTCTGATCTTCAACATAAATTTCCTAAATAATCTTTTGTTGACGTCTTTATGTTTTAAAATTTTGAACCACTAGAAGCGGTTTGTTTCGGTTTACCCTATCACAGCATAACTTTGAACTTTCTGTGAAAGTATCCTGCAGTGTCCTCTATTCCAATAGCAACACTACAATTTTGCTAATCTTTCTTTATGCTTGTATTCCCTCATATCAGGCCTCAGCGAATATGTTCTGCATTCCATCAGTTGCCTGAATAATCTATGGCGTGGATTCCAAAACTAAAAACTACACAGTAATGTAAATCGTGGTTTTTCAAAAGTTTTATTTAGATTCACCGCTGCATCTGACCTCCTGGCATAAAACCATATATTCTATTAGCATTACATCTAATGAACTTGAGGTGTTGCTTTTAATGGCAGTGAATGTGTTTGAATTGGCTTGGAAAATAGAATGCATCAGTCAACAAAATGAATGAAAACAGATGCGAAAGAGACAATTTAAAGTATAATAGTGATCTAACTGGGATATTTATATTATGACATTCTGTTCTTCCTCATGTTTTATAGAAATGGTGCAATGCAGTGTGCAGATTGCTCTGATTAGTAAGCTTTTGCTTAATGAATGTTGTAGTAGAGTTGCCTACACACATATTTTTCAAAATTGCATCAACATAGCATTACTGTCACTTTTTCATTTTACAATATCCATGTCCATGCTTACTAACAGCACACACCCCTCTCCTATTCAAATAAAGTGCACATATTTTTTAAAATGTCAGAAATACGCCATCTCACATTTATCAATATTAGATTCCATCAGTTATTCTATACAGATTCCATTTTATTAATACTCCCTTACAGCTTCAGATCATTGGAAAAATTTATAATGCTTCTTTTGAAACATTGCCTAAATCAGCCCATCTGCTGCTGAAGAGTTTTGGTGGTCTTGACAGCACACTCTACTCCAATTCGTCAGATTCTGACATTGTATGCTTCACCCTTGCCCTGTAAACCCACTAGGAAAGGTCTTTGGTGACTTGGCCTCTTTTTTCTGAGATTTCTTCACTAAACTCCTTACCTCTCCACTTTTCTAATTTTCGACCAACCCTTTAATTGGTCATCTTCAATTCACTCCTTTACCTATATCTATGAATGCTTTCGGACTTGAATGTTAAAATATTAGTTAAATGAAACTATTGATAATTTCTTAATGATCCAGATGTATCTTTTGCTTCTGAGCCGCACATTGACAGCAACATCTTTACATATTCAGGCAATTCCCTCAAAGTAATAAGAAGAATTTTTAAAAGGTCACAGAGAAAATCATAGCAGACCAAGCCTGAGGCAAGGTGGTTAGCTACTGCATGCACAGAGGGCAGAAAGCAAGCATTCATTACATATCTAAAGAATGTTTAAAGAGTGGTCAAAGATGCACACCATGTTTCTGGCTTTCCGTTGAACTTTACCTGGTAGTCACATGCACTGAGTGCTAAAAAACTTAATGGAAATATATCTAGAAAATTCACTTTATTTTCCATGCAGTTTGTTACTGCATTACATTTATACATTATTTTGCAATTAATTAATCAAAATGTTAAGGGAGACATTTTCATTTAGAAAAGCTCAATTCTAAATTCAAGATTATTAATTTACTTTTCGCTTTTTCTTTGCTAAAGTTTGCTTCTTGTTAAAACATCCAGCAATTCACTGCACAAATGCTTTGAGACATTTCACATAAGGTATTATATTTTAAAAAAACAAATTCACATCTTTTGAATGTATCTTCCCCTGAATCTCTTTTCTCTTCTAGGGGCAATGATTCAGATTGAGCACAAATCAACAAAACACCAGCAGAATTTTATTGCTAATCCAAGTGACCTGGTGAACTTTGAGATTAATGCAGTCAGGCTATTTGATCATGTAACAACAAATAAGTCCAAGCCCTCTTCTAACATCACACTTAATTAATTTTCCAGCATCACTAAAAAGTACTGATGTAGACCCATCAAAGACAAAGTCAAAGTTGGTAACTGTTGTGACCTCAATGCTGCCCAAGCTGAGATTGGTTATGTCAAACCAACACAACCTGACAATCAAACTTCAGACTTGCCTTGTTTGTATTGATTATCAGCACACCTACAAATTTATTTGCCCTTTGACGCATTAAGCAAGCCCCACCTGAGCAATCTTTAAGTTAGATGCCTTAAAATTTAAATTGCATCTGAACTGTAACATTTTAAAGCTTTAATTAAGGAATAAAGTGACTTGTTCTGTTGGCTGTTAAAAAGCTTGTAGCAGCTTCTTAAGGACAAACAAAAACAGAAATTGCTGGAAAAGCTCAGCAGGTCTGGCAGCATCTATGAAGAAAAAAATCAGAGTTAACATTTCGGGTCTGGTGACCCTTCCTCAGAACGTCTTAAGCTTTTTAAGAACTGGCCAGAGACACCCAACTACAGCCATTTCCCAAGATGTCTCAACATGTGGTGAGGTGTGTGTTTTAACCTAATCTTTCACTCAATTCAAATGTTTACTTTTTTTTTCCTCAAACACTTCCCTCAAAGTCCCTGTATGGCAGTTTCTGCTGAACCTTCAGTGTTATGGCAGTTAGGATAAGAAAGTCTGCTTGAGCTGCCATGGACTTTTTAAACTTTACAGCATCATCAGAGTTGAAAAAATAAGAAACTAAATGTACACAGTCCATTTATACTCCATACTGTTAAAGGAACTTCTTCTCACACTTCAATTTTCTACAAGGACAAGTTACATTTCTTGCTGCCAATTTCAACAATGTTCTAATTATTGAACAGATTCAACATTTTCATGTCCCAAGACATACTGAAGCACTTTACCAATGAAGGGTCACTTTGAGGTTCAGTCACCATTCAGCATGCAAACATGGCAACCAAGTCATGCACACATTAAGATCCCACTACAACAAGTGAATGATCAGGTGGGTTTTTTTTGCTAGTATTGTTCTAGGGAGGATATTTGGCCTAGAATTGGACATTTTATTCTTGAATATATATTAAATGCATGTTTTGTGTCGTGCTGAGTAGCCAGACCAAAGCAGTCTGTTTAATGTCACCTGGGTTATTGGATGTGCATAGTGGACTTGAACTCCTAAGATTTGACCCAGAAAGGAAAGTACCAAATGAGCCAAGCTTGCAATTGGTGCCAATGTTAATTTGATAGAAATGGCACAAATGCACCAGCTGCAGCCAAGTTGGTAGCATTCTCACCACTGAATCACAACGCTCCATGTTCAAGTCTCACTCCAACCACAAAATTTCAGGCTAATACTCCAATGCAATATAGAGGGTGCAATGAACTGTTGAAAGTGCTGTCTGGTGAATGATATGTGAAACATAATGAAACATTTACCTGTTTGGGTGGATGCAACTCGAAAAATATCCTACAGCTCTACTTAGAAGAACAGCAGTCATTCCCAGTATTCAGGTCAATATCTCTCTCCCCCCTCTCCCCCAGATCAATATTACAAAAACAGATTATCTTGTTATCACCACATTCATAAATATGAATCGAAGTTCCAAAATGCTGACACAAACTAAGCAGAATTACTGACTGATTAACCAGGCCGATTTAAAGTTGAATTCTTTCTCTTTCCTGCTCAAGTGCTGAAATTGTCTGCAGCTGTAATTTTATCTCAGATCTAATTTTTTCCCAATACCACAAATTTAGTTTATAAATAAATGTTGACCAAGTTCTTGTTTTATTCCATTATTCTTCAAAACATCTCAGAACAGTGCATCAAATTAGGTGAACAGGATTTCTGAAATAGGAGACATTTGAACTTAATTTAAAAAGTAGAAGTTCAACTTTCAAGTTATGAAAATAAGCTCATGACAGAGTACTGCAGTCAGGGCAATTAATCTTATAGTGACTTACCATGAAAAAAAGGCTTTTGTGGTGCTAAGCTCAGTAAAGACAAAACACAAACAAATTCTAAATGAGACCTCATACCTAACATGCATTGTCTGACCTAAAATGTCATTTCTTAATGCTGATAAAACCTTTAGTTCTCACAGGACAGGGACTTGAAAGGAATTCAGGGATTTACACATACATATTAATCAATTAAAACCTTCTAACTGATTGAAAATTTAGCAGCATCTTAGGTTTGTTTAGCACATCCTCATCAATGGTGTGAACCTTTGATCTTTTACTTTTAAATTCTGTGTCTGATACTACCTCTCTCACAAACACCTGAAGGAGTAAAACTCTGAAGGCTTGCTTTTTCAAATAAACCTGTCGGATTATAACCTGGGATAGTAGGAACCCAGCCCTGCACCTTGTTGTCTCGGATTATAACCTGGTGTGTGTTTTCTAATGCCCAATGTCGTAGGAGTCTTGTCGTCAGTTCAGATGTGTTCTTGGCATTAGAGTAGCACACAAACCCACATCAACCCTACGCCAACTGCTCACCCGAACCAAAGACCCGTTACCCACTACGGACAGGACCAACATCACATACAAGATACCCTGCAAAGACTGCGACAAACATTACATTGGACAGACAGGAAGGAAAATAGCCATAAAAGTGTACACGAACATCAACTAGCAACAAAAAGACACGACTGATACTCACTCATCTCCATCCACATGGATAAGGAAACCACCAGTTTGATTGGCACAACACCAGGACCCTGGGACAGGCCAAGCAGAGACAAGCACGGGAATTCCTAGAGGCCTGGTTCTCCACTAAGAAGGCCATCAACAAACACATAGAGCTAGACCCTATATATACTCCACCACGAAAGAAAACTAGAAGTGAGGTAAGCCAGCTCAACGGACACCAGAGTTTAAATAACAGGCGGGAAAACACAACAGCGCTTCATCGAAGGCTGCACTGATGATGTTACCCAGCAGGGTAATGAAACTTCTGCGGAACAACAAATCAACTCGGCGAGCCAAGCAACCACAACATCCACAACCCGAGCTACAAATCTACTCTAAAACCTTAATGAATTTCTATGTTTGACTACTACTTGGCCAGCTACTGTACTGTAGTAAGGGTAGAAGCCAATACATACTCCGGTCATATAGAACATTTAATAAATTAACTTCGATAAAAAGGCAAAGAATAAAACGTAAGGTGCCACAAAATATTTCCCAATCTATAGAATTCCACTAATAATAACTCAGGAAGAAGTTTACACCCCAGCAAGGACAAGATGACAACTGGTAGAAGAGAAAACAGAATTGATATAGTATCAATTCATAGACTAAGGTATCATTACATTCTATGCTGTTCTGCATTTCATTGCCCAACTTCCTCAACACTGAAATTTTAGCAGCGAAGTTGATGAATGAGTACTAAGACACAGTTTCTGCATTGGCTAGGATACTTATCTGAAATTTGTTATCCCAGAGGATACAGAACTGTAGTCAACGTGATTAATCTTATAATGACTTAGCATGAAAAAGCCTTTTGTGTTGCTAAGCTCAGTAAAGATAAAATGTATCACACAGACTATCTAATCACTATCCCTAGTCAAATGGAAGGGTAGAGGCGGCAGTGAAAAATTGCCAAAGGAATCATAACAAACTGAGTGAATTTATGTGTGCAAGGCAATCCCCAAGTGGAGAACCACTGAAGGAATGAAAGTCATCCGATACAAAAGATGAATGTCACATTGCACCGATCTACTGTTTCAAAGTTACTGAAGCTAGAAGAAATAAGCGGTGAGAGTGAAAAAGTCCTGGTGAAAAGACAGGATAGATAAACTATTTCCACTGGCTGGGAATTCTAGAACTTGGGGGCATAGTCTGAGAATTAGGGCCAGATCATTCAGGGGCAATGTTAGGAAGCAAAGAGTAGTAGATGTTTGGAATTCTCTTTCACAAATGGCAGTGGATGCTGGATCAGTTGTTAACTTTAAATCTAAGATAGATTTTTTTTTAAGCATAGGTATTAAGGGATACGGGCCAAAGGCAGGTTAATGGAGTTAGTCTACAGATCAGCCATGATCTCACTAAATGATGAAACAGGCTCAAGGGCTTAATGGCTTACTCCTGTGGCTATGTTACTATGAAATAGCAGAAAGCCAAATTTCATTTCGTTAAGACTGTTAAATCATTGACAGAGTTGGTCAGACAGCTAAAATTTCTACTGCGTTTTTACAACAACCATCTGGCGTGGTACTGAGGCATGCAGGTTAGGAAGGCCTGGTTTTTAATCTACAGATAGCACTGACTTAGTTGAGCTTTTCCAAGGAAAGGTATGGTGGGGGAAAGGGAGAAGAGTGGAGAGTCAGAGAGGGAGACAGCAAGGCATACATAAAGCCTCACCACAAAATGCACCATTGCACCTTGACTTTGTCCTGATAACATTACCATCTGATTATGGCTCACTTTCTACACAGTGCATCTGAAATAAGGAAGCACACTTGAATGAAATACTGAAGGGTTACTGCATATGCAGAACTGTACCCAACTGAGTGAGCACCTTCAGAAGTGAAATACAGGTGGGAAAAGTCCTCAGCAAACTCAAAGCAATGCAAATAATAGGCTGCATTTACTACTATCAAATTGCCTTTATTGTACTGTGCAATTGCTGTTCAGCTATTACAATAGGCTTAGTCCAGATCCAGCAATTGAACCAAGGATTAACTGGTCTGTACAAATACATTTCGAACAACTTAGTACTGGACCTTTACCCATTAGGACTTTTCCAAAAGAATATTATTAAGCTACAAGTCAGAGATGTGCATTCTGCTATTAAATTGGTATCAGAATTAATAACCAAAATGAATCATTTATCATTGAACACTGAAGACTAGCACATGCATGAACATAAGCCAAAGTCCAGCATTAGAACAGTGATTACACTTCAGGAGTAACTCATTGATCTTAAAGACCTTTGGAAACTCCAGGACTGCGTAATGTGCAAGTTCTGTGGTGATACACAAAGGGAATCCAGGTTAAATGTGTGTGTTGCAGCCTATGGGAGTCTGACTTCAACTGTGGAATATTAAATTGAATGAATTATCATATTTCTTTTACACCTTGAGTTTATTTTGATTTAACTTATTGCATTTACAAACATATGAATGCACAGCATTTCAATGTACAAGGTATAAAAAGTTTCAATTATTTTTCAATGCAAAAGTTCCCCTAGGACATAACTACAATTTTTACATGGGTTGTAATGAGAAAATCTGATTCATTTAAAGTTGTTACACTTTTCAACTTCAACTACAACTTTAAGTGAAGAATTAATGTAGGCAGTTTTCATCATTAATATGGGCACAGATTTTATAAATGAGCAAGGTGTCAGTAAAGGTTTGTGGATACAATTTTTAAAAACATAAATGTGTATATAACTCTACCCCACTAATTTCACCAGCAAAAGCATGCAGTTCAGAGCAATATGCACATTGTATTATACCAATTCAGTAAAGAAAATGGATAGGAACAGAAAATGATGAGCATTTGTCCATTCATGGGATGTGGGCATCAGTAGCTGGGCCAGCATTTATTTCCCATCCATAGGTGCCACATAATAAGATGGTGGTTAGCTACCTTCTTGAATCACTGCAGTCCATGTGCTGTAGGTAGATCCACTATGCTGTCAGAAATGGAGTTCCAATTAGATCACTGTTCTAACTTTATTAAAGTCTTTGGATCATCTGATTTCATTCACTTTGTTGACAGTAGAATTTTAGCATTCTATTTTACAAGCCAAATCAATCATAAATACAGAGATAGTAGGAACTGCAGATGAAGAAACATTTTTGAAGGATCTCAATGTTCTGAATGTAGCGGTTGTCATGGTTGGGGCCAAATTGGGAAGGCCTAAATGTGGACTGTAGTCCATTGGGGATGATCCGGTTCTGTAGGCAGGTAGTAAGAAAGGTAATGTGGCTGTAGTACCTGGTTTGCTTCAGGACATGGTCGATCAGTTTCAGGGCCGAAGAGATAATGAGAGAGTTGCAGTGGAAGAGAGATCCACTGAGGTCTTTCCGGAGGGAGGAGGGTAACTTCTTCAAGGTAGGCATCCTTAGAAGAGGCTTCGCAGTGTGAAGAAGGGTCTAGGCCCGAAACGTCAGCTTTCCTGCTCCTCTGATGCTGCTTGGCCTGCTGTGTTCATCCAGCTCTACACCTTGTTATCTCAATCATAAATACAGCCCATTTAGGGGGAGTGAAGACAGCTTACAGTTACACTTCCAGTAGAACTGGCAAAACTTCAGAATAATCTGTGTGTTCTGATCACAGCGCAGCAAATTCCCCTCTGACAAAGTTTAGAAATTTCACACACTAGTAATATAGCCAAAGGCCTATATAAATAACCCCACCAACAATTTTAAGTCCCTAGCATGTTTTTGCGCAGTTTGCACTCATCCACAAGGATTGCTAACAAGAGGCTTGTATAGTGATTGCAGGAGTCAATTTATAACGATAATCTGCAATATCTTCATTAAATAGCCAACTGCATTGAAAGCTCTTCTCCATTTTCACAATTCCAGGAAGTACTCTCATTAGACCGTAGCCTAATTCATGAAGAAAATCAACCTAAATGCCTGAAATAAATCAACTCAAGTAACATTGTTTGCCTGACATAGGGTACATGGTGGGACAGACTGGAGTTTAATTAAATCCCGTGATTGTCAGCAATGCTGAGGAACTCGTACCCCTGCACCCCTCCACTACCCCAAGGTACACGCAGATGTAGCCAATGGATTTTAACTCACCACAAAACATGAAGTTGACTAACATATACTTCCCACCAATTCAAAGAATTAGACCTCAATAGAGTCATAGAGTTACACAGCACGAACACAGTCCCTTCGGTCCAACTCATGTGCAGCTATTCACACTATCCATGCCCCTCATGATTTTATAAACCTCCACAAGATCACCCCTCAGTCTCTGATGCTCCAGGGAAAAAAACCCCAGCCTATTCAGCCTTTCCCTATAGCTGAAACCCCTCAGTCCTGGCAAGATCCTTGTAAATCTTTTCTGCACCCTCTCAAGTTTAACAACATCCTTTCTATAAAAGGGCATCTAGAATTGTACATAGTATTCCAAAAGCGGTCTCACCAATGCCCTGTACAGCTGCAACATGACATTCCAACTCCTATACTTAATGTTATGTCCAGTGAAGGCAAGCACCTTCTTCACCACCCTGCCTACCTGCGACTCCAATTTCAAGGAACTAACTACCTGCATCACTAGGTCTCTTTGTTCGGCAACAGTCCCCAGCACCCTACCATTAACAGTATAATAGTCTCATAGAGATATACAGCATGGAAACAGACCCTTTGGTCCAACTCGTCCATGCTGACCAGATATCCTATATAAATCTAGTCCCATTTGTCAGCATTCGGCCCATATATCTCTAAACCTTTCTTATTCATATATCCATCCAGATGCCTTTTAAATTATGTGATTGTACCAGACTCCACCACTTCGTCCGGCAGCTCATTCCATATATTCACCACCCTCTGTGCGAAAAAGTTGCCCCTTAGGTCCCTTTTAAATCTTTCCCCTATTACCTTAAACCTATGCCCTCTAGTTTTGGACTCCCCCACCCCAGGGAAAAGACCTTGCCTATTTACCATATCCATGTCCCTCATGATTTTATAAACCTTTATAAGGTCACCCGTCAGCCTCCGATATTCCAGGTAAAATAGCCCCAGCCTATTCAGCCTCTCCCTATAGCTCAAAAACCCTGCAAAACCCTGGCAACATGCTCAAAAATCTTTTCTGATTTCTTTCTAGTTTCACATTATTCTTCCTATAGGAGGGAGGCCAGAATTTCATGTAATACTCCAAAAGTGGCTGAACCAACGTCCTGTACAGCCACAACATGATCTCCCAACTCTTATACTCAGTGCACTGACCAATAAAGGCAAGCTTACCATATGCTTTCTTCACTATCCTATCTATCTGCAACTCCACTTTCAAGGAAGTATGAACCTGCGCTCCAAGGTCTCTTTGTTCAGCAACACTCCCTAGGACCTTACCATTAAGTGTATAGGTTCTGCCCTGATTTGCCTTACCAAAATGCAACACCTCATATTTATCTCCATTAAACTTCATCTGCCACGCAACTTACTAGCCCATCTGATCATGGTCCTGTTGTACTCTGAGATAATCTTCTTCACTGCCCACAACACCATCTATTTTGGTGCCATCAGCAAATTTACTAACTATACCCCCAATATAGTCTCATGGAAAATAATGGCATATGTGGACACAAATAGAGATCATTCGGATAGGATAAGCGCAGGAAATGGAAGCATTTGAAAGTAAGAGAGAGCTTTAAAAATGAATTCAGTGAGGTTCAGCAAAGGTACTCGACATGGCAAAGTTAAATATCAAACTATGGAACATTGTAACCATTGCAGGATACAAGACTTGCACTATTTTCTTCACAGGCTCCTACAGCATGAGTAAATGTTTCAGGTTCAGTCCTTTACTAAATAAAAACTGAAAGAACTGCGGATGCTGCAAATCAGGAAAAAAAACAAGTTGCTGGAAAAGCTCAGCAAGTCTGGCAGCATCTGTGAAAGAAAAAACAGAGTTAACGTTTCGGGTCCAGTGACCCTTCCTCAGAACTCAGAACATTCATTCCTTAGTGTGTAATCAGTTTTTTTTCTTTTTTCATTCACAGGCTGAGGACAACCTGACCAGGCAGCATTTATTGCCCATCCCTAATTGCCCAGAGGGCAGTTAAGAGTCAACCACATTGCTGTGGGTCTGGAGTCACTAAAGGCCAGATGGGTAAGTATAGTAGTTTCCTTCTCTAGAGGACATTAGTGAACCAGATGGGTTTTTTCCTGACAATCGACAATGGATTCATGGTCACCATTAGACTTTTTAATTCCAGATATTTATTGAATTCAAATTCCACCATCTGCTATGGCAGGATTCAAATCTGGTTCCCCAGAACATTATGAGTCCCTGGGTTAACGGTCCAGTGATAATACCACTAGGCCATCACCTCCCCGGAGTTAACATAACTCAGTTCAGATAAATTGGCAGTTAATATAAATTGAATGTTTTGTCATGCAAAGGCTTAAAAACAAAAAAAAAAGCATAAATGTTAACTTACTAAAATCAAAACATAATTTCCAGGTGTAGATATTTTTATTGTGGAACTGTTTAACTTGGGACCTTCCTTGTGTTTACACCTCATTAATACAGTAGGCAGTGTATCAGGGATATATCAAGTTGAACTGAACAACTGTTGGACACCTCCCACTCTATTTTGGCAATCTTCAATGAATTACATGATCAAATTCAGGAGTACTTGAAAAAAAAAGGTCTATTAGTCCATCCTTCAGATGAAACATCATAGCCAGACTCAATCTGGTTGTTTTTTTAAAGAACCCATGAGACTATTCAAAGACTGGAAAGTTTTAGTATCCTCGCCAAGTTGCTTCCTCAACCAATACTTCAGAAACTTCTAACTTTCCGTATAACATTCTATGTGAAGCACTTTGGGAGACTTAAGACAGGATACAATTTTACATAAATGAAGGGTTTTTTTTGCCCACATGGAAAAAATATGAGAAGCAAAACAAGTTTTCACCTAAGGTTTCTTTATCTTTGAAACAAATGCATGCCCCAGGGCAGATGGTGTTCTAGAAAACAATAGTGTCCTAACTAAGATAACAAGGTGTAGAGCTGGATGAACACAGAAGGCCAAGCAGCATCAGAGGAGCAGGAAAACTGACGTTTCGGACCTAGACCCTTCTTCATTTCTGAAGAAGGGTCTAGGTCCGAAACGTCAGCTTTCCTGCTCGGCCTGTTGTGTTCATCCAGCTCTACACCTTGTTATCTCAGATTCTCCAGCATCTGCAGTTCCTACTATCTCTGAAACAGTGTCCTAACTAAAATCTGTCTCGCCAAAATGTAACTTAAATGGCATCAGATTCAAAGAAATCCACAACAGTTTTGCAACTTGGGCAGAACTTGTCTTATCTGCTAAGAGATTAATCTTTAATTTTCCTGTACTCTACAATTGTTATATTCGCATTTTTAAACACCAATTTGAAACAAAATTTAATTTACAGATTTTTTTTTTAATATAAAAATGTAGAAGACAGAGGGAAAGTTGCAACAAACCTCCTGAAACATTCTGGACATTAAAAGGAGCCATACATTTTAGGATCAAAATTATTGCAGTTTGCTGGTGTTTCTGTAGGGAGTAAGGCCTTGGGAACTTGTGCCTATCACATGGAAGAGGTTGTAGATATGCTCGCCGAGCCAGTGGGTTTGGTTGCAAACGTTTCGTCACCCTACTAGGTAACATTGTCAGTGCGCCTCTGGTGAAGCGTCGGTGTTCTATCCCACTTGTTATTTATATGCCTCGGTTTGCTGGGGTGATTGTATTATTTCCGGTTTTGTTTCTCAGTGGTTTGTACACTGGGTCTAATTCAATGTGTTTGTTGATGGAGTTCCAGTTGGAATACCAGGCCTCCAGGTATTCCCTGGCATGTCTCTGTTTGGCTTGTGCAATTATCGATGTGTTGAGCCAGTCGAATTTGTGTCCTTCGATGTCCATGTGTTGTGAGACAGAATTGGTCGTGTCTCTTGGTGGCTAGTTGGTGTTCATGTACCCGTAAAGTCACATTACATGAACACCAACTAGCCACCAAGAGGCATGACCAATTCTCACTTGTCTCACTACACAGTGACAACAAGGGACACAAATTCGATTGGGACAACACATCGATAATCACAGAAGCCAAACAAAGACACACAGGGAGTTCCTGAAGGCCTGGTATTCCGACTCGAATTCCATCAACAAACACATTGAATTAATTAAGCCACTGAGAAACAAAACCAGAAATAATACCAATCACCTCTGAAAACAGAGGCATATAAATAATAAGCGGGACAGAACACTGACGCTTCACCGGAGGCACGTAGATGATGTTACCTAGCAGGGTGACGAAACGTTTGCAACCAAACCCACTGGCTCAGCGAGCATGTCTACAACCTCATCTACACCCCAAGCTACAAATCTTCTCGAAAACTTTATCACAAGGAAGTATTAAATGAAAGGGGAAAAAATCACTAGCTTCCTTTCTTAATTAGAAATGCCTTCAAGAGATCCCCAGCACCACAACCAGACAGACATTCTGTTTTTGTATTGTGAATCCCCACTATTCCTGGAGTCATCACATTGATTAAATCACCAAAATGCCTAATTTTACCCAACTATCCAATTCAGGTTAAAAGAATATGCACAACACTTTCAACATAATAATTATTTATTGTAATCAAATAGTTTGTTTAACCAATGACAAAGAACAGACAAGTTGAATTGCTAATCTATAACTCTATAACATAAATATTGGTTATAATAACATATAACAAAATTCCCATATACATACAAGCTGACAAACAAAAAGACAAGACAAAAACAAATAATGGGGGAGATAAAAGGAGGAACAATATCACCAGAAGTTCAGTTCTGGCACCAGTCTGGATCACAGACATTGTTAAGTTGGTTTATTTCAGTTTTCTTTTGATTCTTTCTGATTGTTACATAGAAACATAAAAAAAATAGGAGCAGGAGGCGGCCATTCGGCCCTTCGAGTCTGCTCCGCCATTCTTCACAATCATGGCTGATTGTCTAATTCAATAGCCTAATCCTGGTTTCTCCCCATAACCTTTGATCCCATTTGCCTCAAGTGCTATATCTAGTTACCTCTTGAATACATTCAATGTTTTGGCATCAACTACTTCCTGTGGTAATCAATTCCACAGGCTCACCACGCTTTGGGTGAAGAAATGTCTCCTCATCTCCGTCCTAAATAGTCTACCCCAAATCCTCATACTGTGACCCCTGGTTTTGGACACACTTATCATCGGGAACATCCTCTGTGCATCTACCCTGTCCGGTCCTGTTAGAATTTTGTAAGTCTCTATGAGATCCCCCCATCATTCGTCTGAACTATAGCAAAAACTAATGTTTGCTAATGATGTAAGACTGTGGATATACTAGCCTTCAGTCTCACATTTACTGGTTGAGGATCCGCCCTTTCAGTGTCTCCCGAAGTGTTTTTTCTCCTATTTTATTAAATGAGGTTTCACAGAGGGAGCAGATTACATAGAAAGGTGAAGGAAAATTGCTAACTACGAGGTATTTTGTTTTACTTTGCCGCTCAGAAGGGAGAGAAAAAGAGATGGATGCTTTCTCTGCATAGATTGGACTTTTCCATATTGTCCACACCCATATTGTAGCCACCTGCTTGTTAGTATACTGACCCCTCCTGAGCTACAACTAATCAATTACTGAAAAAGCCAATCAAAAGACTATTTCTGGGCAAAATTACCCTGAATACACACAGGTACCATTCTGTCTAGAATTCTCCCTCACTACTTGAGGGAGAAACAACTATCATTGTGTTCCGATAACTTGTTTCTAAAACTGCACACATCTTATGCTTTTCTTGGTTTAAAGCAGTAGCATTTCCCATCTTTAGTCCACAGACCAAAAAAGTGGGCTTTACAAGATAGGCTTCGGAAAGAGGGAGTTTAGGATCATTTTACTGTTGTTGGTATTAGACTTAGTCAGATTTTTACTGTATTCTGTCGTGCAGGCTTGTGTCTTAAAGATGATGTTATGATTCTGGGGGGTCAGGAGATACATCAACTGCTGCAGAATATGCAGCCTACTCCGGTAGTCCAATTATTTGTCAGGCTGGCCCAGTTAAGTTTCTGGCCAATCATGACCTCCTCGTGATGTTAGGAACAAGAAATATAGGAGGTTGTATAGGTCATTCAGCCCATCAAGCCTGCTCCCCCATTCAAATAGATCATGGCTGATCATCTCAACTTCACTTGTATCGCTTGATGCAATTAGTTTTCAGAAATATAATCAATTTCTGTCTTCAACTTGTGCTCAATGATTAAGTTTCCAAAGCTCTCTGGGGTAGAGAATTCCAAAGATTCACCACATTCTGAATGAAGAAATTCCTCCTTGGTTTTAATGGCTTGCTTCTTATACCAAAACAGAGTTCCCTAGTTGTGGAGTCACCAGCCAGGGGAATGTTTCTACCTACATCACCCTCTCACGCAGCTCTTAAGAATTTTATAAGTTTCATTGATATGACCTCTCATTCTTCAAAACTCTTATGAATACAGGCCCAATTTCCTCAATCTCTCACCATAAATTAATCCTGCCATCCCAGGGATTAGTCTGATGAACCTCCATTGTACTTCCACTGTGGCAGTGTATTCATCCTGAGTTAGAGTTAGGGGTTTCAACAACGACAAGAGCTTCAAACAAACCAATTCCAGGGGATACAGCCCTAAATTTGTGTAATCTCCCCTTGTAATTTTATCTGTGATGTCCACGTTTAATTCTGCTAAATTATTGGTGCACTCCCTGAAGGTCTGTATATCCTTCCCAAATTATGATTTGCAGAAACACTAGAGTTTTTCAGGTGTGGTCCAATTCGGATTTAGTATAGCCGCGGGAAAAGTTCTGCCCTCATGCATTCCACTTCATTAGACATAAAAGTCCAGCATTGCATCAGCCCTTTTAATTTTCTGATCATGAAGAGGTACAATATACATGAATACCAAATCTCTTTGATTCTTCTTTTCCAATGTTTCCCAATTCATTAATAGCTTGCATTTTATGCTTCAACCTAGACCGTCATCAATCTGTGTCCTTAGCAGCTTAGTTACTTGGATTCTACCTTGTATTAGTCATTAACAAAAATGGTGTGGCTTCTAGGCAATACAATATGGTCTGATTGCTTCCCTATAGGTTAGCTCATTTAATATATACCACAAAGACAGGGTTCTGTTAAGATAGATAACTTGAAGTTTCTTAATAACACTATTTATTTGTGATGCCTCAGACTTGCACATAGTCAGAAAGCACAGAGCCCAGACAATTACTGTTACAGTACGTATATGGGCTGAATCTTACATTTGCTAAATGCAGGTATGGTCAGGTTTTTATTAGGGATTCTTAGTGCAAGATCCAGCAAGAGTTCTCATGCACCTCATTAATTACTTATCTTGTGCCTGAGCATCTCTCACACCTGATTATATCCCCATCTTACGAAGGGTCATTCCCAGAACTCACCACTCAGCAGACAACTGCCAAAAAACCAGCATTCCTTATGTGTGAGACATCTTTGGGAGGCTGCTGTGCACCTAGGCAAATTCTGACAATTCAGCATTGCCCCTCACCAGCAACACAAAGCCACACTAGATATGGCATAGCTGACACTCCCTCACACCTGCAACTCCGATCTTTCACCCTAGTCATCGTGCATACAATCATGCATACAGTTTAACTATCCTTTCCTCAACAATGCCACTTTCTATTATATTTATTAGAGTCCATCATCATGGATCCTTGACTTACAATGAAATGATTTTCTCCTCATCCCACAGCACCCTTAGGAGTTCTGCAAATGATAGGGCACATTTGCCAAACATTCACTTCCGGTTACATTATTGCTGCTGACTTCTGCATCACTGAGCTGGGAATGCCAGTTTGGTTAGCACCAATGACACAGTGCAATCCACTTTTGAACAACATTTGACATACAAGCAATGTCACTCAATTATGCAGTGCACACGTGTGAAGTAGTATTTGCAACTTAAATATAGCTAGAGTTCACAAATACATGCTTCATGCATTTGCCCCTTCAATGTCTTAATATTCAGCAGAAATGTATCTTGCTTTCGCCCAAATAGTGACACTGACTCTGCCCACTCTGAGCATTGTCCAAGTCATTTTCCAGTTGCGTTGTACACCTAGAGAATGACAAGTGATGACGTCAAAGTGAGTGAGCGATGGACACAATCAGCACTGGGCTCTACCTGGTTGCTAGGTGTCCCCCCTCCTCATCCCTAACCATAGTCTTCAATTTTGCTTATATCTTCCACTATCCAGACAGCCCATTTCCACCCATTCCCCCCAAAGTGGAGACTCACGTGTGAACTTCACATCCAACTATCCTCTCTGCTCCTGAAATTATACTTTAACGATGCCCACCCTGCTCCTCTAAGCTCCCCATTTGGAGGACCCAGTGGTGGTTGCTGCCAATAAGCTGCCATTCCTATAGCCTACTATGCCCTCCAATGCTGTTCTATATTCCCCTCACACACCTCAAGATTCCCCAGTCATCATCTTCGTTCCCACCTCCACAAATGCCGCTGCTTTCACCACCCCTAAGCCTTGACTCCCCTAGTCCTTTCGACAGTGATTCCTGCTGCCTCTACAGACCAACCCATCACCTTCCTTAACAATCAATGGACCACCCCAGGACCATATTTGTTCCAGACCTTTGATTCGACGAATAGTCCCTAGACATAACTGACCAGATCTCTATTGTTTAGCTCCCTAACTAATGAGATGCAACTCCCCAGACTGCTGCTGTTAACCCTACAGGAAGGGTCATTGCTCACTTCCTGGGCTGTAGTTGGAAATATCCCTTGACAGCAAGTATCCCAAGATAACAACTGTCCATGGCCAAATCCCTAGATTATGTGTAAACTGCGCACCTGACTGACAGTGCTAGGGCCTCCTGACCAATAGTGGTCTCCCACACTTGACTGGACTGAGGACTAGCTCCCACCCAGTTTCCAACATGGCCATTTGAATACACGTGCTGTGTTTATGCTATAAGTAGCTGGCATATGCTGTAGGCATTAGACCAACATCTCAGTGTGCTGTACAGCAAGGCATCCATCGCCGCCAGACAGATCCTTGCTGACAAGCAGCCTGTATCTCTACACAAAACAGCACATCACCAGGGCAGTACTGACAGCCTTTGGCTCTGGATGAGGTGCCAACATGCTAACTGGTATGGTATAGCAGGCAAGGCATGGATGCTGGAAACAAGCAGGTAGGTGCTAAGAGATCAAACAAGCAGCCTTGAGGTGTAGAGATAGTAGGAACTGCAGATGCTGGAGAATCTGAGATAACAAGGTGTAGAGCTGGATGAACACAGCAGGCCAAGCAGCCTCAGAGGAGCAGGAAGGCTGACGTTTCGGGCTTAGACCCTTCTTCAGAAATGGGGGAGGGGAAGGGGGTTCTGAAATAAATAGGGAGAAAGGGGGAGGCAGATAGAAGATGGATAGAGGAGAAGATAGGTGGAGAGGAGACAGACAAGTCAAAGAGGCGGGGATGGAGCCGGTAAAGGTGAGTGTAGATGGGGAGTTAGGTGTAGCTTGGTCCAATCAATGAGCTAGGTTGCCTTCTCTGCAGACAAAGTGTCCCTGCTACAGCCTTTCCAATGTTATTTGCTAGTGTGTACTGCAATGCTAGTTTGTGCTTCCTGCAGAACCTGCAAGTTGAATTGAATTCAATCATGGCAGATATGTTTCTCAATCCCATTCACCTACCTTCTCCCAGTAACCCTTGATCCCCTTACAAATCAAGAACCTATCTATCTCTCAGTACTCTCTTCAATACACTCAATGACTTGGCCTCCACAGCCCTCTATTTCAGGAAGTGGTGTGGAGGGAACACCCCTGTGCTGAGGTGGAGATGATCAAAAGCGTCAAGATCCTGGGAGTGATGTTAACCAACAATCTGTCCTGGTCCACCCATGTTGATGCAACAGCAACAACATCTCTATTTCCTTAGGAGGCTAAGGAAATTCAGCATGTCCACAAGGACTCTTACCAATTTTTACAGATGCACCATAGAAAACATCCTATCTGGATGCATCACAGCATGGTTTGGCAACTGTTCTTCCCAAGACCGCAAGAAACTACAGACAGTCGTGAACACAGCCCAGCACATCACACACACCAGCCTTCCACCCAATGACTCCGTCTATACTTCCACCCATTGACTCCATCTATATTTCCCGCTGCTTCATCAAAGCAACCAACATAATCAAAGATCCCTTCCACTCTCTTCTGCCAGGCAGAAGGTATAAAAGTTTGAGAATGCATACGAATAGATTCAAGAATAGTTTCTTCCCTGCTGCTATCAGACTTTTGAACGGACATCTCAAATGTTAATTCTGATCTCTCTCTCTCTCTGCACCTTCTCTGCAGCTGTAACACTGTATTCTGCTCTCTGACCTGCTACCCTGATGCATTCTTTATGGTATGATCTAACTGTACAGCATGCAAAACAACACTTTTCATTTTAGATACCAAGGTGTAGAGCTGGATGAACACAGAAGACCAAGCAGCATCAGAGGAGCAGGAAGGCTGACGTTTGAGGCCTAGGCCCTTTCTGAAGAAGGGTTTAGGCCCAAAACATCAGCCTTCCTGCTCCTCTGATGCTGCTTGGCCTGCTGTGTTCATCCAGCTCTATACCTTGGTATCTCAGATTCTCCAGCATCTGCAGTTCCTACTATCTCTGAAACAACTTTTTATTTTATCTCAGTACGTGCGACAATCAATGAGTTCCAGAAATTCACCACTCTCTGGCTGAAGAAATTCCTCCTCATTTCAGTTCTAAAAGGTCATCCCTACACTCTGAGGATGTGCCCTCAGGTCCTCATCTGTTTTATTAATGGAAACATCTTCTCCACATCCACGCTATCTAGGCCTCACCATATTCTGTAATTTTCAATGGGATTCTCCATGATCCTTCTAAACTCCGACGAGTACAGAACCAAAATCCTCAACCACTCCTCATATGACAAGCCCTACATTCTTGTAAGCCTCCTCTGGACCCCCTTCAACATCAGCACATCTTTCCTTAGATACATAGCGCAAAACCACTCAACACTCCAAATGTGGTCTGACCAGACCCTTATCCAGCCTCAGCAGTACATCTTATTCTTGTATTTTAGCCCTCTTGAAATTAATTCTAACATTTCATATGTCTTCCTAACTGCCAACTGAACCACCATATTAACGTCAAAAGAATCCTGAACAAGAACTCCCAAGTCCCTTTGTGCTTCCGATTTCTGAAGCCTTTCTCCCGTTTAGAAGATAATCTATTCTTCCTACCAAAGTGCATAAGCTTACACTTTCCCACACTGTATTCCATCTGCTATTTCTTTGCCCACTCTCTTCACATGTCAAGTCCTTCTGCAGCCTCCCCACTTCCTCAACACGATGCATGCTTCAACCTATCTTTGTGATCTGCAAACACAGCAACAATGCTCTCAGTTCCTTTGTCCAGATTGTTAATGTATAACGTGAATAGTTGTGTCCCCAACACGGATCCCTGCAGACTGTTTGGTCTGGAATCTGTAAAAGCACACAATAAATACATGAATAGTTGAGATCCCAAAACAGATCCTTGTGAGGCACGAGCCATTCTACCAATTCGGATACCTGTTTATTATCCATACGCACTGTCTCCTGTTGCTCAGTCAATTCTCTAACCCTAGACAATAATTTACTTTAAAATTTCATGAGTTTTAACTTTAGCTGACAGTCTCTAATGAGGAATTTCATCAAATAGCTTCTGAAGGCCCAATTTAAATTACATTCAGAGATTTGTTGCATTAACTCATGCAGTTTTCTGACCCCATAGGTTGATTCTTAGTAGAATTTTGACAAACATTTTCCAAATATCTATTGTTTGTTTAAGAGCAGGTAACACATAACAGGTATCAGAGCTCTGATATATAGTCAATTTACAAAATGCATTTTCAGAAAATATAAATTGGCCAGGCCTCTCCCTACATTTGGCATAGCTACTAATACAACACCTTTTTATAAAATATTCAAAACAAATGGTCCACATTAGCACTTCTTTATTGAATGTGGGCATTAATGGCAAGGCCACCATATATTGCTCATCCCTAATTGCCTTCAAGACAATGGTCATGAGCCACCTTCTTGAACCACTGGAGTCCATGTGACATAGGTACACCCACAGTGCTGTCAGGAAGGGAGTTCAAGGATTTTCACCTAGTGACAGTGAAGGAATAGTAACATTGTACCAAGTCAGAAATTTGTGGGGCTTAGAGGGAAACTTGTTATCCTTTTCCTTCAATTGGTACAGCTAGCAAGTTTGGAAGGTCCTTTTGCAGTGCATTTTGGTACACACTGCTGCCACAGTTTGTCAGTAGTAGAGGGAGTAGATATTTAAGGCAGCAAATGAGATGCCAATCAAACAAGCTGCTTTGTCCTGAGAGGTCGAGCTTTGAGTTTGTTGAAGCTGCACTCATCCAGGGAAGTAAAGAACATTATATGACACTCCTGACTTGTACCTTGTAGATGGTGGACAAACTTTTGGGAATCACTACAGAATTCCTATCCTCTGACTTACTCTTGTAGCCACAATCAACAGGATGTTGGTACTGGGTGATTCAATTATGGCAATCCCATTGAATGTCAAGACGAGGCAGTCAATTGCCTGCCAAATGTTATTTGCCACTTATCGGCCCAACCCTATATAAAGTCTTGCTGGAAGAAAACATAATACTGCTGGAGTACAAGTTGTCACAAATGGTGATGAACATTGTGTAATCATCAGACAACATTTCCCTTCTAATGGAAGGAAGTTCATTGATGAAGCAACTGAAGACGTTTTGGCTTTGGACACAACCTGAGGAATAATGATGTTCCGGAACTGTGGTGACTGACCTTCAAAACTACAACTAATTTTCTTTGTACTAGCTATGGCCCAACCATTAGAAAGTTCTTTCCCGATTCCTATTAACGTATACTTTGCCAGGGCTGCTTAATATTACACATGGTCAAAAACTAGCTTGATGTCAAGGCGGGAGTTCACCCGCACTTCATCTCTGGAGTTCAGCTCTTCTGTCTATGTTTGAACCAAGACTGTAATGAGTTCAAAAGCCAACTGCAACCAGGAGAATCCAAACTGACCATCAGTTAAGTACCACTTGATAGCACTGTCAACAATGCTTTCCATCACTTTGGTGATGATCAACAGTCGACTGGTAAAACAAATGATCAGGTTGGTTCTGCTTTTTACATACAAGACATACCTGGGTAATGTTCCATACTTCTGGGTTGATGCCAGTGTTTTAGCTTTATTGAAACACCTTGACTAGGGGCTTTGCCAGTTTTGGAGCACATCTTCAGGATATTGCCAGAATGGTGTCAGGATCAATAACTTTTTCAGTGTTCAGTGCCTTCAGCTGTCTCCTGATATCACATGGAGTGAATTAAATTGTTCGAAAAGTAGTATCTGTGATGTTTGAGACCCTAGGATGAAGCCAAATCAGATCATCCACTTGGCAATTCTGGCTGAAGCCAGTTTGAAATGCTTCAGCCTGGTATTTTGCGTTGATGTTCTGGACTCCCCTATTTTTGAGGAAGGGGTTATTTGTGGTGTCTGATCCATTGGTTGTATGATGGCTTAGCACATAAATAAAAATTCTTCAGACCATTATTGCCCTTAACTAAATCCTATTTTTAATAGATTGCTACATCATCATTGCCTCTGCCACTGTTCGTTGTAAATTACAAACTAGTACACACTTCACTGCCAAAATCATCAGACACATTGACATGCTGCAGCTCATTCACTAACTTTACCAGACAGATACTGTTTCCCTAGCCTCTTACCAGACATCAAACTTACATTCATATTGCATATTTAACAGTAATTTATATAGTACATTTAACTCAATGAAATATTCCAAGGTGCTTAACTGCAGCATTAAAACACAAGGCATGATACGAATCAGATGACCAAAACCTTAGTCAAAGAGATAGGTTCTACTTTGTGTCTTAAAAGAGGAAAATGAGGAAGAGAGACAGAGGGGTTTGGGGATGTAATCCCAGAACTTGGGGCCTTGCTAACCAAATGCAAAGCCATCAAAGGTGGAATAATTAAAATTGGGAATGCATAAAAGACCAGAACTGGAGGAACACAGATAGCACAGAGGGTTGTCAGGCAGCAGATTAGAGATAGGGATAGGCGAATGACGGTGGAACTTGAGGGTGATCTTGTGATAAAATCTAACTTTGCTGGCGCTATAGGGCAGAGAAAAAATGAGACGTTGGGTGTATTTAAACTGAGAACTATACACATGCACACTGATGAACACATATTCAAGGGACATTCAAAGCCTAGATAACAAGCCTCCTCTACAGTCAGCAAGAACCCCCTGGACAGAGCTGGTATTCAAAAGCAATAGCAAGCCCCAACATCATAGGCTCGATCTGGTCCACCTCAACCTCTTGAATATAGATTCGAGAGGGTCACATCTTCCCTCAATCTCATCCGTCACTCCCAACTTCAACCCAAATAACATTGGGACCAGATAACGGGAGAGCTTGTGGCACAGATATCCCTCTCGCTACCCCCCAAAGGACAGAAGTTGCTAACCCCACCCACAGGGTACCTTTAAGCCTCGTTTGACGGTAACGTACGCCAACCAGCCGATAAAGGAGAGTCACATTTCTGTCAGAAACACCGTCCACGCCCTCGAAAACCGACAATCCGCGTCGGCATCGTCGAATGAAAATCAAAAGACACCGGGCACTAACAACGGCCTCCCCCTCCCTCGATGGAATTCCCGCGAAACCCGCGGGCAGCAACCGCCGAGCGCGAGCGTGAGCCCACTCCCCGCCCAACGGCCGGAACAAGGGAATCGACCAACAGGTATCTCGGCAATGACCCAACACTCCCACAAACTTTATTCGTGTATCTGCAGTCCCAATTACCAACCTTGTCAGAGAGAGAAAAAAATAATAAATCGTCTGATATCTCTTTAAATGTCTGCCATTCAACTCACCTGAAACAGGTAAAATCAGGTTAACTTATACTGAAGAAGACAATCGTGTTTACTTGAGGCTGCTGCGTTCTCCATCTCAGTTTTCCACCCATTTTGACTTTTTTTTGTCTTAAAGGAAGTTTTGATTCAAGGGTTTTACCCGGTAGTTGGGCTTGCTTACTGCCAAGACCAATCCTTCGTAACTAACTTACGAGCACTACTAAAAGTTCGATAAGATTCCCACAATTCAAAACTGTTGGAAGTTCTTGGTGGCTTTCGGAATGGACTTCATGCGCCATCAGCTGGAGAAAGAGATAAAAGCGACGGACCCCCGAAAGGTCAGAATCGAAATTAACGGTATGCACCTTCTTAAAAAAATCAATTTATTTGAGCAAGCAATGAAGCAAAATACCTTGGATCCTGGATAGCTAAGATGTAAGCAGAGAATGTTTCAGCAGCATCCACAGAAAGAGCAAAACAAGTTGAGATTCCGAGTGTTTGTCAACTTTTTCAAAGGGAAGTATTGGAAAGGCTCTGAACACTGAGGAATGCATTAAGCGTGACTTTGGGCAGGAGAACAGCTGTAGTGAAGGAGTTGGACCTACCATCTATGTTTACTTCATCATCTATGTAACAATGTTAATCACACCATGTAACTTGCATCTGATTGCTGTCATGCAATAAATTACGTCTCGTTTCAGACAAAAACCTCTTTTTGTTATGCCATTAAGTGGTTTTTCTCTATATCACTCACCTGAGCAGGCCCTGTAGATCCCATCCCAAAAGGAGGATGGATACAGCAAACCTACTTGATGATAACCATTGGTCCAGATAGCTCATACAATGTGATGAGGATTCATCATACACAGGAAGAGGGAAAGAAACCTTCATACACAACACTGAATCACCAAATGACAAAGGATGAAACAAAATACTGCTAATGCTGAAAATCTTAAATAAAATCAAAATAGGAAATGTTGAAGATGCTCAAAAGTTCAGGCAGTACTTGTGGAAAGAGAAATAGTTACTGTTTTAGGCATCATGATCAAAAAGTGGTTGGCTTGAAATGTTAATACTTCGTCCCTTTCCACAGACCCTGCTTAACTTGCTGAGTATTTCAAGCACTAACCAGAATCTTTTATAACATGAAGACATTCTGTAACAATTTACGATCAATTAATACCTTTGAAATTGTAATAATTGAGGGAAACAGCAACAATTTGCACAAAGCAAGAAGAGCTGTTCCGAAGAGGAGTCATATTGGACTTGAAACATTAATTCTCTTTCTGTCTCCACAGATGCTGCCATCCCGCTTGCATTTCTCCAGCAACAACTTTTTTAAAATTTTATATCCTACAAAGAGCAATTAGATTTTTAAAAATCATTTTTTCATGTGGTTGAGGACTCCATCACTGTTGCATTGCAGTGCCAGCCAAGATTATGTACTCAAGCTACTGGAGAGGTAATCCAAATCCATAAACCTGTGAGTCATTGCAAGAATGCTACCAAAGAGGCAAGGTGGCCACTTAAAATGGAATTGGGATCCAGGGTTGTTCTGAAATAAAGTGAATCAGTGCTGCTGTAGGGAGACATCAAATAAAATGGAGGTACGTTTGTTATGGCCTTCTATAAAAAGTCCCTCAATTTTGTTCTCTTAGCAGATTAATGCAACGCTACACAATAGATGCTAGATCAATTTGAGAATAGAATCACAGAATGGTATCCCCTGTACAATAGCTGCAAAGGACAAAAGAACTAATCTACAAAGAAGCATGATTTGCTGAAGTGAGAAACACAAGTATCCAAGTCTTGGCATCTTTTATAATTCTGTCTTTCAAACCAGAAATGATTTGGAAAGATTACATATGTTGTAAATATGAAAACAAAATAGCTATACAGACTTCAATGGAATTTTACAAGATTTGTTTCTGGCAGTAGAAATTTAACTTATTATACCATTCCACGTTTACTCAATTACCTATTTTGTTGTCAACCTTGAAAATAATACAAATACAGAAATAGGAATATTAAAGTAAGCCAATTAAGGCATTTACACTAAGCAACACCCTTACAATAAAAAAAACTGATAGAACAAAGCCAAGAAAAGAGTAAAAAAGACTCAACAGGAAAATGAGAAGTATTTAAAACCTGTACTTCAATTTTTTTTCAGTAGAGACCCTGCTTGGGTTTAAAGACAAAATAAATGCAAAGTGAATTTTCAACTTTCTAAAAGCTTTGATTCACTTCAAAAATTCTCCCCATTAAAGTTAAAACATGTGTACAGACCAGTAGTGACGTCATTTAAACAATAGCAAATGGAAGTATGTTCTCTGAACCAATGCTGGCAGCAGAATGCCAAGTCAGTATAATGTAACATGCTAACCACAGCCCACAGTTGCCACATTTCCTGAGACAGCAATTGCTGGAGGAACTACATCAAAAAGACAGGACTGCACTCATTATGGTGATGTCTACTTGTGTTTAACTATTCTCAGAAGCATTTAGGGAAGCCACAGGGAGCATGACATGCTTTGTATTCTCCGCAGAATCATGGTTAATATTTACTGGATACTGAGCTTCTGATTTGTGGTGCGACTTAGCATAATTGTTTGTGCCAACCATAAGAAAATAGGTGGTTTCACTATAGCAAGTCACATTGCTTTCAGCAACAACTGAGGATGAGACAATTCTGGGTCCAATATGAACTACAGTGAATAATGTATGGACTCTGCCTGGAATTCCAGAGGAAGCAGACAATCTGGAGCTCTTTCCTGGTAGTCCAGATGACACAAGCACCCTTCCATATACACCCAGACCACTTCCCACAGACCAATGACCCACAGACAAATGCTTCATAACTTGACACTGTAAATAAAGAAACAACCTTGATATCTCTAATGAAGTAGAACTCCAGGTTTATCAAATCAATCTCAACCTCATTGTGCATAACCTTTTGTATACCAGTGTAATCTTTTGCATATATTGTATGATAAAATGGTACACTTGGACAATTAACTTCACAGACTGTATGTAAGTATTCACCTTTCTTAAAGGAAAACAAAGACATAATGATTCATGTGTAAGATGCAGTTGATTGAGATTTTTGATTTCCAATCTCTGTTGAACTACTAGATCTCATTTGGGCAATAGTAAGCAGACTAATCTGTTTTTCAGAGATAGCAGGAACTGCAGATGCTGGAGAATCTGAGATAACAAGGTGTAGAGCTGGATGAAGACAGCAGGCCAAGCAGCATCAGAGGAGCAGGGAAGGCTCCTGCTGTCTTCATCCAGCTCTACACCTTGTAATCTGTTTTTCAGTTAAGAATTGAAGCAATTAGACTAAACAGGTAACCTTAAGTTTAGGCATGGGCTCCAAACTTCTAGCATCAGATTTTCATCTTTGAAAGAAATAGGTTAATAAGCTCTTCATATTTAAGATCAAAGTTTTTGTCAAAGGATTCTCATGTAAAATGTTAATTCCTTTCCGCAAATGCAGCCCAATGTGCTGCATGTTTCTAGCTTAATCTGATTTTGTTTTGTTTCACACTTTGAGTGTCAGTAGCTATTTGATTTCCTTCATTTTTACTTAGTTTGCTTATCTAGTTGTCAGCAATAATTACCAGAACTCACTGCAGATGTGACCCATCCTACCCATTAGAACATCAGCTTGCAGTGGGTATTTGGAGCCATGTTTGCTCCTCCAGATGCATTCGTGAGATAGATTAACTGGTCAATCATCTACAGTATTGTTGACCTGATGAATTAAGTAGAGATTATCAAGTATCAGAGACTCAAATCCAAATTTCCATTATCATGCAAACCATCTTGAAATAATCTGGACCCTAAAGACCCAAAGGAGGGCACTTATAGTATCAAGGTGAAGAATAGAGAAGAGATAAGGAGTGGGTGAAGATTTGGGTGGATATGAAAACAGGAATAAGAACTTTAAAATTGATGTTGTGTCAGCACAGGAACCAGTATAAGTCAGGGTAAAGGGTGAATGGTACTAGGTTGCATCAGGACCTAGGCAGGATGAGCTTATATTTATGTAGGTTTCAACGGTGAGGGCAGCTAAGAGAGCTTTAGAGTCTAGTGTTAACAAAGACATGAATGTGAGTATCAGGTGAGCTGAGGCAAGGGGACATAGAGGTGATGTTATTGATGACCTCCCACCAGGCACATAATGAATTGATTCTTTCAGCACCTTGTGTCCTCATCTTTGCTCCACTGGATCCAAACAGAATTGTTAACATGGCCTAAAATAGCTGGGTTACCATAGTGATGATATAGTTATAAAGTATTAGAACCTTCTTTAATCTGAACAAAGTAGAACTTACAGTATATGTGAGAATTGCTGAGAGAAAGAGACTTCATGTAGAAGCTTTTCATCTTGCATTCATCAAGACAGATGCAAGAATGACAAATTTCAAAGGAAGCAACAGTTTATACTGCTTGAGAAATGAGCATTGATGAAAGGCCTGCGGTCAGAAGACCATGGCTGAGACAAATAGGTGCGAATTTGATTCATGTGGGAATTCAGTGTACAGGGGAAACAGGTGCTTTAAGTAAAGTTTACTACAACAAGCACCTTAACTAGATAATTATTAAATATTAGTCAGATTTATTAGTATTAGTAGGGTTCCATTAATTGTTATAAGGTTTATTGGAATTGGTACATTTTTTAGCGGTTGCAAGGTTAACTAATAAATAAAGGAATGGCAAGATGGCAGCAATCTTGAGAATGCACGTCCTGCACTTTGTGGGAACTCCAGGACATTTTCTATGCCCTGGATAGCAATTTGTGTGGAAACTATTATCAGTTGCAGCAGCCTAAATGCTAAGTTTAAGATCTTGAACAGCAACCGGTGTCTATACAGTGTATCCATGAGGCTAAGAGGTACTCTGATAGCATGTTTATACATGCATGCTTATTCTACAGCCAGATCCATGGCAACACAGGTGACTTAGCTGCGCAAGGCAGATAAGGAAGTTGTGAAAATCCATACTGACAAGTGATTTGACCACTTGGAGAACAGATAGATGTGGCTGCATATGTGAAGCCAGGATGATGTGTTACTTCCGTGGTGCTAGGGTCAATGCTGCACAGCAACTGGAGGTGGAAGGGTGAATAACCAGCAGTCATGGTTTGCATTGAAACCAATGACACAAGTAGAAAAAGAGATGTGGTTCTATGTTTAGAACTTAGAGTCTTAAGTGGAAATTTAGCAAGCAAGGCCTCAAAAGTAGTAATCTTTGGATTGCTACCTATGATACACATAGTAAGTATAAAAATAGGAGGCAATGACAAATAAATGTGTGGCTGGAATGTTAGTGCAGGAGGGAAGGCTTTAAGTTTGTGGTTCATTGGGAATGGCTTTTGGAAAGATGGAACCTGTAACAGGCTGAATGGTTTGCATTAGAACAGAGCTGGGACTGAATTCCTTTCAGGGCATTTTACTTGTGCTATTGGGAGGCTTTAAACTAACTTAACATTTGTGTAGGAAACGGGAGATTATATCAAAGAGGAATTGCAAGATGCACAAAATACTAGGAGAGATAGATAGCATTAGAATTGAGAAAAGTGAGGTATTTGTTGAGGTCAAAGTAAGGGACAAAGAAATACAGTCAAAGCAGAACTATAGACCAGTGAGCCGGATGTCAGTCATGGGTAAGTTGTTGGAGGGGTTTCTAAGAGACAGGATTTGCATTCATTCGGAGAGGCAAGGACTGATTAGGGATTGTCAGCATGGCTTTGTGTATGGGAAATCATGTCTCACAAATTTGATTGGGTTTTTTGAGGTTGTGACTAAGAAGATAGATGAGAGCAGAGTGATAGTTGTTGTCTACATGGACTTTGGTAAGGACTTGGACAAGGTTCTGCATGGTAGACTGGTTAGTAAAGTTAGATCACATGGGATTCAAGGAGAACTTGCCAACTGGATACCAAATTGGCTTGATGGTAAGAGATGAAGGGTGGTAGTGGAGGGTTGTTTTTTGGACTGGGGGCCTGTGACCAGCAGTGTTGGGACCACTGTTGTTTCTTGTTTATACAAACAATTTGGATGATAATATAGGAAGCATGGTTAGTAAGTTTGCAGAATTACACCAAAATTGGTGGTGTTGTAGACAGTGAGGAAAGTTATCTAAAATTCCAAAGGGATCTTGGTCAATTGGGCCAATGGGCCAAGGAGTGGCAAATGGAATTTAACTTAGATAAATGCGAGGTGTTGCTTTTTGGTAAGACTAACAAGGGCAGAACTTACACAGTTAATGGTGTGGCTCTGATGAGTGTTGTCGAACAGAGAGACCTAAGGGTTCAGGTACACAGCTGTTGAAAGTTGCATCACAGGTAGACAGAGTGGTAAAGAAGGCATTTGGCACGCTTGCCTTCATTGCTCAGACCATTGAGTATAGGACGTTGGTGAAACCACTTTTGGAGTACTGTGTATAGTTCTGGCTGCTCTGCTATAGAAAGGATATTATTAAATTGGAGAGGATGCAGAAAAGACTTATAAAGATGTTGTCAGGACTGGAGGGCTTGAGTTATAAGGAGAGGCTGGATAGTTAGGGACTTTTCTCACAGGAACAAAGGAGTTTGAGGTGTGACCTTCTAGAGGTTTATAAAATCTTGAGGGGTATAGATAAGGTGAATAGCAAAGGTCTTTTCCGTAGGGTTGGGGGGTTCAAAACTAGAGCGCATAATTTTAAGGTGAGAGGTGAAAGATTTAAAAGGGACTTGAGGAGCAACTTTTTCACACAGAGCTTTTTTGTATGTGGAACAAACTGCTAGAGGAAGTGGTAGATGCAGGTATAGTTACAACATTTAAAAAGCGTTTGGACAGGTACATGAATAGGGAAGGTTTAGAGGGATATGGGCCAAACACAGGCAAATGAGACTAGTTTAGTTTGGGAAACATGGTTGCATGAACGAGTTGGACCAAAGGGTCTGTTTCCATGCTGCATGACTCTATGACTCTAAATGTATGCAATTGCAAAGATTGTGATAAGATTGGTAAATTGTAAGCACAGATTGCCAAGTGGAAACACAATATTATGGCTATAACAGAGACCAAGCTTAAGAAACGGTAGGGACTGGATGATAAATATTCCAAAGTACAAGATGTTCAGGAAATATAGGAAAAAGTTAAATGGGAGAAAAATGGCAGAATTGATTAAGGAGAGCACTGTAGTTCTGTCCCAGAGGAGTCAAATATAGAATCAAATTTGGCTACAGCTAGAGAATAAAAAAGGTGTGATCACATTGCTCAGTATTGTTTACAGGCCACCAACAGTAGGAAGAATGTAGATAAACAAATTTGCAAGGAAATTGCAAAAATTATGCTGTAATTATATTCGGGGACTTTCATTATCCAAATATAGACTGTGGTAGGAGTAACGAAAAAGGGAGGGAGGTGCAAGAATTTCTGGAATGCTTTCAAGAGAATTTTCACAGCCACATGTTTCCAGTCCAACAAGAAAGGAAGCACTGCTCGACATGACTCTTGGAAACGCGATGGACCAAATAGATCACATGTTCATAGGAGAACATTTTGGGGATAGTGATCACCGTATCATAAGGTTTAGGGTGACCACAGAAAAAGAATGAATAATCTAAAGTACAAATAATTAATTGGGAAGGCCAACTTCAAGATGTAAGAATAAATCTGCGTTGAATAAACTGGGCTCAAAACTTGGCAGGATAAACAATGAGCTACCTTCTAAGAAGAAGTTGTTCACAGTCAGGTATATTCTTTCAAAACAGAAAGATAGAAGAAACATATCTAGAGCTCCCTGTGTGACAAAAGTCGTAGAAACTTTGTTAAAGAAGAAAAAGTGTGCTTATGACAGATGGCTGGTAGAAAATGAAATTGGGCACCATAATGAATATAAAAGGTTCAGGGGGTGTGAAAAAGCAAATAACAGAAGCAAAGAGGGTATACAAATAAAGATTGGCAATTAACATAAAGTATTGGCTTATAAGTAGTAAAAATGTGGTAAAATGAGGAGTTGTACTGATTAAGGATCAAAAGGGGATCCACATGGAGGCCAAGGGCATGGCTGAAGAATTAACTGACTATTGTGCATCTGTTTTTGCAAAGGAGGAAAATGCTACCCAGGCAGTGGGAGAAGAGGAATGAATTCACTCACTCAAAGGGTTTAAATTTGATAAGGAGGAGGTATTGAATAGGCTGTTTGTATTTAAAGTTAACAAGGCATTGGGACTGGATGAGATGCATTCAAAGATACCACAAAAAGTGGCAGTAACTTTTCAGTTTTCATTAGACTCCAGATGGTGCCAGAAGACTGGCGAATTGCAAGTGTTATGGCCTTGTTCAAAAAGGGTGCAAGGATAAGCTGAGCAACTATAGACCAAGCAGTTAAACTTTAGTCATTGGGAAATATCTATAAGCAACAATTCAGGACAAACTTAGTCGCATGGACAAATGCCAGTTAATTAAGGAAAGTTGGCGTGGATTTTCTAAGAGAAAGTCATGATTATCAAACTTGCTGGGAGTTCTTAGAAGAGGTAATAGAGCATTGATGACGGCAATGCTGCCAATGTGGTGTACATAGATTTCCAAAAAAAATTCAATTAAGTGCCAACCAACAGACTTGTGAGAAAAATGATAGCTTATGGAATAGATGGGACAATAGCAGCATGAATATGAAATTGGCAGAGGAACAGAAAACAAAGTTCTAAACTGTAGGAAGGCCAATTTTAATAAGATCAGATATGATTTGGCCAGAATGGACTGGGAGCAGATACTTTTAGGTAAATCTGTATCAAAGCAGTAGAATGTATTCAAGAAGGGCCAATATGTTCCAATAATCATAAACAATGGGATCAACATATTCAATGAACCCCCAACTTCAAGTGATATACAAGATTGGATAAAGAGAAATAGGGAGGCTTATAGCAGACACCAAGGGTTCAAAACAGCAGAAGCATGAACAAGAACAGAATGTACAAGAGGAAACTTAAAAAGGAAATTAGAGAGTGGAAAGAGGCATAAAAGAATAATGGTAGATAAAATACAGGAAAACCTACATTTTTTACAAGTACACTAAGGGTAAAGGTAGGGCTCATTAAGGATTTTGTAATTAAGTAATTTGTGCGTGGATCAAGAGGACATAAGTTCAAAATTAATTAACCTCACGAGAAGTTCTAAATTTATACATCGTGTTGGTGTTCACCAGTGAGAGGAATGATATGGGTATTGAATGAGAAATAAGGAATGATGATCTCTGTGTCAATGCTAGTTTCTTTAACAAGGAGGTTCTGAATAATCTGTCAAGCTTAAAAGTAGATAAATCTACAGGGCCAGGTGAAATGTATTCCAGATTGTTGATTGAGGCAAGGGAAAAAATAACAAAGGTGCCGGCACTAATTTTCCATTCTTCTGTGGCCACAGGAGAGGTGCCACGGACTGGGGGACAGCCAAAGCGGTACTGTTATTCAAGAAGGAAGCAAGGGATAAAACAAGAAATTACAGTCCAGTCAGTCTAACCACAGCATGATTTTGTTAAGGGGAGGTCATGTCTGACCAATTTGAATGAATTTCTCAAAGAGGTACCCAGGCGTGTAGATGAGGGCAATGCATTTGACATAGTCTACTTGAATTTCAGCAGGGCTTTTGATAAAGTCCTGCATGGGAGACTGATAGAAAAGAGAACATGGGATCCAAGAAAATTTGGCTCATTGGTTCCAAAATTGGCTGAGAGGTGGAAGCATTGGATAATGATTGAGGGGCATTTTTGTGACTAGAAGCCAGTGTCTGCGGGGTTCAGTTTTGGGCCCTTCGCTGTTTAGACTTTAATGTAGGGGTGTTTATCAGTAAGTTTGCAGATAATACAAAAATTGGTGGGATGGTAAATAGTGAGGAGGATACCCTTGGATTAGAGGAGGATATAGACAGGCTGGTCAGATGGACTGAGTAATGACAAATGGAATTCAATTCATATAAGTGTGAGTTAATGCACTTAGGCAAGACAAACAAAGGAAGGGATTACATAATAAACAATAGGAAGCACTGAGGATTGGGGGATCTTAGTGTTCATGTCTGCCAGTCCCTTAGGGTAGCGGGACAGGTAGATAAAGGGTTAAGAAGACATATGGGATACTTGCCTTTATTAGCTGAGGCATAGTGTTTAAGAGAGGTTATGCTGGAACTGTATAAAATATTGGTTAGGCCACAGTTAGAAACTGTGTGCAATTCTGGAATCTGCATTATAGGAGGGATTGATTGCACTGAAGAGAGACAGAGGAGATTTACTAGGGTATTGCCTAGGCTGGACAGTTTAATTATGAAGATAAGTTGGATAGACTGGGGTTGTTCTTCTTGATGCAGAGCATACTGTAAGGAGACATGATTAAGATGTATAAAATTACCAGGGGCATAGACAGGTAGGAACATTTCCCCTGGGGATCAATGACCAGGGGCATAGATTTAAGATAAAGGGCAGGAAGTTTAGAAGGGATGAGGAAATTTTTGTTCACACAAAGGGTAAAGGGAATCTAGAACACACTGTGAGTACATGTAGTAGAGGTAGAAATTCTGAGAACATTTAGGTCTTTAGATGTGTACCTGCAGTGCCAAGGCATACAAAGCTATAGGCCTAGTCCTGGAAAATTGGATTAGAATAGATAGGCAACTATATTTGACCAGGGCAGACTCATGTGCTGTAGACCTCTATGATTCTATATCAAAGAGTAACAGTTATGGATGATTTTGGGCAGGAGAAGTTTGTAGTGGAGTTCCACAGGGACTGGTTTTGGGACACTTGTTTTTTTCTCATGTATATTAATGTGCTAAATCTTGGTGTGCAGGGGACAGTTTACAAATTTGCATTTGATGCAAACCTTGGAAGCATTGTAAGTGTGAGGAGGATGCTGTAGAACTTCAAAAAGACAAAGACAGTTAGGTCACGTGGGCAAATAAGTGGCAGATGAAGTTCAATGCAGAGAAGTATGAAGCGATAAATTTTTGTAGAAACGTGGAGGGTACAACTCTAAAAGGTGTACAGGAACAGAGGGACATGGGTGCATATGCATAGGTTTTTAAATATGGCGCAACAGGTTGTGAGAGCAGTTAATAAAGCATACAGTATCCTAGGTCTTATTAATACGGACGTAGAATACAAAGGAAGAAAATTAAGTTGAATTTATTTAAGATGCTAGTTCAGCCTCAGTTGGAGTAGTGTGTCCATTTCTGAATTCTATACTGTAGGAAGGATGTGAAGGCATTGAGGAGAGTGCAGGCGAGGTCTGTAAGAACTGTTCTAGGGACGAAGAATTTCAGTTATAACAGTAGATTGGAGAAGCTGGCATTGTCTGCCTTGGAGAAGAGACAGCTGACAGGAGATCTGTTTGAAGTATTCAAAATCATGAAGGGATTGAGTTTAGAAGACTGGGGAGTGATCTGATTGAAACATAAATGATTTTAAGGGGGCTTGACAGCCCCTTTAAATGTTGAGAAGATGTTTTCACTAGTGGTGGAGCCGTAAACTCAGGGACCTATTTACAGAATAAGGAGACACTCATCTAAAACTGAGATACAAAAGAATTTCTTCCCCCAGAAGTCTGTAAATGCCTGGAATTCTCTATCCCACAGCATTTTTGAGGCTAGATCAATGAAAGTATTTAAGGAGGATGTAGATAGATTTTTAGAGTAAGAGGGAGTTGAAGGTAATGCTGAGCTGGTGCAGAAGAGGAGTCGAGGCCCGGAGCAGATCAGCCATGATGTGGTTGAATAATACAGCAGGCTTAAGGGGCCATTCAAGGGATGTGGCATTGCTGGCTCGCCAGTAATTTTTGCCCATCCCAGTTGCCCTTGAGAAGGTGGTAGTGAACTGCCTTCTTAAACACAGCAGTCAATGTGCTTTAGGTTGACCCACAATACCATTAAGAAGGGAATTCCAGGATTTTGACCCAGTGACAGTGAAGGAACAGTGATATATTTCCAAGTCAGGATGGTGAGTGGCTTGAACCAAGGCTGTAATGAGGTCAGGAGCTGAGTGGTCTTGGTGGAGCCTAAACTGGGCATCACTGAACAGCTTATTGCTGAGCAGCTGCTGCTTGATAACACTGTTAATGGCACCTTCCATCACTTTACTGGTGATCGAGAGTAGACTGATGGGGTGGTAATTGGTCAGGTTGGATTTGTTCTGCTTCTAGTGTACAGGACATACACGGAAAATTTTCCATATTGTCAGATAGATGCCAGTTATGTAACTGTACCGGAAGAGTTTGGCTAGGGGAGTGGCAAGGTCTGGAGCACAAGTCTTCAGTAGTATTGCCAGAATGTTGTCAGGGTTTATAGCCTTTGCAGTATCCAATTCCCAACAACCTTTTCTTGATATCACATTGAGTGAATCGAATTTGCTGCAGACTGGTATCAGTGGGACAGCTGAAGGAGACTGAGGTGGATCATCCACTTGGCACTTCTGGCTGAAGATTGCTGCCAATGCTTCAGCTTTATCTTTTGCACTGATTTCTTGAAGACAGAGATATTTGTGGAGCCTCCTCTTCCAGTGAGTTGTTTAATTGCCCAACACCATTTATGACTGGCTGCGGAGCTTGGAACTGATCTGTTGCTTGTGGAATTGCTTAGCTCTATATCACTCGCTGACATGCTATTTGGCATGCAAGTAGTCCAATTTGGTAGCTTCACCAGGTTGACACCTGATTTTTAGGTTAAAGGAAGGAACAAAGTTCAGGGTTATGTGGAGAAGGCAGGAGAATAGCTTCAGGTGAGATGCTCATTTGGAGAAACTGAATAGATACAGTGGGGCAAAGGGCTTCTTTTTGCACTGTAATAACTTTGTGATTCTATGCGTCTGTGATTAGTTGGCAAGTTATCTCTCATTGTTTGAGGCGTTGTCACGCAGACTGCCATAGAATACTGCAAAGAAGAAAATCATGAATTGATTAAGTTTTGTACTATATTTAAAAAGTGACAAATTACAAAGGGATAAAAGAAATTTTGCCTTGTAAGGTTCAATATTGAGGGTACATTTTACAATTTAGAACTTCTGCTTAGATATAAACAACAGTGCCATTTTCTATTGCATGAAAATTTGCTATTATAACAAATAATAGTCAGTTTTTTTGATGTAAAGCTATGGTAACTCCAATTAAAATGGATATTGCTGCTCCCTCAATTTTGAATTGAGCACAAAGAACTCCTGTCCACCAGAATAAAAGATCTTTCATTTGATCAGGATTAATCAAGAAATAAATTTTCATTGTTCCAGTCATAACTGAGATTGTGAGCAATGCACAAATAATGATCCCAAGTTATCAGCATATGATTAGTAAGCTGTTATTCAGTTGGTAGCATTTTTATTATGCCTTAGAAGGTTGGAGGCTCACGTCCCACTCCAGAATTTGAGTACAAATATTAAAGATGACTCTCCAGTGCAGTACAGAGGATAGTAGTGCTGTACTGTTGAAGATGCCATCTTACTGATGAGATGTTAAATCAATGTTCCATCCACCTTCTCAGATGGATGTAAATGATTTGATGGCAATATTGTGAAAAAGAGTAGAGAAGTTATCTTCAGTGTCCTGATCAAAACTACACTGAAGAATTACTCACTGTCAAGGTTACATCACCCAGGGACTCTATAGATAATTAATTTACTAATTTCCCCCTTTGTTAATTTAAAGCAACGGTAACTCCCATTACGATGCATGTTGTTCCTTGCCCAATTTTTAAATTTTCAGAATAAATTCAATAATTCTTGGGATTCTGGGGAGCAAGAAGAGCCCCACCACCACCATGCCCACTGCTCCACTCTTCCCATCTGCTTTACAATCCTTCTATTTTCCATGTTTTAGTGGGGACTGGTTTGTTAGTGCACTGTGACTATTTCCAGCATTTACTGATTTTGGTGTGGCTTCTAGCATCTGAAAACTATGTCAATGTTACTTAGCACTGTGTATCTTTCAGAAGGTCTATTTTAACAGTGAGAGAAATCTTCAGAGGGATTGTACTTTTTTTGAAGTGCCAGAACAGCAGTTACTTTGATACTCAATTTAATGAAGCATGATTAACAATCCTAACTTCAAAAGGAAAAGTGTCCTTAAAGCAAAACTGTGTGGTCCATTCCTCAATTTGTCAGAGGATGTAGTCTATATTAAAAGTCGGTGTTATGCATTCTCATGAGGAAATTACTTTAAAGAAGAAAAGAATACTGAAGCATGTTTTATTTTAACTATGTCACCAACTGCAAAAGACTTATTTTTAACTGGAAAAATGGATAGAGCTAAAGGTTCTTTAACGAAACTTTTCTGTGTTGCATTATGTTCCAATATCATTATGCGCCTATAGATTTCCCAGTGAAGTAACTTCTCGACAGAGCTACTGTTTTAACCTAAGAAATGGAGCAGTTTTGGGCTGGCACAGCGGCACGGTGGCTCAGTGGTTAGCACTGCTGCCTCACAGTGCTAGGGGCCCGGGTTTGATTCCACCGGGCGACTGTCTGTGTGGAGTTTGCACATTCTCCCCGTGTCTGCATGGATTTTCTCCTGGTGCTCCAGTTTCCTCCCACAGTCCAAAGATCTGCAAGCTAGGTGGATTGGCCATGCTAAATTGCCCACAGTGTAAGGGTATGTATATTAGATGGGTTATACGGGGATGGGTCTGGGTGGGATGCTGAGGGTCAATGTGGACTTGTTGGGCCAAAGGGCCTGTTTCCACACTGGACCGATTCTAAGAAATGTGGCAGTCATTTTTTCATAGCGAGGTCCAATGTACATCCCTGGTTACAGGAGGTTGGGAGGCAGACCCTTCTCATTGTCTAGTCCAATCACTGAAAGGGCGATTGAGGTGCTTATAAAATAAAAACTGCCGATATCAATGTTAATATCGACAGTCCACTCTCTTTTGGATTGATTAAATCTTATGGTTGATTCCCTGACAAGCAGTGAGCCCACTATTGTTTGACAAGCGATTTATGTCTGAAAGTACTTAATTAAAGAAACACCCACCAACGTTCCAACTCAAAAATGAAAATCGAAAATCTATTAAAAAGCCTTGGTTGAAATAGATACTAATCTTTGAGAAGGCTTTTGATGATGACAATCATAAAAATAAAGTGTTGAGTGACTTACTGTCACAATTCTTTTGCCCTTAAAACCCTTTTTTCAAGAAATGTACTTAAGCTCAGGAACAGTTCTACAAGCCATCCTTTAGCACTTTGCCAGAGCATCCTTTTTATTCTTGTGCCAAACAAATATTCCACAGTAAACCCAACAGTTGGAGTACATGCATGCAGTAGTAAAGGAAGGGGGAATGTTAGAGATACAACAGAGTTGAGTAGAACCAGAAGTGGCATGAAGAAAAATATTTTAACATGATGAGTGATTTGGATTTAAAGTACTGTCTGATTGAGTGGTGGAAACAAATTTAATAATAGCTCTCAAAAGGGAATGGGATAAACACTTGAAGGAGAATAAAGTGAAGGGTTATAAGGATACATCGGGAGAGTGACCAAACTTGCGGTTTGGACGAGTTGGCACAGATTTGATGGGCTGACTGTCCTTCTTCTTTGCTGTACAATTCTATGATTCTATAATGGAGTCTTAAGGATGAATATATGGAACAAGCTGCCAGAGGAAGTGGTAGAGGTGAGTACAATTACAACATTTAAAAGACACTTGGACAAGTACATGGATAAGAAATGTTTAGAAGGATATGGGCCAAAAGCAGGCAAATGAGACTAGTTCAGTTTAGGAAATCTAATGGATGAGTTGGGCCAAAGGGTCTGTTTCCATGCTGTATGATTCTATGAATATTATTTTGATAGTTTAATTGATGCCTATGTTGACTTCTGATAATCTGGCTATATGTTGGAAAATAGTCACAGGCAGAATGAGGAGTTCCCTTCTGTGTAAAGACACAGCCATTTACTAAGGTAGCTATAAGCTGTTCAGACAGAAAATTCCAGGTGTAATTTTTTGTATATGCTGACTTAGCTGATCTCGCTGAGTGGCTTCAACTAATGTCTTTTTCCCTGAGAGGTGTTCAAATACCATTTTAGTTTTATACCCTACAGCTTAAATAATCATATTTAAAGCATAAATCTGATTCAGGAGGTATTTTCTGATATGCCCTCCTAGTCTTCACCAGCAACAGTGAAGCAGAATTCACTTCCTCCCTTCCCCCCTAATCTCAGATAACCAATAATAACACTATTAAATTCAAAGGACTTTTGGCACCACTGGGCTCCTAACCTAGCAAAGGTTAGTGTCTTTTGAGAATGACAATGGAAGAAAAAGAATCACAAACAGGAAGCTAGGAAAAACATTCAGTATTTGAAGGGTTAAGCCAGAACTGCTGTGGATATTGCTGGTAAAATGCTGGTGAGGTGATATTGTACTCAAGGCAATAACAACCTTCCAACTGTTGAGTAATATTGATAAAAGCAGCAGGATGCTGAACTGAAGGCACTTAAAATACTTGTGTTGTATTTAGATTCTTGGTAACAGGTTGCATGTCAATCCATGTGAGTGGAGCAGTGTGTCTTTATTCTGTATATCTTTTTACTGAGAGAGCAATATACTATCTTGTGTTACTATGCAAATAGAGGTCATGGCTCCATATCCTACTATTGTGTAGTGTTTAGTGAAACCCTCACAGTTAAATCTAATGGAGCATTTTTGGTGAAATGCAGTCATACTTAGTACACTGGCTGGTTTGCTGTACTAATGTGACTATCATCTATGTCTGTGCACAGTCTGTGATAACCATTAAAACAAGCATCACTTGGAGCATTGTATCAGGAATGGTGTAGCTCAAAATGTGTAGATTATCAAAGCTGTAAGAGAGTCAGATTTATTGAAAGAAACAACAAGGAAGAAGTGAAAAATAATAGTCTGCAACAGGGTAAGTCAAAACAGCACTGCAGTTTCCACTCCCTGCTGCTGAAGAAATTAATGGAGATATGAGACAGAATCAAATTTCTTTTCACTCTCCATACAAAATTATTAAATAGCAACAGAATTAATTAAAAACCTGAGAATATAAGAGTAGTAACTCGTCTATCAGAGCTGGAGAAAGAGTGTTATAAGATGTATCACAGCTAAGATTTTATTGAGAAGAGATTTCAAAGACAGTGAAGACACACTTTGAACCTTATGTTGATGTTGCGTATGAATGGTACGTGTTCAACATGAAGCTCAAGGAGAGTCAGAGTATTGACCATTATGTGACTGTGCCTATCTAGCCAAATCATATGAGTTTAGACAAGTGAAAGATAATCTTATCAGAGATAGCACTATCTTAGGGATCTTGTTATGATAGCACTTCTACTGAGAGTGGCAAAAATACACTCAAGAAAGCTATCAACATGTACAGAATCTCTGAGATTGTCAGTCATAACTAGAATGTATTCATTGGAGAATAGACAAGGCTTTGCATTTTACTGAGCGACATTGTAGACCAAATGAGAATGACAGATTGTGGAAAAGTTAAGAAATATTTGCAGAAGAGCCAGTAGAAAGACTAAAGTCAGAAGCAGATTGTAAACATTGTGGAGTACATCACAGACAAGCAAAAGAAGCATGCTCAGCGTGAGGGAGCCATGCTCTAACTACAAATAGCTGAATCCTTTCGCGCCTAAGTGCTTAGCTAGGAAGAAGCAAAACAAGAATATGAAATGGCTGCTGGAGAGATGTCAGCCAATAATTCTGATGAATTACTGCACACCATATAAAAGGTTAGAATCATTAGGTCTAAATGTGATAGTGGTTTGTGACTGTTTGAATGATAACTACAGCAGGATAGCATCAAATGACTGCGAAGCATCAGATAGATATGGTGCTTCATGCAACATCATGAGATTTACAGACTTGTAGGAAGTGACTGAAGATGGTGATCCACAGATGTAGCCCTTGCAAGTGAGGGTGAGGCGATTGGTGAAACGATCCACATGCCAAGGGGACAAATGAAACTGAGAGCCCATTGCAATGAGAAAAATAAAGTTCTGGAGTTCCAAATAGTAAACATGAAGCAAAATCCATTCAGAGATAACAAGGTGTAGAGCTGGATGAACACAGCAGGCCAAGCAGCTTTGGAGGAGCAGGAAAACTGACTTTTCAGGCCTAGACCCTTCTTCAGAAATGGAAGAGGGGAAGGGGATTCTGAAATAAATGGGGAGAGAGGGGGAGGCGGATAGAAGATGGATAAAGGAGAAGATAGGTGGAGAGGAGACAGACAGGTCAAAGAGGCGGGGGTGGAGCCAGTAAAGGTGAGTGTAGGTGGGGAGTTAGGGAGGGGATAGGTCAGTCCAGGGAGGACGGACAGGTCAAGGGGGCGGGATGAGGCTAGTAGGTAGGAGATGGGGGTGGGGCTTGTGGTGGGAGGAGGGGATAGGTGGCAGGAAGGACAGGTTAGGGAGGCGGGGACAAGCTGGGCTGGTTTTGGGATGCGGTTGGGGGAGGGAAGATTTTGAAGCTTGTAAAGTCCATATTGATACCATTGGGCTGCAGGGTTCTCAAGTAAAATATGAGGTGCTGTTCCTGCAACCTTCGGGTGGCATCGTTGTGGCACTGCAGGAGGCCCAGGATGGACATGTCGTCTAAGGAGTGTGAAGGGGCATTGAAATGGTTTGCGACTGGGAGGTGCAGTTGTTTGTTGCGAACCAAGCATAGCAAAGCGGTCCCTAAGCCTCCACTTAGTTTCCCCGATGTAGAGGAGGCCACATCTGGAACAGCGGATACAGTATACCACATTAGCAGATGTGCAGGTGAACATCTGCTTGATGTGGAAGGTCTTCTTGGGGCCTGGGATGGGTGTGAGGGGGGAGGTGTATGGGCAGGTGTAGCACTTCCTGCTGTTGCAGGGAAAAGTGCTGGGTGTGTGGGGCTGGAGGGGCGTGTGGAGCGGACAAGGGAGTCACGGAAAGAGTGGTCTGTTCGGAAAGTAGATAAGGGTCGGGAGGGAAAAATGTCTTTGGTGGTGGGGTCGGATTGCAGATGGCGGAAGTGTCGGAGGATGATGCATTGAATCCGGAGGTTGGTGGGGTGGTACGTGAGGACGAGGTGGATTCTGTTTTGGTTGTTATTGCGGGGAGGGGTTGTGAGGGATGAGTTGCGGGAAACACGGTCGAGGGCGTTCTTGACCGCTGAGGGGGGGGAAGTTGCGGTCCTTGAAAAACGAGGACATCTGAGATGTTCGGGAGTGGAATGCCTCATCCTGGGAGCAGATGTGGCGGAGGCGAAGGAATTGGGAATAGGGGATGGCATTTTTGCAGGAAGGTGGGTGGGAGGAGGTGTATTCTAGGTAGCTGTGGGAGTCGGTAGGCTTGAAATGGATAACTAAGCGGAGGCTTGGGGACGGCTTTGCAGAACACCTACGCTCGGTTCGCAATGAACAACTGCACCTCCCAGTCATGAACCATTTCAACGTCCCCTCACACTCCTTAGACGACATGTCCATCCTGGGCCTCCTGCAGTGCCACAACAATGCCACCCGAAGGTTGCAGGAACAGCACCTCATATTTCGCTTGGGAACCCTGCAGCCCAATGGTATCAATGTGGACTTCACAAGCTTCAAAATCTCCCCTCCCCCAACCGCATCCCAAAACCAGCCCAGCTCGTCCCCGCCTCCCTAACCTGTCCTTCCTGCCACCTATCCCCTCCTCCCACCTCAAGCCCCACCCCCATCTCCTACATACTAGCCTCATCCCACCCCCTTGACCTGTCCGTCCTCCCTGGACTGACCTATCCCCTCCCTAACTCCCCACCTACATTCACCTTTACTGGCTCCACCCCCGCCTCTTTGACCTGTCTGTCTCCTCTCCACCTATCTTCTCCTTTATCCATCTTCTATCCGCCTCCCCCTCTCTCCCCATTTATTTCAGAATCCCCTTCGCCTCCCCCATTTCTGAAGAAGGGTCTAGGCCCGAAACATCAGCCTTCCTGCTCCTATGATGCTGCTTGGCCTGCTGTGTTCATCCAGCTCTACACCTTGTTATCTCAAATTCTCCAGCATCTGCAGTTTCTGCTATCTCTGAAGCAAAATCCATTCATCTCAGTTGAAGCAATTCTAAAGATTAGGCTAGTAACTCTAAACACACGAGAAAAGATTTGCAGCATTTCACAGATCCTTAACACATTGTCTGCCAAACAAATTCTTGAAGATTAGAAAGATATTTTTACAGGTATTGAATGTATTCTGGTGAACATCATGTCAAAGTGGATGAAAGTGTGAGATCAATACACAGCCTGAATGACCAGATAAAACATCTGGAAAAGTAAACAGTAATCAAAAAATGTGTCAACTCCTACAGACTGAATTAGCAGCATGGCAACAGTGAACAAACAGAATATGAATAAGCCCAAAGGCTTTTATAAAAGCTTTGAAGCAATCTCAATATTCTCTGCCAGCCATTGAAGGCATTTTTGCACAACTTTCCATACAAAGGTCTTTACAAACATCAATGCAAAGGATGGTTACTGCACATGAAGCTGGGTGAAAGTATTGTGTCAACTGCAGTTTGAATGCCTCTTGGGAGAAATAGATGGTTGCAAATTTGGCATTTCTGTATTCCTAGAAGTGTTACAATGCAGACAACAGGAAACAAACAAGATGGAAGCGATTGTGGATAATCTTATGTCTATGGATATGGAGATGCAAGGGAAGGAGCTAACACAGACCATGATCAGAATATGTCGCATCCTGCTAGAGCAAACTTGTCAGGTGCACCTGAATCTCAAAAAGAAACAGATGAATTGAAGATGCCTGAAGTCAAATACATAGACCATGTACTGGCAGCAAAAGGACATTGAGGATTCTGACAATGTGGAAAGGATACAGTGACCAATTGATGGAAAAACAATGCAGCCATTTGTTGTTTAGCAAAGTTCTTACCTAATTTGTCATCAGAGTGTGGACCTTTAAGTAGGTTCACTACTAAGGATATTGGAACACAGATAAGAACCAGCTTTCACAAGAATCAAATAATGTCAGCACTGAGGTACTACAATGTAAAGAAATTGAGGAAGGAATCAGAAAGATGTAATCTCACCATCTGCACGGACCAACAATCCATCATAGAGGTGCACCTCAGCAACAGTATTTGTCATGGGAATGACTTAGAGTAGGAATATTACCTGGAACAAGCAGATACCAGTCAAACCACCAACACCAACAAACACATGTATCATTAGGAACCCCATGCAATTTAAAGACTATGTATGCAGTGCATGTTGCAGAGACTCATGTAAGTGGAACTGATTAGAGTTAGTTCACTGTGATGTTAATGAATGACAATATACTAGATAACTTTCTCAACTTGTAACCGATAGTGCTTGCAAATTCCTTTTTGATTGTTTTATTATTTAAAAAAAGGGATAGTTTGGACAAATGCAATTGTACATAGTGTACTGGCCTGGCTTGCCATAGTCATGAGACCTCATAATTCGTAATTATGAACACTGCTTGGTAAAACCAAGAACCTCTCATCCCCATCCAGCCCCATAGATGCAAACCACCACAACAAACTTATCCAGTATTGTCTAGACTGGGGTGATAGTCATCTGTTTTTCTAACAAAAATCTGGTATCAAGGGAAGCATTTTGGCAATGTAAAACTGGGTGGAGATTGCGCACTTGCATTGGTTTCCCTTTGGGGCAAAAGGCATGCTATGCTTTCATGTGTTCATGAGGAAGGTTCATTTTATGTGGGTTTTTTTGTTTCAAATGTTGCACAGATTTCAAAAATTGGAAGACAAATTATCGAAATTACAACACAGCCATTTAATCTGTCATTTTTTAAGTTAATCTGTCATACCTGTGTTATATAGATATCTGGTTAATAACATTGTTAAGTTTGTCAGTGACATTACTTAAGAAAAACAGGCAGTGACTATTAATTGTTTGAGCACATATAAAAAGGGAGGCCAATGGCTAGTTAGCTTGGATGGTTGGAGTATTGTGCTAAAAATGCCCAGGTCTTGGGTTCAATCTCTTTACTGCTCAATCCTCCTGGCTTCCAAACAGGTCTTTAAAAAACTTTGTATATATAATGGGAGGCCTGGGTTCAATCCCATCTGCTCCAGAGATGTGTAGTAACACCTCTGAACAGGTTGGTTAGAAAATATATATAAAAAGAGAGCAACTATTACACTGAGAGCAGGTTGAGAATAGTAAGCCTGAGGAAGTTATTAATCTCTCCCCTCAACGGAAAAGATATGTGTCTTAATTTCTCACCAACTGGCTTGGATTCTATTAAGATGCCAGTGTCAGATCTTTGAAGATAGCAAAAGTTGACTAAGTGGACAAAAACATGGCAGATGCAGTACAATGCGGCTAAATGTGAAGTTGTATACTTTGCAAAAGCAAAAAAGAAGAGCATTAATTAAGTGATGACGTATTAGGAAATGTGGATTTACATAGGGATCTGAGTGCCCTTGTACGCCAGTTAATGGAAGTTGATAGGCAGGTGCAGAAAACCATTTGGAGCACAAATAATATGTTGGGCTTTGTTGCAAGAGGATTTGACTTCAGTAGTAGTGATCTCTTACCGCAATTATACAGGGCCTTGGTGAGACCGCACCTGGAGTATTGCATGCAGTTTTTTTGTTTTCCTACCTAAGAAAGGATATATTTGCCATAGAGGAAGTACTGAATAACAGTAGTTCATTAGGCTAATACCAGTTCTGTCAGGACTTTCCTGTGAGGAAAGATTAGTTTGACTGGGCTTGTATTCACTAGGGTTTAGAAGGATGAGAAGCGACCAACATCCCTCTAAGCCGCTTCACTGTTCCACACACAGTGAACTGCATTGGCATGCCAATCATGGTATTGACTTGTGGTTCCAGAAGTCACTGCTGTGCATGGCCCTTGGATACCCGCACAGCTGGTAAGAAAATTAGAGGTAATGCTGGAGGCAATTTGATCGAAATAGATAAACTCTAACAGGGCTGGACAGACTAGACCAGACAAGGTTTCCCTGGCTGGGGAGTCTAGAACCAGGGGTCACAGTCTCAGGATAAAGGGTAGACCGTTTAGGACTAAGATTAGGGAAGATTTCTTCACTCAAAGGGTGGTAGATATGTGGAATTCTCTACCAGAAAAGGCTGTGGAGCCCAAGTCACTTTATATATTCAAAGAGACTAATAAATATTTAGATATTAAAGGCATTAAAAACAGGACTATGTCATTGAGATAGATCACCCATGGTCATATTGAATGGTAGAGGAGGATCAACAAGCTGAATGGCCTACTCCTCCTCCTGGTTTCTACATTTCTTTGACCCAAAAAGGTTGTTCCTTCTTGTTACCAACTATTCTTTACTTTCATTCACCTTACACACAATCCCACTCACAATCACACTGAAACACGCTGACTCTACTAAAGTAAATGGATAGAAAATTGCAGGTTGGTGCTTGGAAGAAGTGTATTTTGTTCTGGGTTTTTTTTAATGAAGAATGGTTGAGACAGAGCATTCTACTCCAAAGCTAATAAAGTAAACAGCTTCTGAAGCTTTTTTTAAAATTGGAGCAATAGAAGCAGTCTGAATGATTGGGTCAAGCTCCCATAGAACCAGAAGTTTTAACTTAGCTTGCAGCAGTTCCTGGGTTCTTGAAGCTGGCTGTGGAAGCTCTTATTCTCTCTCTCTGTTACAGCTAAAAGCTGGGGTTCTCTTCCTGCTGCTAGAATTACATGTGAGACAATCTATTTTACTGAACTCGCTTTTGCCAAGGATGTGTTTATGGGATGTTACTATATTGGAACTGTTAATTAGTAGTTGATTATATATCTATTATTTAGTTAAGCATTTCCATAGAGTTACACTTAAGCCAATTCTCTTATTTTTGTCTTGCTTATATTTTAACTGTAGTGTAAAAATAAAGTATGTTTTGCTTGACGATGAATAGTTTGACCAATCAAATTGCATCTGGAACACAACACCTTACACTTATGTACCTTTAAAATAAGAAAACGTTAGGGTCTAAACTATATTCTTAATATATTTTGAGGAGGTTTGGTCTTGTCCATAACAGGGGAAACTAGTAAACATTTGTGAGAGAAAAGAGGTCATTCAATATTATAATTTAGGTCTATCTAATAAGGCAGGAGCCAAAATTTTGCCTCCCTGACTATAGCTTCACATTAAGAGATTAAATCAATGATATGGTTGTGGCAGGACTGGCCTCTTGCCGTTTCGTGGAACTATTCTGCTTGTAATATCTTTGCATGCCATAAATGATTAATTCCATAAAAATTGAACATAATGTGCCCTACCATCAGGATAGCTAGGAGAGTCAGTATCCTTTACATTGCATGGACCAGCTGAACCTGAAAGTTGAGCCATATCCCCCACAAGATGGTGACAAGAACACTGGGCTTTTTTTAAATTCACTTGTGGGACTTGGGCATCACTGGTTGGGCCAGCATTTATTACCTATCCCAAACTGCCCTTGAGAAGGTGGTGGTGAGTTGCTGCCTTGAACCGCTGATGTCCATGCGCTGTAGGTATACCCATAATGCTGTTAAGGAGGGAATTTCACTATTATGATACAGCGACAGTGAAAGAATGGTGATATATATCCAAGTCACACAAAGGGTGGTACGTGCATGGAATGAATTTCCAGAGAAAGTTGTGGAGGCTGGTACAATTACAACATTTAAAAGGTATCTCAAAATAGCTATATGAATAGGAAGGGTTTAGAGGGATATGGGCCAAATGCTGGCAAATAGGGCTAGATTAATTTAGGATATCTGGTCGGCATGAACAACTCGGACCGAAGGCTCTGTTTCTGTGCTGTACATCTCTTATGACTCTAAGTATCTGTTAATGAGGTGAGATGGCATAAACATGTTTGTTCATTGGAAACTCTACACAATGTAATTTCCTGTACGATTCTTGCTGGTCCAAAGTGGTTAAAGTTGGTCTCTCACTGCACGGACTGATGGCTGCAGAGATCTACGACTCATCATAGACCTGTGAGGGTTTGATCACATGCTACAGTCATGTTATGACCAGAGTAGCGTGCTATGAAATGCAGTTCAATGTCACAATAAGCCTAGCGGTGTGATCAGCATGTGGGAACCTTTCAGTCACATTCTGGTGCCCATGTGATCTTATTTCACTCAACATGAGAACAGCAGCAGAGCATAAAGAGCCTGCAAACCTCCTGTAAATCGCTCATACACTGTTTTAGTCACATGCCAAAAAGGGAATTAAATTTACAGAGAAGATTATGATCTTTTCTTAAAGGGAAGCTGTCCTCAGCTGAATTGACACCAATAACTTAAATTAATACAGCACTTTTAATGTCGGAAAATGCCCCAAGGTGCTTCACAGCAGCAAATTTAAGACCACACCACAAAGAGATTTTAGGGCAAGTGAACAGAGGTGTGTTTTAAGAACTACCTCAAGGGAGGGGAGAGAGGCAGAGAGATTTAGCTAGGAATTTAATCACAATGCTTACTTATTTTAATGCTTAGTTCTAGTTTTTATAGTATGGTTGGCAAAGTAAACCTTGATTTTTTTTTATTTTCTGATGTATTCCTAAAAGCTTAGAAGCTATGTGCACCATTTGTTGTTACACTGATCCAGTAAAAATCTCACATTTCCCGCTGAGAATAAAGAAAAAGCCAGAGCTCCAGCTCCTGACAATTAGCTCATGACTGCTTGCACATTCTGTGTGTATGTGTGTGTCAGGCAGCCACTCAGCAATATCCATTTCAGGATGGTCTCACATATAAAAAATGATTTAAAAAAACAAAAGTACTAAACATGATTTTTATTAGTTACTTTAGGGGATAGAAGTATTTTTTTCTGTTCTGAGGAAGGGTCACCGGACCCGAAAAGTTAACTCTGATTTTTCTTCACAGATACTGCCAGATCTCCTGAACTTTTCCAGCAACTTCTGTTTTTTACCCAATGTTAATTTTTTGCTTTGCACACAAGAACATAAGTTCTTTGCACACAAGAACATGAAGCTGAGGAAAAACTTACATTTACAGGGCACGTTAGGACACCAGGAGCACTCTCCTGCTCTTTTTTGGATAGTGTTGTGGAATCTTTTGCAGTTATCCAAGAGGGTGATGGGGCCTTTGTTTAATAAGTCCCCCAAGAGCACAGTACTGCCTCTCAGTACTTCAACAGAAAACAGATTTTGATGAAGGGTCCTAACTGAATTGTAATCTTTGCTGTTCTCTCCATAGATGCTGTTGCATTCAGACTTTTCTGCTATTATTTGAAAATTAAAAAGCCAATTGGCCATCAAAGGTCATCCTTCTAGTATTCAATTTCCTCATCAAACTTAGGTCCTTAAGGATCCCAATATTTTGATGAAAACAAATTCCAATTCTACAATTAAAGTTTATCCTTTTACCCTAACTTACTCATTGAAACTCATTTCACTAGCATCCTAAAATTCCAATGAAAGCTTCTATTTACAGTATTCCAATATTTATATCTTGGTATCCAAAGATTTGAACAAATTTTAGACTCTACTGTGATAGACAATTAAATCTGTGATCCACTTTGCAAAATTTTTCAGAAACTTAGCTCATAGTTACTAATGAAATGTTAAATAACATAGCAGTTTGAGGAGATTATGTAGCAATTTCCATTCATATAACAGATGAATCTGCTGAATACTCAACATTGCAGTCAGAAATACTGTTCAGTGAAATTTTAAACTTTTGGGAAATTCCTCTAAAGGAGGATTTTTAGAAGTGATTTATCAGTGAGAAAATTTTCCTAATTGTTGAAAAAAATGACAATAAAGTCTACAAGTTCTCTGATTAAAATGTAATTTCTCTGGCAATTATTTAATCTTTCGTGCTCCATTAACACATGATAAGTCATTGTGAAAACTCTTTGTACAAGAAAACTTATAGATGAAAATGGAATTGTTGCATTTCTATTTTACCCTCCTATTTTCTTTCTTCATTTCTTGAAAATGTTGATTATGGTTGGATATGGTTCCCCAGGCACTAACCACATTCCTCACTATACTTTGGCCAACTGTATATTCCTCATGGACAATATCACAACTATGCTCAATTCCAGTCTCACTGGATAGTGATCAGGAATAGAATCCTAACTGAATAGAAAGCCAGCTGACTCCTTACAGATCAGCAATTAAACCTTGGACCTTTCTCATGTAGAGAACATTAGAAATAGGAGAAGAAATAAGTCATACATCCCCTTGAACCTACAATGTAATTCAATAAGGTAATGGATGATATTTGATTTCAATGCCACTTACCTACCCTATCCCCATTTCTCTTCATTCCCTTCTGGCACAATTCTAGTATGTTTATGTACTATGTAAA
>NC_063360.1:33273048-33317119 GCF_021869965.1 Rhincodon typus | reverse complement strand
AATGACTGAACCTAAGTGGCCTCAACTTTAGTCCTTGTCTCCCATAACCTTTGACTCCTTCGTCAATCAAAAATCTTCCTATTTCAAGCTTGAACATGACCCAGTGCTTGCTGGGGAAAAGAATTCCAAACACAAAAGACTCAAGTAGATACGTGATGCAGGGTCTGCAATCTGGTTTTTTCTTTAAAAATTGCAAAAATATACTTTTTTCATAGAAGGAAATCTTTATGTATATACACAGTTAACAAAGCATTCAGATCTATACGCTCTTTACTTAACAGAGAATAAAATAAACATTGGTGTTCGCCTTTCTCTATTTTTAGAATTAACCTCTTGGCATTTAGCTGAGGCATCAGCAGGGTCCGGTTACTGAAAAGACATCAGTTATGCTTTGGCAGAAGGACCTTACACAGTGGTCTTTCTGCACTATGCCTTGGCAGCACCTGCCCCAAGCTTTACTGCGTCCCTCAGCATGTAGTCCTGGACCTTGTAATGTGCCAGGCTGCAACACTCAGTCAAGGTCAACTCTTTCAAGTGGAAGACCAGCAAGTTTCAGGCAGACTAAAGAGAATCTTTCACGGCATTGATGGTCCTCCAGGTACAGTTGACATTTGTCTCAGGGAACAGATCGTAGAGCACAGAGTCCCTCGGGACGAACCTTGACAAAAACCACTGCGTTTCTCTCCAGACTTCCTTTGCATAGGCACATCCCAGGAGGTGTGAGACGGTCTTGTCCCCTCTGCAATTGCTTCGAGGGCAGCGTGCAGTGGCGCAGAAAGTCCGGGCATGCATGAAGGATCTCAGACAGAGCCCTTCTCACCACCAGCCAAGCAATGTCTTGGTGCTTGTTGGAAAGTTCTGGTGGTGAGGCGTTCTGCCAAATGACTGACAGACTGTATATGAACCACTCAACAAGATCCACCCTCTGCTTTCCCAAAGGGTCTCGAGGATGTTATGTGCTGACTACTGCCTGATGGACTTATGGTCAAAAGATGTTTTTCTTCACAAACCTCTCCACGAGGAGCAGGTGATACAGGACAGTCCAACTAATTGGAGCTTCTGCAGCAACGAGGCCAAGCCTATCCTTCGCAACGCCAGGGACAGGTAGAACTACAGTATGTAGTGAGACTTGGTGTTTGTGCACTGAGGATTAATGCACAGCTTGATGCAGTGACGCACAAAGATGGCCATCAGGGCAAGGGCAGCATTGGGTATGCTTTACCCCCGTTTGTCCAGTTCTTTATACATAACGTCCCTTTGGACTTGGTCCATATTCGCCCTCCAAATGAAATGAAAGATAGCCCGGGTGACTGCAGCAGCACAGGTTCGGGGAATAGGCCAGACCTGCACCATGTACAACAACAGAGTACTTCACACCTGATGACCAGGTTTTTTCCCCCCCAACAATGGAGAGGGACCAGTGCTGCCAACTACCTAGTTTCTGCCTCATTTTGAGGACGCGCTCCTCCCAAGTTTTGGCATACGCCCCAGCCCTTCCGAACCAAATACCCAGCACCTTTGGGTAGTCTGTCCTGACCTTGAAGGATAAAGGATTGGTCGGCCCAGTTCCCAGAGAGCATGGCCTCACTCTTGCCTTGACTTACCTTGGCTCCTGAGGCCAGTTCAAACCTGTCGCAGATGCTTAAGAGTCGGCTCACTGACAGTGGATCAGAGCAGAAAATGGTGACGTCATCCATGTACAGGGAGGCTTTAAACTACAGGCCTTCGCTGTCTGGATTAGTCACCCCTCTCAGACTCTGTAAAGGGCTCTATGCAGTATACAAACAAGGCAGGAGAGACTGGAAAGCCCTGCCTGACTCCAGATCTGATTGGGAAGCTTACCCGATTCCCATCCATTAATCGAGACCACACTAACGATGCTGGTGTAGAGCAGTCGGAACCAATTGCAAATACCCTCCCCAAAGCTCATTTTGGAGAGAATATCTCGTGTACATGTGCGACATTCTGTCGAAGGCCTTCTCCTGATCCAAGTTAATGAGGCAAGTGTCCACCCCCGTGTCCTGCATATAAACATCGTATCCCTGAGGGGCACAAGGGTCTCACCGATCTTCCCCGGTACAGCATGGGTTTGGTCGGGGGTGAATTATCGATGTGGTTGGCAAGAGCCAACCAGAGCAGACTTGATCTGGTTCGCAGTGGTCTTAGACAGGATTTTGTAATCCACATTCAAACAGTGAAATTGGTTGCCAACTTCTCCCCCTTCTGTTTGTAGAGGAGGGCGATGATACCTTTCTTGATGGATTCGTAAATGCTACCAGTCAGAAACATACTGTCATATACCTCCAGCAGATTCTGGCAGATCAAGTCCCACAGAGCTGAATACAACTCAGCCAGTAAGCCATCGCTTCTGGAAGTTTTATTCTTTTCAAAGGACTCAAGTGCCTTGGTCAGTCTGTCCAGACTGAATGGCTGGTCCCAACTCTCCGATGTGCTATTGTCTAAGACTTCCATGAGAAAGGACAGGAACGATTGGGAGGCCACGCTGTCTGTGGGATTCATGTCATACAATCTAGCATAAAAGGAATTGCTATGCTCAGTATGTCAAACTGAGGGGACGTTACTGAGCACCTTCTTCCTTCAGACTGCTGATCATAGAGCTTACCATGTGCAACTGCTGGAAGGAACAGAGTGAGCACATCTCATCCCGCCCCACAGTGTGGATCCTGGACTGGAAGGTCATCTTAGAGGCCTCTAAGGTAAACAGCGAGGCTCGCTGGCTTTTCACCTCTGCAGATCCTCCTTGACATTGACTCTGTCTGCAGCAGTAGGTGCTGCATGGTTTGGTGGAATTTGGACAATTTTACCTCTCTCTTACCTTCTGAATATTTTTGAGGAAGAACCCCTTGACGCTCGCCTTGACTGTTTCCCACCAGTCCGCTGGAGACTCGGGTGTTTTACATTGGCTTACCTGGCCAATGTCAAAGTGATCCTCCTGTTTCTATAGGAGTGCAGGGTACCACACATCAGCAGTTACAGGAAATAGTCGAGCTTGCGGGCCCACGGATCTCCGATTTGGTTGTGGTATAATAATTGCCATTCCTTCGCCCTGAGTATTGTGCTGTGAGGAAGCAACTTCACCATTTCTGAAGCCCCTTTTGAGATCCTCAACGTTTTCTGGGGTCAAAAGGTTTAACATTTACTTTTCTTCATGTTCCCTCGCTGGCCTACTAGTCATCCTGTAGACCAGGAGGCAGTAATCAGAGAAGAACACTGGCTTGACGTCACTCAGGATACAAATAGGAAATCTATCAGAGTGTGATGGACCCCTCTGGCCATGACTTAGTATAGGTATGCTGCGCTCCATCTGTTGGGGAGTTGAAGACATCAAACAACTTTAGCCGTTTCCATTAGGAATCTGGACATGTCATCCAGTTTGCTGTCATCCCTTCCCGATCATCCAGCTGCATCAATGATACAGTTGAAGTCACCAGCCAGAATGACTGGTCTGGAAGTCACCCACAGCAACGGGAGCTGAAGGCCAGATGCTCATTCTTTAGTGCTGGGGTGTACATGTTAATTGCAGGGGAGCATTTCTACACAATGTCTGCTGAGGAGTTGCCTGCCACCACAAACTTCAGAGATGGTGAAGTTGCTCCCTCTCAGCAGAATACCCAGGGCGGAGGAATGGCAATCATTATCCCACAACCAAATCGAAGATCCGTGGGCCCACAAGCTCGACTATTTCCTGTAACTGCTGACGTGTGGTATCTTGCACTTCTATTAGAAACAGGAGGACCACTTTGACATTGGCCAGGTAAGCCAATGTGGAAACACGTCGAAGTGACTTCCATGCTACGCGTATCTATATTGGCACTTTTCAAAGCAATGGAAAAACTTTTTTTTTGAAAAAGATCCCATACTGTCCAAAGATTTAAAACTAGTCCTGCTGCTGGGTGAGTTCCTGCAAACTGTTGCACCCAAGCAGGGCTGGGGTAGTTGCCCTATTCCTCCCTGGTGGCAGTGTCCCAAACAGGTGTCATTGGGGTGGAGATGAAGCCAGGAAGATCTGGTTTCATGTGATTCTCTGAATCGAGCAGAGCTGACGTGCTCTGGTCCTGTTCAGAGTATTGCTCCTCGGTACCTTGTCGTTGCTGATGTCAGGAGTGGGGCAGGGGTTCACCAGGCCCCTTGCAATGTCCAGCATTTCCGGGTCAGGGGATGCTCATCGCCTTCCCCCTCCACCTCTTGTTGCTTGGCCTCTTCAGTTTCTGGCGATCTTCCCATACATCTTCATTGGAAGAGGAATCGTTGGTGTGCACTTTGTCTCTTTTCACTCTGCTGCTGGTCTGTGGTCCTGTGGTGACCAAAGGGTTTCCTTTAGTGGTTATTCCTTGCTACCTGCCACACACCTCCCTGTTGGTTCACTGTCTCCTTCGCCACTGACTCTGTATTTTCAACTGGTTTATCACTCTGAAGCATCATCTTTTCTTTTCTGCAAGTTTTGCCTTCCTTCTGATTGTCCTTTTTCTCAGTTGTCTTATTGGAGCGGGTGGCACCTTACTGATCTTTTGGTGTCAAAAGGAACCAAAGAACTGCAGACAACAGAAATCAGACAAAAATCAGAAATTGCTATAAACTCAGGTCTGGTAGCATCTGCAGACAGAAAGCAGACTTAACATTTTGGGTTCAGTGGCCCTTCTTCCGAACAGTGTCCTTTTGGGGTCCACTGCTTGTGTCGCCACTTCTGGCCATTTGTGTATATATAGTCCCCCCCCCAGTCTTGGGCAGGCTTGTACTGGTGGCCTGCTTCCCTACATAGGTTTCAGCTCTTGTGCTCCTTGAAGTCTTAGTCAGGTGGCCCTCCTATTTGCAGTCCACCACCACGTGCCCTGACTTCTCCCAGGGTTGGCACACTAGTCTGCTCCTCATTTGTCAGGTAGCCTCAGCTCCCTCTAATCATAAAGATGGAGGGCAGGTGGAGGATTTTCCCAGTGGCATTTACCTTTAGGGTCACCTTGACCTGCCACTTGCTGGTCCAGATTCCAAAGGTATTGATTACATCGGTGCTACGTCCTGCCAACTGAATGTATTTTCCCAGGAAGGTCAAGACATCTGCTGCTGGGACATGGAGATTGTATATATGGATTGTAACAACCCTGCTCCTCTGCGCTGGGAGGACGAACAATGGTGCCACAGGCAGGTGAGAAACGGGACCCTCACCTTTCTCCTCAATACTTGAAGGAGACATTCACATTCCTTCTTGCTCTGGAAGGTCACATCAAAATACCCATTGCTGTGAAAATCCTGCTGACAGAAAATGCTCACTGTTTGGAATATGCAACAATCCAGGAGCATCCTCTTCATGAAGAAGGTCTGATCAATTAGCGTTCCTTCCTCCAACTTCTGCGCAGACATACTGACTGTGTTCTGGACCCACTAGCCTGGAGCATGGGCGCTTGCAAAGGCCATAGCTCTGGTTGGCTGTACACTGAATTAATGTTAGGCCGATGCCAGCATAAGGAGCCACCAACGTCAACTCTACTTAACTGACAATCTTCCAATGTCCACTTGCGATCCAGAAATGACCTTGAAACTTTATGATGTCTCAAATTCTCACCTGGCACTTGGTCACAGCCAAAAAGGCCGAGAAGCTAGATTCTAGATTCACCACCTTCAGTCATGCAAACACCTACTTATTTGTCACTGCTCCTTCTTAAGCTTGCTATTTAAACTCTGGCCACTTTCTCGAATATGAAATAGTGGGTCAATATGTTGAAACCTCTGTGGTGTCAAACATGTTTTTATAATAACTTTTCTTAAAAATTATATTCAGAATTAAACATTATTGGAAAATAATAGAAACTTTCATTGTATAATTCATTAGTAAGGCTAGGGCTAGGCTTCTCTAATAAGCATAATATCAAGTCACAGCAATGGTTAGCTTCTATTTAGTTTGATCTGCTTTTACAATGGATTTTGGGAAAATGAAACAAAATCCGTACATCATAAACCCCACTCCATTTTTCTCGTGCTGCACTTTCAAACGTCTGTAGGTAATGCCTTTTTTCGAAAAAAAAAAGGATTTCCAAACAGACTTTAGTGGAGAAACCGTCACTCCACCTCCCATGACGAGCATATTATGTAAATGAAATGACGCAGTCGCTACATCAGAGATCCGGCCTTAAAGGAGAGGGATCCCTCCCACACAGTTTCACACCACCTACACAATGAGATGTTAATAAACCTACATCTAAGCTCTAGTTCTACTGGCACATGGTGAATAGTAGCTGTCTTGGTGTGCAGCCCAAGTGAAAAGACAGGAGTGAGTCACACTAGCACTTTCATCACACAATGAAAAAACCCAAGACTTTTCTGGGGTTCCTTTAGCACATCTTAACATAACAGCATACTCATTAAAAAAAAAAGTCATAACTTGGGGAGTATGGAGGCTACATTGCATCTTGGAAGGATGCAATAATCAGCTTTAGACAAAAATATTTGTCTTCTGGAAGATTTTATAGGAGAGTGACCTTACTTTCTAAATAAGATCAGGTCATTGGGTGGACCATTGCAAAGTAGCCAGACAGAAAATTTTTGTATGCAGCATCAATAAAACAAATATTTTAAAAGCAACCTATATTTTATCTGTACATATAAATTACAAATCCAAAACAAATATACATGTAATCACCATTGATTTTATCCACATTGCTGAACTGGGCTCAGATAGCTCATAAGTATTACAATGCAACTGGTCAGGTGTAAGCTTTTCATAATCACTGCATATTTGGTCTGGCATGTGTCGGCTTAATGTTACAAAAAATTCTAAAAATTGATAACAGAACAGGCTATTGACACTTATTCTTCCTTTGTTATTTTATACTATGTCTTGCCTCCATTTAAAATAGAAAGTATTGACTGGCACTTGGAATATAAAACAAACTTAAAATTAAACATCTGAATGAAATATGAAAAAAAATCAATCTTATGCTTATTATTAAAAGCAACAGTTACAGATTTTGACTTTACACCAAATCTTGCATGTAATCTACATCATACATTAACTCAGCATTGCAGCGACAGCAATAGTGCCATGGAGAAAATATTTGCCTAACATCGTCCCACACAATGTCATTTCATATTAACAGCCCTTTCCAAATAGAATCATGCATTTGTGTTGCAGTGCTGCTGTATCAAATTAACATCTCCATTGGCTTAGACATTCTTATGCAAGAGTTGGGACTTCAATTAGGAAAGGAGCATGCAATCTCGAGAACAAATGCTGGAGATCACAGCAGGTCAGACAGCATTGGTGGAGACAGACAGCAAACTAACGTTTTGCGTCTAGATGATTCTTCATCAGAGTTTAATCAGAGCCAGATTTTCCAGGAACCAACTGAATGGCTGAGAACTTCCTGCACCAGCTATGTTATTATGGACAATCCTATCTAATATAGTTGTTATTTAAGAATTCTGCAGATATCTTTACCTGAGGCAACTTACACTAAATTCTGCAGTGTGTTCCAACTAAGACTCATTCATAGCATAAGAAATAAAAGTTCGGTCGGTCGGTCGGTCGGTCATTCTTTCATTGAGTGTTTGACCAGGGAAAACTATTTTAAAAGCTCTGCAGACTTTCTCTGGAAAATCAGAATACATGGTTACCCCATTTTACACAGATAACCACAGTACTGAAGAAAACGATGTTTTTGTACAGTTAGATTTAAAGTCACAGCAAATTTACCACATCTTTAGATATTTTGTTTTTCCACTGCACCTGCACACACAACCCCATGCTCTGCTGATATCTGCTAACTCAATCCATCTCAGATTAAATTCCAGTTAAGCATTTGAAGTAGGCAGGTTAAGGAGGATCTTTGTCTGTGTAATTTGTGCATGACCTGACATCAATTCAGGTCTAAATTGTGCATTGCAGTTTCTGTTGATACACATTATCTGCCTTGGTGGAACTACGAAGAACAACTGAATGAAGCTTTATTTCCCTTTCAGTTTGGCTCATAAGGCCTCCTTTAGTGACACTTACCTACACTTGCCTTAAAAACAAAAATTTAGTATGATCAGTAAATAACCTGTGCAAATCAGAAACAACGATTTCAATCCCAAAATCCAATACCAATTCAAACCAGATCAAAAAAAGAGAAAGTAAATGAAGTAAAAAGGACACGGGTTCATTGCATGCAGTGAACATGAAGTAATATTCAGCTAACACTGCCGCAAGCCAAAAACTACAATTCTTAAGAGCATTAGTTATCCACTTTGGCAGAACTCCTAACAGTAAGGACCACATTAGAAGAGCTCATATCTTAAAAGATGCCTGATAAAATGTATTTTATGAATAAATGATAGTAGCAAACTGTAAACATTTAAAAAATCCAGTTGAAAATTGAAGGACATACACATACTGCACATGCCCAAGCAACACATCTCTACTGCTCATAAGGTAATCCCCACGACATGATTTCGTCAACACGTTCCAACCACAATTTTACTGTTCCATTGCTCATTTACTGTGATGATCAGCCACTACAGAATGCCATCTCCCGAGACTAAACATTATGTCCATTAACAATTTAAATACTGGTAATAAAGTAAAAAATATCCTAGAGTACTTTTAAAAAAGTAAAGTAGCTTTTAAATTTTGTAAGCAGAATTTTCCATGCAACTTTCACTCCTCTTCAAAAACATTGACTAAAAGGCAAGTTATAGTCCCACAATATCAGCAGCCTCCAATACCTGTCTACGTAGGCATTAAGTTTCACCTCATCAGTGACCATCTTCTATCATGGATCTCACATTTAACCTGGACACAACCAACATTTACTAAAAAAAAATGGTCTCCAACTGGGCTTAATTAGTTGCCTAATTTTCTGAAAAGAGGCATGCAGTAGTATGCATCAGATGATCTGGTAAATCATATGGTGAATATAATTGAGGTACATCTCACTAATACAGAAGTAAAATATAACAGATAATGCAAATCTGAAATAAATTCTCCCACATTTCAACTTCTTCAGCAATACCAAACTGTGATGCCTACAAATCAAGTCCTGAATTTTAGTTCCAAGCAGTGCAAGCGTTATGATCATGCAGCAATTCAGAAAGCACTGCACAAGGAACAAACAGGTATAACACAGAGGTAACAACTCCATTAAGATGCATGCATGTGCAGCCGCTCAGTCAGTCAGCACAGAAACAGATCTTTCGGTCCAACTCATCCATGCCTACCAAATTTTCCAAACTGAACTAGCTCCATTCGCCTTCAAAACCTCTAAATCTTACAACTCTCCTACACCAAACACCAACCCCCAAACACCACCCCAGATTCTCTGCGACCTTCCCATCACATTCCTTCTCCAACCTCCTCCTAACCCAGACAAATAAATGGCTTTCAACTCCCCCTGAAAGTAGGCTTCTCACAGCCCCTACACTCTCTCAATGCCTCAGCAAAATCACAGCTGCCCTGAGTCTCATCTTTGATGCCTCATTCCTAAACCTTAGCCCCAAGACCCCTGGTCTTCGATATCAGAAGATAAACAAAACATGATTGGAGGAACAGCTTCTCACCATTTCCTTGCATTCTATTTATGAGAATGTCTTTTCTGTGATATTTTGCCCAGCAAGTGAATTTTCCCAGGCAATTTGCAGATTAAGTGTGGAATCGCCCACCATCCCCATATGTCGAGTGCTGCTTCCCTCCCTCTCGAGTTACAACCTAATAAGAATTAGCACCTTCAATAGCTACCTGTCAGTAGCTTGCTCGAGTAGACATTCCTATTACGAACAGAAGTTTTATGGAGAGGTTTTAAATTAATTTGGCAGGGGGTAGGACACAGTGTAGACGTAAAGGCAGAAGCACTGTTCAAATCAAATCTAGAAGGAATATCAGGACAGTCCTGCAGGTGAAGAAGGCATGGACATAAGGTACATGAGGGGACTGAAAAGCTAAATTGTATCTGTTTTAATGCAAGTCCAAAGATGTGCAGGTTAGGTGGATTGGCCTTGCTAAATTGCCCAGTGTTCAGGGAGGTGTAGATTAAGTGGGTTATAGGGGGATGGGTCTGAGTGGGATGCTCCGAGGTTTGGTGTGGACTTGTTGGGCCAAAGGGCCTGTTTCCACTCTGTAGGGATTCAATGAAATTCTATGAAGGAGCCAGACTAGTAAGGCAGATGTACTTAAAAGTGTTGATCACTTGGGAATATGATATTGCAATCACTGAGACATGGTTGAGGGGCAGGGCAGGGCAGGGCAGGTAAGGCACAGAAGTGTCAGGTGGGATAAGGGACAAGGGACAAGAGAGAGATTGGGGCATTGCATTATTGATCATTGTAATGGGGAGGATGACTTAAAAGGCTGCTCAGAAAAGGCCATCTGGGTAGAACTTAGAAACATAAAAAGCAGTGGCCACTTCACAGACCTCCCGAGTTAAAGCAGCAGATATGTAAGCAAATCACACAAATAGGAGAGGAATTGGAGTATACTAGTAGGGGAGTTCAACTTTGCTAATATTAACTGGAAATACCTGTGTGGCAAGATTAGACACGGTGGAATTTTAAAAGTGTACACAGGAGAGCATTTTGTGCTACATATACAGTTGCACAAGAGATCAGGCAGTGCTAGACCTAATGCTTAGAAGTGAAGCCAGTCAAGTGGTTGAAGCGTCAGTGGGCGAAAGACATCATGTGTCGGCATAGGCTTGGTGGGTAAAAGACTTGTTCCTATGCTGTACTGTTTTGTTCTTCTTGGTTCAAACTTGAATTGTTTTTGCTAGAGTGTAAGGGGCTGAGGGGCCACCTGATAGAAGTATATAAAATTAGGAGGTGCACAGATAGTGAAGATAGTCAGAGTCTTTCGTAGGGTGAAAATGTCAAATACAAGGGGGCTTAGGGTTAAGGTCAGAAGGAAAACTTTAAAAAGGAACTGTGTGAGGAAGGTTTTTTTTTTTTTACACAAAGGATGCCTGGGGAGGTAGTGGAAGCAAATATGTTAGCAAAGTTTAAGAGGCATTTAGACATGAACAGGCAGGGAGTAGAAGGATATGGACCACGTGAAAGCAGATGGCATCATGGCTAGTACAAAAATGGTGGGCCAAAGGGTCTGTTCCTGTGCTGTATTGCATTGTTCCATGTTCTCTCACTTGTTGGGATATGAAAACTTGTACCTTTTTTTTTAAAAAATAAGGCATCTTGCAAAATGTTTTTTTTTGTTGTGCAAGTGTGTATGTTTTTGGGAAAAGGGGATATAATTCTAATTCCAAATTATAGTTGAGATGTTAACTCGTGTTTGCCACTTGTTTTCAAGACCGAGTTTTTTTTTAAAAAACAAATTGGTTAGATTTCATTGACGAAGCTTGGTCAAAGTATCTTTTGTATTATTATCATGAATAAAAGGGGATCATGGCCATTTTGGTGAATAAATCTACTAATGATGCAACTGGAGGAGTAGTGGGGCTTCACTACCAGCATATTGCTCGCCACAATCACTGGGGAGGTGATGGCCTAGTGGTATTAAGTCACTGGACTGTTATTCCAGAGACCCAGATAAAGGTTCTGGGGACCCATGTTTGAATCCCGCCATGGCAAATAGTGAAATTCGAAGTCAATAAAAATATCTGGAATTAAGAATCTAATGATGACCATGAATCCATTGTGGATTGTCAGAACAACCCATCTGATTCACTAAAGCCCTTTAAGAAGGAAACCGCCATCCTTACTTGGTCTGGCCTACATGTGACTCCAAACCCATAGCAACGTGGTTGACTGTGAACTGCTGTCTGGGCAATTCGGGATGGGCAATAAATGCTGCCTAGCCAGCGACACCCTCATCCCACTGATAAATAAAGAAAAAAAATTAAAATCATAAAATAAGGAAATATAGAACTCCAAAGTTTCAAAATGTAATATTCATTATTCAGGGAAAAAAAAAGAAAGAGGTTGTGATTAAAATGCTGGAATTTTGACATCATTGTACTGAGGAAAACAACATTAAAATAACTCCAAGTCTGCATAGTTTTAGGATGACTGATCAGCCAAACCTGAAGGACAACTTTAAAAGTGACATCGAGCAATATATCCCTGAACTGGCACAGATGTTACAGAAGTGCTTCCTGCTAATGGATAATAAAGAGAGTTGGGTTCACTACGCTTTCTCAAATTTTCCTGCAATTGCTAATGTCAAGAGAATGGCAAATCATAAAGGGGCATGAGATCCTCCTTGACATAGCCACCAATAGCATGTTCAAGATCAAGTTCCAACAAAAGCAGATTTTTAGGGTCCAAACGTGAGCAAAGTATCCTCAGCTGCAAGATGGAGCTGTTGAGGCTTTGATGGTGTTCAACACAATATACCTCAGTGAATTTTTGTTGAACACAGTTTGCAACCAAAATTGACACCTCTTGTCCAAACTTTATGCTCCAAACAAGCTCATCCATCACAATAATAATAAATAACAAATTATGATTGTCAACATACGTTTGCCTGTAATGTGCAATCGTAATGATTTTAAAAATGCATGGTCATTAGAAGTGTAGTTGATAAAGAAACTTGTAGGGGTATACAAAACAAATTGGTAAATCAGAGGAAGGGTATGCAAACAAAAAAAAAGATTTATGAACTATTGGAGAAGAACATAATCTCCATTCTTCACAATGGCAGGAAATAAAAGACAGCCGCCTGTACCACGACTCTTGTGCTTTGGAAGGAAAAAAGATATTGTAGCTGGAGATTTCACTTGGGATGATGTTCTAGAGAATGTTAAGATTAATAAGGAGATTGTTTAAGAGATTTCAGTGGGCAATAAAAGGGCCTGATGAGAAGAAATAGCAAGAACTGCAGATGCTGGAGTCAGAGATAACACAGTGTGGAACTAGAGGAACACAGCAGGCCACGCAGCATCAGAGAAGCAGGAAAGCTGACATTTCGGGTCGGGACCCTTCTTCAGAAAATTCTGAAGAAGGGTCCCAACCCAAAGCATCAGCTCTCCCGTTTCTTGGATGCTGCCTGGTCTGCTGTGTTCCTCCAGCTACACACTGTTACCCCTGATGAGAAGAATCCCAGGTTGCAATGGGAGGTAAGGAAAGGGATAGCTGGGCCCCTGACAGGCATATATAACAATTCGCTGGACACAGGTGAAGTGCCAGATGACTGGAGGATAACTAAATGTGATTCTTTTGTTCAAGAAGAGCAGCAGGGATAAGCCAGGTAATTACAGACCAGTTACTCTAATGTCAGTGATAGGGAGATTATTGGAAAAAATTCCGAGGGACAGGATAATCAACATTTGGAAAGGCAGGGATTGATTGGGGATAGTCAGTACGGGAGGAAGATCCTGTCCGACTAATTTAATTGAGTTTTGTTTTTAAAAAACTACATTGACTGCACTATCACTGTCAATGTGGTTTATGGACTTCAGTGAGGCCTTTGATAATGTTCCAGATGGAAGGCTAGTCCAAATGGGAGGTGCCCACGGAATCCAAGGCAAGTTGGCAAACTGGATCAAAAACTGGCTTACAAATAGAAGGCAAAAGGTGTTGGTGGAGGCTTGTTTGTGGGATTGGAAGCCTGTGACCAGCAATATACCATAAGGATCAGTGCTGGGACCCTTGCAGTTTATGTATATTAACAACTTGGAAGTGAATGTAGGAGGTATAATTAGTAAGTCTGCAGATGACAAAAATTGATGTTGTTATCGATAGTGAGGAGGATGGTCTCAGGCCACAGTCTGGTATTGATCAGTTGGTAAACTGGGCAGACGGAATTTAATCCTAATCCATTTTAGGAGATTTAATAAAGAAAGGAGATGCACAATGAATGTTAAGTCCCTGAGGAGTATGAGAAACAAAGGGACCTTGGGGTACAAGTCCACAGATCCCTGAAGGTGACAGCTTAAGTAGACAGGGTGGTGAAAGTGGCAAATGGGATGCTTGCCTTCACTAGACAGGGCATTAAATATAGGAGCAAGGAAGTTTTGTTACAACTTGACAAAACATTGCTTAGGGCACAGAAGGAATACTGTGTGCAACCCTGGTAACCATGCTACCGGAAGGACGAGACTGCACTGGAAAGGATGCAGAGAAGGTTCACCAGGACATTGCCAGGGATGGAAAATCTCAGTTATGATGACAGATTGGATAGGCTGAGGTTGTTTTCCTTGGAGCAGAGGTAGCTGAGATGGAGATCTGATTGAGGTGTACAAAATTGTGGGAGGCACAAACAAGGTAGATTGAGAGAATATGGAATGAAATCTTGTCCTCGAGCTAATTTAGTTAAGTATTAGCTTCTAATTAACTTTTGCAGTCCTGTTCAGAATGACATTAAAGAAACATAATTTTTTAAAACTATTTTTAAAATTATAAATTATTTACACTTTCTCCAACTCATACCTAGTGTTTAAAGCTATCATATCCTGTCGAATTAATATACCACAAGGACCTACTGTATGATTATCAAATTGTGTTGGCTTATCTCAGCTATTATAATGGTAGGTGCTACAACTGCCTCAGTTCTGCGAAATCAGAGAGGACAATAAAAACAAAAACAAACAGTAATTTTGAGCAGGAACATTGCTACCGAGGGATTTCTACTGAAAAGTGCAGGTTTGGGATGGTCAGGTGAACATACGACTGAGCTAATCTGTAACATTCTCCAAAACACTGTACATGAAAGAAAAAAAATTCAGGGATGGGATGAAAAGTGTATTTATCTTCTGACCTGTCCATAGTACTTGCTTTATAGCCTATTAAGAATATGACATTGGAATGCTACTGAACATTTCCTTTTCAGGTCTACTATAAATTCATAAAACAGGAGACAGAGAGAAAAAGTAGAGAAATACAAAGAAACTACAGGATACAGAAATGGCTGTCCAATTGAAGACAGAGGGTGGTAGTAGATGGAAAGTATTCAGCTTGGACCTCGGTGACCAGTGGTGTTCCGCAGGGATCTGGGACCTCTGCCCTTTGTGATCTTTATAAATGACTTGGAGGAGGAAGTGGAAGGGTGGGTTAGTAAGTTTGCCGATGACACGAAGATTGGTGGAGTTGTGGATAGTGTGCAGGGCTGTTGTAGGTTGCAACGGGACATTGACAGGACGCAGAGCTGGGCAAAGAAGTGGCAGATGGGATTCAACCTGGAAATATGTGGAGTGATTAATTTTGGAAGATCGAATTTGAATGCAGAATACAGGGTTAATGGCAGGATTCTCGGCAGTATGAAGGAACAGAGGGATCTTAGGGTCCATGTCCATAGATCCAAAGTTGCTACCCAAGTTGATAGGGTTGTTAAGAAGGTACATGGCGTGTTGGCTTTCATTGGCAGGGGAACCGAGTTAAAGAGCTGCAAGGTAATGTTGCAGCTCTATAAAACCGTGGTTAGGCCACACTTGGAATATTGTGTTCAGTTCTGGTCGCCTCATTACAGGATGTGGAAGCTTTAGAAAGGGTGCAGAGGAGATTTATCAGGTTGCTGCCTGGAATGGAGGCAGGTCTTATGAGGGAGCTAGGGCTTTTCTCAGTGGAGAGAAGGAGGATAAGAGGGGACTTGACAGAGGTGTACAAGGTGATGACAGGCATAGATAGAGCGGATAGCCAGAGGCTGTTTCCCAGGGCGGAAGTGACTATTACGAGGGGGCTTAAAATTAAGGTGATTGGAGGAGCGATGTCAGAGGTAGATTCTTCACACAGGGTGGTGGGTGTGTGGAATGCATTGCCGGCAGTGGCAGTGGAGTCAGATACATTAGGGACATTCAAGCAGCTCTTGGATAGGCACATGGATGATAACAAAACGAAGGGTATGCAGGGTAATTTGATCTTAAGAGTAGGATAATAGGTCGGCACAACATCATGGGCCGAAGGACCTGTACTGTTCTAAGTCTATTCATTGTTTCAGAACAATCAGCGTTGTGCACAATACAGTTGATGGAAGGGATAAGTAGGAAGTGGACAACCACACAATACACAATTTACTGTGTGAACTGGGAAATCTGTCTCAAAAAGGTTCTCTTACTTAGGTTGCATATATAGTGATACCATTTTAACATGAGTTCAAGGCAACTGAAAACTGGATACACAAGTCTAACCGAAAAAGGAGCCAGGTAAAACAGTGCAAACTGAGTGCTGACTCAGAGTACTGGAACTTGGATTGGAAACAAGGCTAATAAAAATGCAACTAGAAAACTGAGTTTCTGAAGTTGTTTTTAATGCATCATCACATGCTCTGTAGTTGATACTGTTAGCCAATTATTTATACTGGCTATAGAGAAGACACCTACAAAGTTTAATTCATATCCAAATCCACTCCCAACACAAGTAATTGCACACACATTTACTCACTTGAAATTATGCTCTGTTAGTGTGCAAGTTAAAAAAAAAAAAGTGGCTTTCATTACAGCTGCTCTGATCTGAAATAGTACTCCTTTTAACAAGTCCAGACCTGGAGGCACTCCACGATGACGGGGAAGATTCACTGGAATTGTAACTCTGAACATTCTGTTAAATGAACTGTGGGGCATTCACAGAAACAAGGAGCACTGAGTTCAACTGGCAACAAAATAAGAATTTTTGAGATGCAAAAGCAAGCAACAAAACAGTGAAGTTGCATGCACAATAATTTACTACATTACTAATTACTGTAACACGAGTATAAAAAGCCTTACTTTTCACAGATCAGTGACATCTGAAATGCTCTGGGCCAAAAAAAAACTATTTGATGTTATTGCTCCATGGGAGCAAACAGTCTGACATGCTATACCACCACTGCGCTTTTCCTAGAAAAGCTTTCCAATGCACTGCATGGTACTAGTAGTTTCAAACTTTCAGTGTACAAGCAGAACAGCTTTCAAGTTAAGTGATACCACCAGTTGTAAAATACAAGCCTATGGTTTCAAACAAAGTTCTGATACACAAAAGGGCATAATTTTGTAATGTCACCAAGTGCAACATATTCAGTGTCATGAGATGGAGAGGCTGCAAATCTTCCAGAGTGTAGACATTCACACCGTAGAATGCAAATCCAACTAAACAAGCATGAATTTGAGATAACTGCCCATTAATTATGAATTAGTTACCCTTTGAAAAATTTAGGTTTGTATTTCTAGGCGTAATGAAGCTACTGTTGTGAATATTCAAAAAAGGTCCAGTCTGGAAAGGATTAAATGGATTTCTTACAAGAAAAATCAAACCTTTCAAAAGCAGTCTTAGGCACCATGCTGATAGCTAAAAAAAATCAACATCCTAAAAAGAATGCCTTCTTAAAGCTCACTTAATTTAGTTGACTAGGTTACCGTACTTTACAAAGATATTTAGATTTTTAATTTCCTAAAGTGAACCATAATAATGAATAATTTTTTTTGCAGCCATCTGCCTCTTTAAAAAAAGACCATTTGTGGTACAATGATTGTATCCCTTGCACAAAATTCTCTGCTATTTCAATTTGTGCTACAGAACACTTCTGGTCCTCACTGCAGAAGCGAGGGGAACCCTCTTTCTCCAAAGTAAAAATTCTTGCCATGGTATTATGATCCCAGGTGATAGTATTAGTAGACAAGTCAGATCCCAGAATGAAACCTGGCTTGACAAATCATATCTGTTTGTAGATGATTCATATGCTGTTATTCACAAACATATTTGTACAAGGCCTCAATGTTATTTAACAACAGAACAAATTTATTACTTAAAAGTGAGAAGTACAAACAATAAAGGCCAATTTAGAGATATCTTGCTAAACAAAGTTTCAGTTTCCTAACACTGTTGCAGAATCTCAAGTCCAAAGAAATTATAACCGACACCTTCCAGTTTCTTTCAGTGGTCCATAGAAACAATTTCATGATTCCTTACCAAGCTTCAGACATGAATCTTTCATAATTCTAAAGATCTAAACCATCTTGTGTCTAACAGTGTAGACTTTCTAGACATGCTTTCCTAGCTTGGAAACTCCACATGGAAGGCGGCACGTCTACTGAGGTGACTGGGTCGAACGAATGAACAAGTGAATGAGTGAACATTTTGCTACGTGTACTCTACAATGAGCAACACATTAAATACAATGAAAAGATTTAACTGTCACCACAATCTGGCACCGTTTTGAATAGTTTAAGAGTAAAAAGAAACAGCTGAAAGAGTCCATCTTTGTTCCACCACCTCCACCATGAATCCTGAGCCCCGAGTGGCTGACCACCTGCGCTGCCACCCTTCCGTCACCTGTGCCTGACCTAGCAGAGTTGCCACTCACGTGCCATCTCGCCGATGGGTTGCAGATGCCTGATCCTGTGCCGAACCCACACTTTCCCCACAACCAGAATCCCCATGCTCACCGACAACCAGGAATCCCCACCCCAGGCCTAATGCAACCAGTAATCCCCGACTCCGCTGCCGCTGGTGCGGCGACTTCTAGAGACCCCACTGCATGCATACCACACCACTGCCTCGCCAATGCCTGGAGTCCCCACTCTAGGCCTACCACAACCAGGAGCCTCTGGCTACACAGCCAGGCCAAGCCGCAGCCTTGCTAAGAATCCTGCTCTGGCCACACTCTTTCTCTGTTGCCACCGACCGGAAGTAAATGAAGATATAGAAAAAAAGAAAGATAACAAAAAAAGTGTGAAGAAAGAAGGGAGGAAGTAGTCGGTTTGAAGCAGATGGGCCCAGGAGCCCAAACACTGCTTACCTTGCCAGTGCCGCAATGAAAGAACTAGGTTACCCCCGGGAGGAACCATTCTACCTTCTGAACTCAATTTACATTAGTGAATCAGATGGGTTTTTCCGACAATCGATAATGGGTTCATGGTCATCCTTAGATTCTTAATATCTGGAATTAAGAATCTAACGATGGCCATGAACCCATTGCCGACTGTCGGAAAAACCCATCTGGTTCACTCATGCCCTTTAGGGAAGGAAACTACCATCCTTACCTGGTCTGGCCTACATGTGACTCTAGACCCACAGCATGTGGTTGACTATTAAAAAACCCCTCTCTGGGCAATTAGGGATGGCAATAAATGCTGCCTGGTCAGCAACGCCCCTGTCCCGTGAATGAATAAAGAATCCAGGGTACAAAGATGCAGAAGTTACGTTGCAGTTATACAAAACCCTGGTTAGACCCTACTTGGGAGTACTGTGAGCAGATTGAGACATGACACTTAGGAAGTGCATATTCTGGGAATTAGTAAAACGTAGGTTTACAAGAATGATACCTGGACTTCAAGGGTTAAGTTATGAGGAGAGATTACACATATTAGTTGTGTTTTCTCTAGAATTTAAAAGGTTAAGGGTTTATCTGATGAAAGTCTTCAAGATATTAACAAGAAAAGATAGGGGAGATAAACTATTTCCACTGCTAAGAGAGGATGTTAGAACTAGGGGTCAGAGTTTGAGAATTAGGGCCAGATTGTTCAGAAGAGACATCCGGAAGCACTTCTGCACAGAAAAAAAAAGGTAGAAATAGTTTGGAACTCTCTTCCACAAACTGCAGTGGATGCAAGATCAGTTGTTTGATTTAAATCAGAGTAGATAAATTTTTGTTAAGCAAAGATATTAAAAGGTTACGGGCCAAAAACAGCTATGTGGAGTTCGGCCACTGACTAGCCACAATCTCACTGAATGACAACAGACTTGGGGAGCTGATGGTTTACTCCTGATCCTACATTCCCATGTTCTTAACTGAACTCTAGGTTTTCACGAACTATCAGGTTTGAACTTTGAAACCAAAACTCAACTAAGTACATTAATAGGTTTATTCTTCCCAATCAATCACAACAGCATAAGCATCTTTTCCCCATTAACATCACAGGTCCTCCCAGGCCTTTTATTGGAATCACATTTTCTTGGTAATAATGCATTCAGATTAAAACTCTAGAATGACTTTCCAAAATTCCCAAAACTCAAGTTTAAAATGCAACTTCTAAAATTATTTATAATTAACATATTTATAATACATCTTTTCATTACAATGGGGATTGTGGCAGATTCATTCAACATGAGATAGAGCGACATCACTAACTGCAAAAACTGGGCTTTAATGCTCACACTGTGGCAGATCGGAATTTAGTAGTCCTGACTAAACAGAACAGAACACATGCAACTTTAATTTGTTTAAAATGACATTGAAAATCTGAGATTTCAGTTTGGTTTTGATACAAGATGGCTCTTGTTTGACTCCAACAATTTGCTTTATATAAAAATTATGAACGGCTCAAACGAATTGAACCCAAGCGTACTTTTCTTTGATGGACGAAATTTAAGTCTAAGGGGTCATATCCCAAAATAACTTCTATTGACATAGCAACTTTCACAAATTCAGACTATAATCAAAAAGCACTATTAAAATACAGCCACTACTGTAAAGTAGAAATCACAAGTCAAAATGCCAAAGTATGGTCCCACTGAAGCCTGTCCATCATTTACAAGGCACAAGTCAGAAGCATGACGGAATACTGGATGTGTGCAACTCTAACAATGCAAGCAGCTCAACACCATTTGCACCACAGCCACATTCATTCTCTTTACACACAGTAACCGCAGTGTGTGCCATCTACAAAACGTAGTGTACAATTTTTTTTAAAAATTCAGTCATTGGACGAGAGCATCACCGGCTGGCCAGCATTTATTGGTCATCCCTACTTGTCCAGAAGGCAGTTAAGAGTCAACCACATTGCAGTGGGTCTGGAGTCACATGTCGACCAGACTAGGCAAGGATGGCAGTTTCCTTCGCTAAAAGGACATAGCGCTCTTAGTTTTAACATAGTTATGGAAAAAGATAGGATAGGTCCACAGGTTAAAAAAGTGCTAAATTGGAGCAGGGCCAATTTTGGGGCCATTTGGCAGAATCTAGCAGCAGTCAATTGGGTGAGTCTGTTTCAAGGAAAAAGGAATGACTGGCAAATGGGAGGCTTTTAAAAGTGAGATGTCAAGAGCCCAGGGACAGTATGTCCCTGTTAGGTGAAAGGAAAAGCTGGCAGGTTAAGGGGTCCCTGGCTGACAAGGGATACTGAGGCTTTGGTCAAGGAAAAAGGGGTTTAAGCCATCGGGCTCAAGTTAATCTTTAGATGACTACAAAAAAAAGTGTAGAAGCACACTTCAGAGGGAAATCAGAAGAGCAAAAAGAGGATGAGAGATGGATCTAGCAGATAAGGTTAAAAGATAATCCCAAGGAGGTTCTATAGCCATATTAAGAATAAAAGGGTGGCTAAAGAGAGAACAGGACTCCTTAAATATCAGCGTGGCCATGTACGTGTGGAGCCACAGGAGATAGGGGAGATTTCTAATGAATATTTCTCCTTAGTGTTTACTGAGGATAGAATCATGGATGCTAAGGAAATAAGGGAAACAAGTGGGGGGGAGGCGGTGTGTTTTAGATCACATACATATTACCAGAGAGGAGGTGCTTCCAGCCTTAGATTGCATTAAGTTGGATAAATCCCCTAGGCCTGATCAAGGCCAACCGCAGACATTGTGGGAGACAAGGCAAGAAATTGCAGAGGCCCTTGCAGAGATTTTTGCTTCATGTTTAGCCACTGGTGAAGTTCCAGAAGACTGGAGGATGGCTAATGTTGTTCCACTGTTTAAGAAAGGTAGCAAAGACAAGCCAGGAAATCACAGGCTGGTGAGCCTAACATCAGTGGTAGGCAAGTTATTGGAGAAGATACTGACGACAGGATCAACCAATATTTGGATAGTCAACATGGATGTGTGTGCGGGAAGTCATGTCTGACAAATCTTTGAGTGTTTTTCAAAGAGGTAACCAACAGGATAGATGAGGGCAAGGCAGTGGATGTTGTCGATATGGACTTCAGTAAGGTCTTTGACAAGGTCCTGCACAGCAGGCTGGTCATGAAGGTCAGGTTGCATGGGATCAGGGAAATCTAGCTAATTGGATTCAAAACTGGCTCAAATGGTAGGAAGCAGAGGGTGGTGGTTAAAGGTTGTTTCTCCGACTGGAGGCCCGTGACGAGTGGTGTGCCACAGGGGTCGGTGTTGGGACCTTTGTTATATCTGGATGTGAATGTACAAGGCATGACTAGTAAGTTTGTGGATGACACAAAATTAGGAGGTATCGTTGATACCAAGGACGGCTATCAAAAATTAGAGGGACCTTGATCAGATGGGGAAGTGGGCTAAGGACTGGCAAATGCAAATCAATACAGGTAAGCGTGAGGTGTTGCACTTTGCAAAGTCAAATCAAAGGAGGACTTGTACAGTAAATGGCAAGGTCCTGAGGAGTGTTGTGGAACAGAGGGACCTAGTTCATTGAAAGCAGCATTACTATGGACAGGGTGGTGAAGAAAGCATTTAAGCATGCTGGCCTTAAAATCGGTCAGGGTACCGAGTATAGGAGTTGGGGCATTATGTTACAGTTGTATAAGTCGTTGGTGAGGCCGCACTTGGGAGTATTGTATACAGTCTTGGTCACCCTGTTATAGGAAAGACATAGTTAAGCTGGAAAGTGTGCAAAGAAGATTTATGAGGATGTTGCCAGGACTAGTTGGCCTGAGTCATAGGGAGAAGTTGGACAGGATAGGACTTTATTCATTGGAACTTAGGAGAATGAGTGGTGACCTTACTGAGGCATATAAAATCACAAGTGGTATAGATAGGATGAATGCATATAGTCTTTTTCCCAGGGTTGGGGAATTGAAAACTAGAGGATATAGGTTTAAGATGAGAGGGGAAAGATTTGAGGAGGACCTGAGGGGCAACTTCTTCACACAGAGACTGGTGTGTATATGAAATTGGCTGCCAAAGTGGTTGATTGAGGCTGGTACATTAGCAACATTTTAAAAATATTTGGAAAGATATATGGATGGGAAGGGTTGAGAGGGATATGGACCAAATGCAGGCAACCGGAACCATCCGAGTAGGCACCACGGTCAGCGTGGACCAGTTTAGGCCAAAGGGCCTGTTTCCATGCTGTATTACTCTATTAGCGAACCAGATGGGTTTTTTCTGACATCAGCAATGGATTCATGGTAAATCACTAGACTCTTAATATTTTTATTGAATTCGAATTCTACCATCTGCGCCGTGGTGGGATTTGAACATAGATCCCCGAAACATTACTCGAGTCTCTGGATTAATAGTCCAGTGATAATACCACAAGGCATTGCCTCCCCCAAATTCACCGAGACTTCTTAAACAGCACCTGAACAATCACTACCACCCAAAAGGTCAAAGGCATCAAATACATGGGCCTCGGAACTTAGGGTGCACTTAGTTGCAAGTTCCTCTCAAAGTCACTCACCACCCAGACTTTTATCACCATTGCTTCAGTGTTGCTAAATCAAAATCCTGGAACTCCCTTGTTGACAGAATTGCAGGCATATCTACACCAGTGGACTACAGTGATTGAAGGAACTCAACACCACATTCTGAAGGACAACTAAGGATGGACAGTAAATGCTGGCCAAGTCAGTGAAGCTCTCACACATCACCTGAATAATTTTTTAAAAAGAAGTATCATTTCAGGTCACTGATCCGCCATTTAAGATTGCTGGCATCCAGATTATTTTTCTGCACAGGTGGTATCAGACCTGTTGAGATTTTTTTTTAAGCAATTTCTGCTTTTGTTTCAGCTTTCCAGCATCTGCACATCTTTCAGTTTTTTGCCCAGATGACTTGGCTTGTGTGTAGGAGGAATCTTTCTTTTAAAAAAAAAACAAAGACTGGCTGAAAGAATGTGGAATAGATTACCAGCACTGGTGGTGGAGGAAACATTAACAGAAAGAATTAAGACAGATTTTGGAGCAAGGCGAAGTAAGTTGACATTGTTCTCCTTACAGCACAGAAGGGGAAATTTCACAGCAAAGGTAAAAATTATGAACAACTTTGATTAAAGAAGAAACACACTTTCTACTGGAGGGCATGGATTTAAATTAAATGGCAAAAGAACAAATGGATAGAGACGGGCTTAAAAAAATGTACTGAGATCATGAAATTTCGATTTCACTGCCTGAAAAGGAAGCAGATTCAATGTTAATTTTCAAAGGAAGTTGGATATATGAACTGGAAAAGTCAAAACTTACAAGCGCAACAAAACAATGTAGGGAATGGGACTAATTTGATAGTTGTTTCAGAGTGAGCAGAAGTACAAGGAGTTGAATAGGGAAACTGCTTACTATATGATTTTATGAAATAGGCCTCAGAGCTTAGGGTGCATCAGGGATACTGCGGATACATGGTTAGATGGAGCGAATGTCTACTGCCTTAAGCCAATACTAGACCACAATAAACCAGGTGTCAAATAAACTGTGGTGTAACTTTCAAAAGGACTGATTCATATCAAAGCTTGACTTATAGTTTAAAATAAAGCAATATTGTTCACAAAAAAAGAAGAATAAACCATCTTGTAAAGGTCACTGATTTAACTAGCAGAGGCCTGAAAGATATGGGTGATCAAATTTGTATACTTAACCAATTGTATCCACCACCACCACGCCATCCCTTCCCTCTCATAGCACCCCTCTGATGCTATTCACTGTCATGCCTCCCTTGCTATGTCATCCCATCCACCAGATTTCTATGGTGACCCTGATTCTGCTGTCAAATCATCATAAATATCCAATTCCATCGTCTCATTCATCCTTCCCAAACACAACTAAAGTTAGGGTTAAGTACGATGGTCTATCCTTAGCATTGGTAAAAAGCAGCAAAATACACCAACACTATCTTACTATAGAATATGCAAGATACTTTCAAATCAACCTGTTTGGAGAAGTTTTACAACCTTCCGGAACAGGTGGGACTTGCACCCAGGGTTGAGCCCCGAGGCCATTACACGACAAGAGCCTCTAACAAGGTAGTGTCCTAGGCCCAACTACTTTCAGCTGCTTCATTAGTGACCATGCCTTCATCATAAGGTCATAAATGGGGTTGTTTACCGACAATTGACCAATGTTCAGCACCATTCGCAACTCTTTACATACAGTAGTAGGTCTACTTCAATATGCAGGAAGATCAGGATAATATCCAGGTTTGAGCTGACAAGTGGCATGTAACATTTTAACCTACACAAGTGTCACCCAATGACCATCTCCAGCAAGGGAGAATCTAACCATTACTCTTGATGCTCAATGGTATTATCACCAAATCCCCCCCACTAACAACATTCTGGGGATTTCCTTTGAACTGGTACTGAACTGAGCAAACCATAATAAATACTGCAGTTACAAGAACAGGTTAGATACTAAGAATCCTCAAGAGAATAACTCACCTCCTGATTTCCCTAGAACCTATCCACCATCTACAAAACACAAGTCACAAGTGAGATAGAATAGTCTCTACTTGCCTGCATGAGCACAGCTCCAACAATATTCATCAAGCTTATTTCCAAGACGACAACAGCTCAAGTATTTAACACTACATCCACAAACATTCACTCCCTCCACCCCAGCATTCACTAGTAGAAATTCACCATGACATGCTGTCTTAGCATCTTTCAAGGGTAACTAACATATGGGAACACCACCATCTACAAATTCCCATCCAAATCACAGACCATTCTGACTTGGAACTGGATCACTGTTCCTTCAGTGTTAGTGGGTCAAAAGCATGGGGCTTCCTCCCTCACTGCAAATCATCTGCAACAGTTCAAAGCATCCCAAGAGCAAGCTAAAAACAGCTCAAATTACACAAAATGCAATAACTTGCTGAAATGTCTCAAAACTTTTGTTTGATTGAAGTCTGTTGCTAACAAAGTAGGCCAAAAAGTGTTATTTATTTTTTAATTGTAAAAGGATCAATTAAAAATCAAGTTAATCACACGTTTTTGGAGAAGTCAGCATATTATCAACCTGAGTCAATATATGACTGATTAATGACATAATTATAACTGAATAACATCCAACAATCAGGGAATTGAAAGCTGTCTGAGGGGAAGTTTGCTTTGGTTTATTCGTTTAAAAAAAAAGTTATGAAAATGGTAAATGATGTATTAATTTCAGGTGCTGCTAAATAATTTGCACGACGATTTTTAAAAATATTTTTCAGTAACTTCTGCAGAAAGTCCATCCTGAAAGATCAATGCACTAAATTTCTGACTGGCATGGTCACAAGGTGAAATCATGTGATGTAACAAATTAACAGATTTCAGCTGAGGCAGCAGTGGCATTATTGAAATTGACTTAAGCATCCCTTAGCTCTGGAGAAGACAAGATTTAAACAAGGTTCTATGACTGACTGCAACACCTGCTTCTGTCAATGTTCTAGTAGTGCATGATTGGGATCAGTTTTAATGATCCTTAGACAAACACAAACACATTCTCATTGCCCAAGCTTGCATATGAAAAACGTTTAACAATCAGTGCTTCGAATGGGATACGAATATCTTTTCATTATGCAGCAATACAGGAACTGTGGGTGAATGTTGGCCACTGAAAAAGTCAACATTCATTTTAAATAGAACCATTACACTGTGTCCTTGTCTTGTTTGAAGTACAAATGGGGCCTCCTTTACACATGCCTAATCAACAATTCTGCTCCAACTTTATAGAACTCTTCAATGTAACAAGCTTTATTCCATAATCTAACTCAGTGGTGAGATGCAATCAATTTAGTGAATATGACATTTGTGCTAATTGAAAGAAAATTTTGACACATTAAGTAAAGCATGGTTTTGGTTACAATGGTCTTCCCAGCACAAATAACAACACATGGCTTTATTTTTACTTATAGGGTTCCACCTCCTCATGACAACAAACAAAGGTGCAACAGGCCACTGGGCTTTTGTGAAAATGCTTACGTAATGGACATTTCCCCACCTACAATCTTATGCTTTACATGCAGCCCTCACCCGAACATACTGCGTGACACAGCTTCCCCCTACACATTTCACACTTCTGCATTCTGCAAGACAAATGGCATGATGAAACTGCTTCTAAAAGTTGTTTTCCCCCAATCTCGCGAGTTGTCGTCTTTTTGGGTACAGTTTCACAGACACTGACAACATTTTGGTATGTCGTATGTACAAAAATATTCGTGCAGAAAGATGGATATATTAAAAAGCCAGAAAAGGGATACTTTAGTGTTTGATCATGGGCAAGAGGTGTCCATGCAAAAAATCTCCCTTTATGTTTGTTCCACATATAGACACTGATATAATTTAATGGAATTAAACCATCCTGGGTCAGGATTTTTAAAAAAATTTTGGTAGTAATTGCTCATTAAATCAAACATAGGAGGAAGTTTGCAAACAGAAGTCTCATAACTAGCAAATAAGATGAAATGATCAGCTAGTTAGATTTTGCTAATAAAAACAAAACACTGATACTGGAAATTGAAAATAAAAACAGAAATGCTGGAGAGAAACTCGGTTCTGGCAGCATCTGTGGAAACCGAAACAGCTAAACGTGTTGTGTTTCTTCTTCAGGTCTACTTTTGCTAGTACTGGTTGGAGGGAAGATTAACTAGAATTTTGGAAAATCTTCTACACTCCTTTGTGCACGTCCGTGTTGCCTTTTTTTTGGCAGGGAATGTGCAAAAGGGGTGGGTGACAAATGGGCTCAGAGAACCCTCAAAATGAATGCCCTCTCTTTGCCCAACAGCAGCTAGTGCAGCTTGGGACTTCCAAATTTCCCATGTGGTGTGGCCACCCATGGAAACTAATTCCTGAAAACTTCCCACCGGAAACTTCTCTAACAAAGTGTTTCCAATCACCACTACTTTCTTTTCCTTAGTCAATTAAGTGCCCAAGTTTGCATCTTCCTTTTACAGCCATATGCAAATAGTCACACTCAAGGAGGGATTTAAAAAAAAGGTACAATATTCATTAAACAGCACAAATTAAAAGAAGTGTTAGGAATCTATAGAAAGGCAAACAAAAAGCTTTAAAAAAAAAAACACAAAAAATGACAAGTTATATTTCATAATACCGCTATGGAAATCTCAACCAGGTAAGAAGGGAGTGACAAACAAGAGTCTGGTCTACACTTAGCTTGTTTTAGATTATTGCAAATTATCTTGTAGAGACATGTTAACAGCTCACAGCAAAGACATGTTTTCGGACTGTGGTATCATAGGAAGGTAATGGATCGGATGTACTCTAGTATTCAAATCTATACAAACATATTCAAAAATATTTATGTAAATCACAGTAGGCATTTGAGTGAGTTAGTTCGAAACCGACAGTCTGAATTTCCCCACCTATTCTCAATCAATTAGTATTCAAATGGTCAGTTTAAAATTAATTTTGAATTATTTCCTGGAAAAAGCAACACTCGAGTTTCTGTCCTGTGTAAAAATATTTTGCTCAACTCTCCTCTAAAGTACCTTTGTAGATATCAAAAGGTCACCTGTCTAAAACAATGCATTTTTAATTATTATTGATCATTTTAAAATGAGGGGTTACCCATGAAAAATATTCTTGCTGAATGATTCATACCTCTACATGAGAAGCACACAAATCTTACTGTAATTTCAAGGGTTTTGACATTAGTTACTCTTTGCAGTTGCTCACATTCCTCTCCAACCGTTTTCACAATGCACCATCAGAAGTGGAGAAAACAAAATACCTACACAATTGAGATCAAGAAATATATTGTGTAACTACTTAAATGCTTTGGATAGTTACTGTAGTTTGGCTGTTGCAGAATACCATTAAAATTACATTTCTAATGCTAGAATGTCTGTAAAAAGAACAAGGTAATATTTATGTATTTGCAGAACATCTGTTGCAAGCAAAGGATTACTTTTGAAGTATTGACCTAAGTTACAATGTTTGCATACACAATTAAAAGCAGCAAATTAGATTAACCATTTTTGATGTGTGATAAAAGTATGATGCTCATGGCAGTGAAAATTTATTCATTTTAAATTATTTTTCCAAAAAAGCACCGTATTAAACAGGTGAATTGAATGCTGGAAATCTGAGATAAAAATAGAAAATGCTGGGTATACTCAGATTCAGGAGAACCTGTGGAGAGAAAGAATGAATACATCAGGTCAATGATCTGTCATCAACTCAAATATGTAATGTTTTCAGCAAGTGAAAAGGAATAATAACAAAAGGAAAACTCCATGATGGGGTGAAGGACACCTCTGTTCAGTCTCAATGCCCGACCCCAGAGCTTACAATTGTTAGTAATTTTAATTCCCTACTTAGCCTCCACTTTGATCCCTGTCCTGGGCCTTCTGAAGTTTCAACTGCCCTCAACGCAATCAGAGACGTGAGTTTTTTGTTTTAAAGCCGTGCTTTACATGAAGAATGACTTGATTTATTTAATAGGACATAACCATTGGCTGAGTTATTTTCAAAAAGAATGACACACAGCAACTTTCAAGATGGCAGAACATTTGCATCATTGCGCCCCTATACATTCAATGCAATCATAACAGTCAGATCCAATAATGTAACAATTCTGATCCAAGAGGCTCAGAAATAACAAAATGGTAATTTTATAGTTATACTAAAGGACACATTGAATCCTAGTCAGGAGCCAGGAATCAGTAGTGAAGAGGTAAAGTTTATTTATCTGGAAGGAGAGAAGGAGAGAAGCAGAGTAAAAATCCAGACATGAAGTGGTTTGATCATTTGTGAATGATATCAAAACAAGGGAGGTTTATTTATTCCAAATTAAGTAAAAAAAATCTTTTATACCCAATGAAGTGAATTGTATGCACACGTGTATGTACAGCTATGCAAAAAATGGTTCAGTAGTTATGCTGGCGGCAGAGAAGGGCGGGAAAGAGGCAGGGGAGATTTGATTAAAAAAAGGGCCCTGAAGTCCAGACAGCTTTAAACAAAAGCTGTGTGTTATTGTTGGGAAATGTATAATTGTACTCACTTCCTGCATTGTGGCAGTTGCTTTATTGTCTAACTCCACCTCACTTACAGGAGGTCATGTGCTGCTTTGAATAGCGTCTCTGAGGTTATTGTGTCAAAGTCAGAGAAAGCTTTTAAACCTACACAGGGCTAGCTCAAGCTGCCCCTTACGAACTACAGATCAAAGTCTCAAATGCAGATACTCTGCTACACTACAACATGCCCACGTTGCTTTCTTTCTGTAGAAAAGGTCACAACTAGCTCAGCCTCCTTCCCACAGATAAGGGCCAAGATTAAAATGTTGCATACTCTTACACATATGCTCAGCTGAAACTGGTTTTGCACCATCTCTTACAGTCAAGCCCCAACAATTGCAATTTTATTTCTCTAATTTGTCAAGCGCACAAAGTTATTTTGTTAACAGAATGAAAGTACGAGGCAAGATTTGCAAAAGTCAGGTGCGCTAGCATTTACCGAAATGCTTTGGGAGGTGTTCTGTGTTTTAAAAATTCCCCGTGGAATTAAACTCGAAGAAAAATAGCCCTTGCAGCATGGTATCTTTTATATGTTGAAAATTTGCATTTCTTTAACTGTTCATCGATCTCTCCAACTCGTTCCTCGAAGGAGCCGAGTTCTGAAGGATTATCCTGGCATAGCGCAAAAGTGGTTAGTCATTATAGACAAGTCCAGACTGCGAGGGGAAAACCCAAAAAAAAAGTGGATGCTGTAAATTGGGAACAAAAAGAGAAGTTGTTGGAAAAGTTCAACAGGTCTGGCAGCATCTGTGAAGAAAAAAAAAAAATCAGAGTTAACGTTTCAGGTCCGGTGACCCTCCCCGTGAGGGAAACTGGTTAGGGTATGGACAAAAATCGTCACCATACCAACTTTGCTCATCCAATATCCACATGTGCATTTCACATTTCACATTTCTAGAAGCCATTAAATAGTGACCTTGTCCTTTTAGGTGGTGAAAGTCATGGGTTTGGAAGCTGTTGCTGAAGATACTTTCCCAAAAATAGACCGCAACGATTGCACACCGAGTTGAGTGGGGGTGGATTTTTACACTTAAGAGTTGAAAATGAAATATATGGCTCTGTCCTCATGATCTCCAATTCATAATGCTGTTATAGCTCCATGATCCAGAAAAGTGGATGGCAATACATCACACTCTTGATTTGTTCCATGTAGGTGAACAAGGAAAATGTGAAGAGTACATAGGTGAGTCAATTGGCACAGCATATTCAACCTCTGATCTGCTCTATTAGCCACAAAATTTATGTAATCAAAAAGGTAACTTCTCAGGATATTGGTACCAGGCAATTTAGTGATAACAATTTCATGGCAAGATAGTTTGATTGTCTCAATGGAGATGATCAGCCATTGATCAAATCTAAATAGCATCCAGATTTTCTTGCACAAGTAGGGAGTACTTCATTACTTGAGGAACTACAAACTGAACTAAACACTATGCAGTTAGCAAATGGATTCATTTCTGGCCAAATGATGGATTGAAGGTCACTGATGAAGCTGTTGAAGCTAGCTGGGTCTTGTACACTGCCCAGAGTAACTGGTGAAAGCAGAGAGTGTGTATTTTTATTAGAATCTACAAATGGAACAACCCAAGTGTATTGTCTGGGATGCAAAATATTAGATCAACAAGGAAACTAATGGAGGAGGACAATATCAAATATTTTGGGTCAGAACCAATTTCCATTCTATGTTTTTCAGAGGATTGACAGCTGTGGCTCAGTTCATAACATATTCAACTTAAGTCAGAGCCAGCAGGCTCAACTCCCATTTCAGATATTTCAGCACTCCCAATGCATTGTTGAAAATGTTACTTAAAGTCCCAACTACTTTCTCTGCTGTGCAGGGGTATAGGACCCTGGAGAAACCTTAAGATCATGTCACACAGATGTTCCTCACTGGGCATAAATAGCACAATATGGGGAGAGTTCATTAGATAGGAAGTGAGAAAATCAGAACGTGGAGTAGACGGATGAATATTAGGCCGTACAGCTCACAGAACAGTATTTCAATAAATGTAACAGTAACATTGGAGCCTAGTATACTTCTGATTACAATGTATTGTAGTGTTTTATCTCAACATACAATAAGAGGTGTTTTAAAACAAAGGCCCTAGCCTATTGACAGTCATGGACTTTGTCTTGAACCCAAACTGTTCGATGTAGACATAAAGCCACATAACCAAAGGTTCCCCAAAATTGACATTAAAGATGCCATGGACTATTTTGAAGAAAAAGAGAATTTTATCCCAGTATCCGTAGCAATGTTTCATTCTCAAATCAGCAACATAAAAAAGAAAAATTCTCATATTGCTTTTTGTGGAGGGCTTGCTGTTTTTTCACTTGCAACAATAAATAGCACCACTTCAAAAGTCCTTTATTGGCTGTAAAGCATTTTGAAATGATCAATATTTGTAAAAGGCAACTTTTTAAATTCTAAAAGGTGACTATGCAAATCTACAATCAAAGCCACAAATATAAAAATCAGCATTTCCAACATCTATAATGTTATGCTTCTGTAAAAACAAAATTGAACATCAGGAATGCACTGATCAGATATCATCTTCAGATTTTCTAAAAAAGCAAGATGTTGGAAATACACAGCAAGTCCTACAAAATCTGAGGAAATAAAAACAGAATTGTGTTTTGGATTCTTACTGTTCATCAGAACTGAAAAGCATTTGCAATATTCTGTTTTTGTACAACTCTCAGCAATGTGACAACAATTTAGCACAGCTTGGCAGAGTCTGGGCCACTTCCCGGAACAAACCCAAGGAGATTGAAAATCTGTTTATGTCACCCTGATCCCAAATTGATTGCAATCCCCAGAACATGAAAGCACAAAAAGACAGCACAGCCACCTCTTTACCAACTGTTTGTTTTTATTACAAAGGTTAACCCAGGAGACTGGCTGGTGTACCACCTTCCTTCTGCATGGTGATAAACATTCTAATTCAAAAATCATTAGCACATTAACGTGAGAAACATGAATATCCTATCCACTAGCTAATTCCCTACTCTTCTCCATTTCCAAAAAGCTTCTTGCAAAGGTTGGCAACTTCCTCACATTCCGATAATGATCAGCTTTTCAGTAAATATAAATTAGATAAGTACACATCACTAAGCCAAATCATCTTACTAAGGAATAGTTCAGCATCCTCCACCTTTAGTAATGTACATTTTCCTTTTAAAAAATGCAATTACTCATTAACCTTTGTATAGTGCATCTCAGAAATTTTCATTTCTAAAGGCAATACATGCTCAAGGCCATTCTAGGTTGCTGGGCACCTCCAGCACACACGTTCTAGCTTGCTCAACCTCTGAAAATTGATAATTAGGCAGAAAATTAACATGTAGACAGAACTACTGATTACATTCAAAAAGGTGTCAAGATCATTTACAAACTTCAGACCACTGCAAGTTCAGTGAATGTTCCCTTGCAGCTAGAAGAATACATTCAATTAGTGAGGTCATAATGTGCACAGGTTGACTAACTATTAATAACAATGGAGCAAAGTACAGCTAATCAAACTTGGCATGTATGTTAACAATTATAGCAAAAGCAGGCCAGTGTTAAAGGCACTACATGCAACATTTTAACAGCCTGCCTAATATGCTCCCAAAAGGATGTTGGTACTGGGACCAAAGCAAGATACTAGAAATCTCAAAACAGAAGTCGAAATGCTGGAAATACTCAGATAAGATGGAATCTATGGAAATAGAGTGCAAGAGAAAAAAAAATTAACGTTTAGGTCAATATGTTTTCATCTGATAAGGAATCAGACTGTTGCTGATGCTTTCTAATGCTGTGCTATGTTAGCGATGCATCTGTCATAGAATCATAGAGCTGTTCAGCATGGAAACAGACCCTTTGGTCCAACTCGTCCATGCTAACTAGATATCCTAAATTAATCTAGTCTCATTTGCCAGCATTTGGCCTCTCTCTCTCTAAACCCTTCCTATTCATATACTTTTTAAAATGTTGCAATTGTACCAGCTTCTGGTAGCTCATTCCATACATTCACCACCCTGTGTGAAAAAGAGACTTCTTCGGTCCCTTTTAAATCTTTCCCCCCTTATCTTAAACTTATGCCCTTTAGTTTTGGACTGCATTACTCTGGGGGAAAAAGCCTTGGTTATTCACCTTATCTGTGCCCCTCTTATAAAAGGTCACCCCTCCGCCTCCGACGTTCTAAGGAAAATAGCGTCAATCTATTCAGCCTCTTCCTATAGCTCAAACTGTGTAACCCTGGCAACATGCTTGTAAATCTTTTTGCAACCCTTTCAAGTTTCACTACATCCTTCCTATAGCAGAGAGACCAGAATTACATGCAGTTTTCCAAGTGATCTAACCAATGTCCTGTATAGCCGCAACATGACCTCCCAACTCTTATACTTAATGCACTGATCAATTAAGGCAAGCATACTATATGTCTTCTTCACTATCCTATCTACCTGCAACTCTACTTTCAACGAACATGAACCTGCACTTAACAGGACGTTACCATTAATTATACAAGTTCTGCTCCGATTTGCCTTTCCAAAATGCAGCACCTCACATTTATTGGTTAGATGAAGATGAAACAGTGGATTAGTTTGCCAAACATTTACCGTACAAACCAGATAAGATGAGGTTGGTTTACCAAGATGCTGATCTGCACCCACTTATCCAATTGCAACACAGCACTATCCAGCTTCTTTCCATCTGATCCATTCCAAAAGGGATGCCTTCATATGACGTTGTTAACAGCTAAAGAGGGCAATCCTGCAGAGACAGGTTTTACCAGAAGTGACACAAATGAAGCTTCCAAACAACCGATGTGGATTATTTTTAATGTTGATGTCTATTGCTGTAGCCACTGGTCATAGTGGTGTGGCACACCAGTGCACAGGTATCCCTGTTTTCCTCTGTGGGGAAGTGTGGATTCCCAGATGCATTAAAATTCTATTCTAGGGCCTTCATGTTATAGTCGCAAGCATTTTTGCAGCTAAGCTACAGCTAGAATCAGTGGGACTAGCTCCACATCATACAGAACAGTGCTAGAGAATGTGACAATCTTCTGACCTGCTCAAGCCAAATACAGTCATGTAGCTTGCCAAGTCGTAACAAAGTGAGGAGCTCTGTCTTCAAGGTTACTGCTGCAAAAGTGATTTTGCAACTATTCCCTATAGTAGTTCCATACCATCCCTATACTCCAAAAAGTAGCTGGTGGCTGTAAAATGACATGTAATGAATATTTCGTTTTCGGTTTTCAAGTCCTTTTTTCTTTCCTTTAAGGGCAGGAGGAGAAAGAAAGCTTCAAAATTATTCAAGTTCTCCAATAATCAGTGATGATATAGGTCACATATGCACAGAAAACACTTCCACCCATTAAGCCTTATATGACAACTTCCATTCAGTGGCAGCGTTCTGGTCATAATTGTAAATTTCATGTTTCACAAACAGTATTTAAAAGGGTACAATTTGGTGATTCCCCCCTGGCAGGTTTGCAGGTGAGACAAGTGCTACAAAGTTCCTTGAACATCTTCCCTTTCTGGTTTCAACCAACATTGACCTGTTTTATGGTGAAACAGGAAAGGCATAGATCCAGACTATCCTTACTCCAAAGTCCCCATTAGTGACTAACAGCTCCTATTAACTGCCAATCATTCACCTTGGCTAACCGTTCTCCACTCCTTTGTCTGTCTCACTGTTCTTCTCTCTTTCCACAGATACTGCCAGACCTACTGAGATTTTTCAGCAATTTTTGCTTTTGTTTGTGGCTGAACTTGCTCTTGCATTGAATAATTATCCTTCAACATTATATGGAGCCTCAATATATCAGCTGTTCTCTAAGATATATGTCAAACATTTTGTTCCAGTACTACTCAGGCTGCTGCTAATTTTAATCTCAATCCTGTACCTCCCTTTAATTTTCTCAAATCTTCCTGATGCCATGAGAGTTTAGGCCATCAACCAGTATCTAATCCAACCTTTCAGAGACCCATTGCTAGCTTAATTACTCTTCCTAACAACCTGTTTGGACTTCATTCCTTTTATAAAATTCTCACACATCTATTCTGATGAACCAACCTCCAACAGTAATTGTTTTCTTCAACCTAGGATTTCTATCCAATTTTACTGATATGGCACTTTACTGTGTCAGTTTGTTTTCCAACCTCGTTCCTCCCTCCCAGAACCACAAACAGATTCCCCTTATCCTCACCTTACACTCCACCAGCCTCCAGCTTGATAGCCACCAAGGTAACTTCCCTTTCTTCTCAACTTTCCAAAGGCACTGCTCCCCCTCATACACATTTGTGCACTTGACCACCATTCAATTTTGCATAAGAGATAACCAGGTGTAGAGCTGGATGAACACAGCAGGCCAAGCAGCATCAGAGGAGCAGGAAAGCTGACGTTTCGGGCCTAGACCCTTCTTCAGAAATAGGGTCCGGTCCAGACCAGAAACGTCAGATTTCCTGCTCCTCTGATGCTGCTTGGCCTGCTACGTTCATCCAGCTCTACAGCTGGTTATGTCAGATTCTCCAGCATCAGCAGATCCCACTATCTCAGATTCAATTTTGCGTGCTGTATTTGCTGGACAGTCCCCTCCACATCAACGTTTGAGTTAACGTTTCTGGCAGCACAGAGGCACAGTAGTTAGCACTGCTGCCTCAGAGCATGGGGACCTTGGGAGACTGCCGGTGTGGGAATTTGGATATTCTACTTGTGTCAGCATGGGGTTTCCTCTGCATGCTCCGGTTTCCTCCCACAGTCCAAAGATGTGCAGTTTAGATGGATTGGCTATGTTAAATTGCCCATAGTGTCCAGAAATGTGCAGGCTTGCTGGGTTAGCCAGGGGGAAATGCAGGGTTACAGGGATAGGGTAAGGGATGGGTCAGGGTGGGATGCTTTTCAGAAAGTCAGTGTGGGCCCGATGGGCCAAATAGCCTGCTTCCACACTGTAGGAATTCTATGAGTCTAAATGGGGGTGGTCGAATGCAGCTTGCGTGATCAGGTCAAGGAATACCTCCAATGGGGCACAAGCATGATCCAAAATTTTCAGTCACTTGTTTTAATTTATTGGAGCTACTCCCACTCTGCCTTTGTCTCCTATCCATTGAAATTCATTTACTTGGACACAATCAGGACTGCAGGTGGTGGAAGAGTTTATAGATGTGAGGCTGGAAAAGCACAGCAGGTCAGACAGCATCCAAGGAGCAGGTAACTCAACGTTTCTGGCTGAAACCTTTCGTGATTCCAGAAATAATTGGGGTTGGGGCTAGAGGGAAGGGTAGGAGAGATGATAGATGAATGCAGGTTGGTGGGGGGGTGGTGAGGTCATTGTGATTGCTCTGTGGGAAGGGTGGAGTGGATAGGTGAGAGGGAAGATGGTCTGGTCAGGTCAGGTCAGGTCTAGACATGGAATAGGGATGGGGATGGCAGGATTTTGAAGCGGGTGAAGTCAAATGTTAAAGGTCACTGGGCTGTAAGCTTCCAAGGCAAAATATCAGGTGTGGTTCCTCCATTTTATGTTTGGCCTCACTGACAATGGAGGCGCCCAAGGATGGACATGTCATCAGGGGAGTGGGAGGGAAAATTAAAATGGATGGTAACTGGAAGGTATGGTTTGGTTGTTGCATGCACAGCACAGATGCTCCGTGAACAGGTCACGGAATCTGCATTTGGTCTCTCCAATATAGAGGAAACCACAAATCGGGAGCAACAGATACGGTTGGGATGGATTTATTTACAATGTGCATCATTTTACAGTCAGATACTTTGCAGCCTTTTAGACCGACTACTGAATTCAACTTCAGAACATAGCATTTGCTTGATTTTCTCCCACTAGATGGCTGCTGTTGGCAATGCTCTGGCTATTGCATTTACATCTCCTTTAGACCCATCTTTTAAAACCTATGCCTTTACCAACTTTTTGCTCAACACAAATATTCTTTCTGCCTGCCACTCTAATCAGTCCTTACCTTTGGTTTTCTTCTCCCCCGAGCACACCACCAATCTGACCCCATCCATCCTTTAGAAGGAGGACTTGTTTGATATTTTTTAAAAAAGGTCAAAATATTAAATATTTTTCACTTTTTGCAGATGTTCTTCTACTTGAATACTTGCAGCATTTCTGATTTTCAATTGTCATGTTTTGCTTTGCAAGGAAATTAAAAGGTTTCTTTATTCTTTGCATACAAATGAGAAAATTCTGTACACAGGAATAGGTATGAAGTCAATAACATTAGTATATCAGCTATGAATTATCACTTTGGAAAATAAAACAACGCTTTTCATAAAACTGCATTTTAACAGTAAACGGAAGGGCTAGCTGCCATTAATTTTGCTGCCAAGGCTTGTGGGTAACAATCAAAATTAATTTTTAAAAAATTCTAAAACCTCAATGTTCATACTTGTACTATCAGCAACTCCTGCATTATCCAGAGGGAAGTAGCCTCCTATCTCTTTAGCAGCATGTATTGGGTCCCTGCTCACCAATGTACACCTTTGTACACCACAGTGAGGCAATAGTATGCTTTGTTTTAACAGGTGATGCCAGTGCTCAAAATAAAACACCTTCAGAATTAAACAGTAGGGAGAAAAGTTCAGCCTCTCGCTTTGCAAGTAATTTGCATGAAGCAAAAAACCATTTGTGCATCTTCCAAGTCTCATTAAAGCAGGTTGTGTTTTTTTTTTAAAAACAATGCCAATAAAACTTTCACCTGGATGAAGTCAAGAACAAATTTCTAGAAATAAAAAGGTTTTTAAAATATTAAAGTAACTTTTTAAAAAACCTCCTTAAGATTGTGAACTTCAGCAGACTGGGTTCCAATTGCAGTTCAGTAAGTTTGGAAGCCTTCCGGTCCCCCTCTGGTAAAACTGGACATTTCTTTCTGACATGCAGAGTTTTAGTCATCAGCAAGAGAACTGATGAAAAACAATGAAAGGGTTGGAGGTAAAAGGCAGAAACTATACATTCTGAAAAAATGTAATAAAAAATAAAGTGACAAACCCTGTATGAACATTCAAGCAAATTCAATTCCGAGAATCTAATTTTCTTAAAAGTTTGATTAATTGGTACAATTTTAAATGCTAACTATTCATGACAGAAATCTTATCACATTTTTTGCAATAGAATTATAAACAAGGAGGAAACCCTCTGAGCATCCAGACATTAGACTTCATACATGGCCCTAGATTGTGTCAACAAGATATGTGGTTGGTTCACTGGCCGAGCTGGTTCATTAGTTTTCAGACGTTTCATTACCTTTCTGGGTAATATCATCAGTGCAGCCTCCGATGAAGCATTTTGTTGTATTTTCCCACCTGCTAGATAAACTCTGGGGTCAGTTGGAATTGGTTACCTCATTTCCGGTTTTTCTTTACAGTGGTGTATATAGGGTCTAATTCTACATGTTTATTGATGACCTTCTTGGTGGAGAACAGGCCTCTAGGAATTCCCGTGCTTGTCTCGGTTTGGCTTGTCCTAGAATCCCGACACAATTATCACGTTATCATACATCAAGAACATATCTGAACAGACCACAACACTCCTACAGCCACTGGGCATCAGACTGGCACACAAGCCTGTATCAACCTTGTGCCAACTGCTAACAAGAACCAAAGACCCCTAACCCACTATGGACAGAACCAATGTAATATACAAGATTCCATGCAAGGACTGACAAACATTACATTGGACAGATGGGAAGAAAACTGGTTACGAGGACACATGAACACCAACTAGCAACAAAAAGACACGACCAATACTCACTCGTCTCCATACACGCAGACAAGGAGGACCATCAGTTCGATTGGGACAACATCAGAATCCTAGGACAAGCCAAGCAGAGACAAGCACAGGAATTCCTAGAGGCCTTGTTCTCTACCAAGAAAGCCGTCAATAAACACGTAGAATTAGACCCTACATACACACCACTGCAAAGAAAAACCGGAAAGGAGGTAATCAACTCCAAGGGCCCCAGAGTTTAAAAAACAGGCGGGAAAACACAACAACACTTCATTGGAGGCTGCACTGATGATGTTACCCAGAAGGGTAATGAAACATCTGCAAACTAATGAACCAGCTCGGTGAGCGAACCAACCACAGCATCCACGACCCGAACAACAAATCTACAAGAATATTGGACAAGATATCTGCTTAACAGGATATTGCAGTTGAGCAAACCCCATCCAATGCACGTTTGCATAACTTCAAGGATTGTATGAGCGCAACTTTAGCTGGATTACCCATTGCATAAGGGCAGATGAGCAAAAATATCAATTGCACAATGCTTACCGTTTCGAGTCACAACCTTTTCTTGTGTCACCAAACTGCACAACAATTTATCCTTTACTCTTCAAGACAAACTCCTGGAGTACAGTACCTCTAATTCCGGCAGTCCTCAAGATTTCAATTAACACAAGATGAGACAAGATTTGTTACAGGGCAATCTCCTAAGACTGGCAGAATGGAACAGGGCTTTAGTGAGCCTTTCCTAAAAGAACTCTTGATGGGCTAAATCCCTTTGAAAACTGCAAGTACTTCAGCCAACATATATAAACACTTCACAAATGACTGAATAAAATTACAAAATCAAAAATGTTGGTATTACTACCACAATCAGTAGTCCAATTCTTATCTTTTCACACCAGCCCCCACCCCACCACCATCATGCCCCTAAGACAGTCTTAAATGATAAGATGGCAGGTAGCAGAAGCCACAAAATTCAGTTGAAATGTTTCTCCTACTTAGTTCTAGGTTGTGCAACTGCTCATGGGCCATGGCAGGATTTGAACCCAGGTCCTTAGAACATCAGCTGAATTTCTGGATTAATAGCCTACCAATCAGCTGGTGTTTGAACCCACCTGTTCAGAGTATAATGGATTAGCAGTCCATCACCTTAACCACTTGGCCATCTCGTCTGTGGCCAATGCCGCTAAGGAGATGGAAATGCCTTAACCATTTGTATGTTCTAAGTCCACTAGGACTCCTTTCATCCTTTTGGAGGGGAGCGCTAACCTCCGCTAACAGACCGATACTAGCCACTTTGTCTGAGCCCAAGTAATCTTTTCAACACTTGTGTAAAATCATTCATGCACACCTTCCGTTCCACAAGTCAGGGCCAAGTTTTAATCTTAAAAACGTCAAAATTCAAAAAATTTGTTGTTTATCAACTACAAGTTAAAATTCTTTCAAAAACAAATATTCATGTGCCTAGAGATAATATCTAGCTGTAAAGTCCAATTATTAATTAGTGTCAAAAAGCAAGTTGCTCAAATTTGGTACTGGATTAATTTGGATTTCAAAATACCTCTCCACCAACTCACCAGGTATGCAAAGGGCTTTCTATTCAGCAGATATTCAATTGTAACAAAATTAGATGAACTGGAGCGGAGTGTGAACAGAATAGTATATGTTGCCAGTGGTTGGTACTCAGGTCAGAAATAGCATGATTGGAGTGCAAGGTTTTTTCCATAATGAACAAAAAATATTTTACATATTTATGTAGTTTGCTTCATCCTTGTAATATTCAGATTCTAGCACTAGTTAGTGCTCATTTTGTTACCTCCAATTTCCTTTGGTATGAAATAAACATCTCTGCAACACAGTAATTTTCTGCAAGTCAGACACAAACAGATCTACTGAAGCTATTACTAGAAAGATGGAGGAAGGATCCAAAAAAAAAAACACTGAAAATACAAAAAGGCTTTTTCTAGGAACTCCACTGTCCAATTAAATACAAGCAGACAATTTTTTAAAAAGCTACAACTATGTCTAAATGGATAGTGAAAGCCTCAGTATGATACAGAGTACACGTACTGAAGAACTGTCACATCATTTCAGAGCCTGAGCAATCCATTTCCTTTCCCGCACCCAATTTTGCCCCCATTTCACCACTTGCCATGGTGGGATTCAAAGCCACGTACTCAGAACAGCAGCTATGGTTCTGAATTTATGGCTTCAGTGACATTGTAATTTCACCGGCTCCACCCAACACCCCACCCCAATACATAAAGTATAAACCCCCTGCTCTGCTTCAAAATAGCACACAATTTAACAATCCAAAAAGATAGCTATTCCAGCAGTGGTCTCTGAGCACTATACCGAAGTATTCAGCATCGAGACTATATATTGTAAGTTCCACTCATTTTTGGTGTAGGACTTGATGCAAATCGCTTGACTCCAAGCAAAAAGATGCAGAGAAATGGCCAAGATTAATTTCAAAAAGCTCAATGGAAGGAAAGAATGCTGCTTCACATTTCACAAATATTAATTATTTATATTCAAAACATTAATTCTCTAGTGCAGGAAAATTAGAACAAGGCAGTTTTAAAACATCTTTGCTAGCCACCTTCACTGCTATGAAATGTCAAACATCAAGCAAAACCAGAGTTAAGAAGGTTAGATTGTGCAAGGATATACATACATGAGGGGGAGAGAAAGGGCACACTGAATCAGCAGTGGTCAAATCACCCCCTCATTTATCTGTCATCAAGATCCTATTGATTCTCAGATTTTTGATTTATAAAGTACTTGTAGAGACGACCTATATGCCAGTAGACTGCAACACTGCAAAAGCATTCGATAAAATATGTTTGAGATTTGATTGCGGTCAAAATTCTTCTACACTTGGTTGATCTCAGTTTCAGAAAGCTTTAGATTAGATTAAAGTTGCACCCAATTCAAAAAACTTCACATTATAAACTGTAAATTCAAGCATCTCATTCCCAATGCAAAAAAGATTTACAAGGATGTTACTGGGACTGGAAGGTTTGAGTTATAGGGAGAGGCCGATTAAGCTGGGGCTTTTCCCTACAGAGCATTGCGGGTGGAGGGTGATATTGTAGAGGTTTATAAAAATCAGGAGGAGCATAGATAGTGTGAAAAGCCCATTTCCTAGGGTGGGGAAGTCCAAAATTAAGTGGCATAGGTTTAAAGGTGAGAAGGGAAAGATTTAAAAAGGACTTAAGGGGTAACTTTTTAAATGCAGAGGGTGGTGGAATGAGCTGCCACAGGAAGTGGTGGAGGCTGGTACAATTGCAACGTTTACAAGGCAGCTAGATGGATATATGAATAGGAGGGGTTTAGAGGGATATGGGCCAAATGCTGGCAAATGAGACTAGGTCAAATTGGGATGTCTGATCAGCAAGGATGAGTTGGACTGAAAGGTCTGTTTCTGTGCTGCATGACCTGGGTGGGAAAGATTTTAAGTAACCACAAGTTACTGCAATTCACCAAACCCTACATGGTAGCCAGATTCTTTAACAATATTAGATAACAAGTCAATGAGGGGAATTCAGCCATAGCAATGTTAGCACTTTTTTTCTGAAAGGTTTGTGCAAATAACTACAATGGGATAGAAAGTAGATTACTGCTTAGATTCCAACTCCCACTTCCCAACCCACATTACAGCTGCCAGTCTGGATGACATACATAAACCACAGAAGTCAAAAGTCACCAAAGAGATTTTCGGAAGGTACTGAAATACTTTGTTGCCTTGACATTTACCATTAAGTTACAAATAAATGGGCAACTAAGTTTTTAAAAAAAATGAAAGATGTATGCAAGGTTACTTGCTTATGTTTGACCAGGCAGACATGAAGAAAGCATGGCTAGCAGATTTGAGAACATGAAAGCAAAAATACTGTAGACACTGAAGCAGGTCAGACAACATCTGCAGAGAAAGAAACAGAATTAATATCTTAGATCAATGATCTTCCTTCAGTAAGTAACTGATACTGCTAGACCAGAGAGTGTTTCCAAGTTTCAGATTTGGACACCTTTTTGGATTTTTTTTCTTCAACTTGACATAATAGCACCCTCTAATGGGCATGAAAGTCCAAAAAGCAACTTAAAACGTAGAGCATGCTCTAATAATGTTTTTAATTTAAAGCAGTTTTAAGAGTACATTAAAAAAAGCACTGCTGTCCAGGACCTCCATCTTTGCTCTACCCAGTTACTGCACAAGTTGCAAGAATAGCATTGTTACCTCATCATTGCACATCTATCAAGAATACTTCAACATTACTGCATTTGGCAGTATAACAGTGTTCTGTGCAAAATTATGCTTTACTGGTGTGTTATTTTAAACTTATTCATTCAATCTTCATTGAACATTGTACATTTACTTGTAATGCAAACACAAGTGCGCTTTATAAAATACAACTGTACATATAAACAATTAAAAATATATATATTCCCTTCCCTTATTACATGCTACCTTATGGGGAAAGACCACTTTTTGTTTAGCATGCATTTTTCAGGAATTATTAGGAACATGAAACAAGAGGTAACTGTACTTTAAAATTTAGAAAGTTCATAGAACAAATAAA
>NC_063360.1:33267119-33272648 GCF_021869965.1 Rhincodon typus | reverse complement strand
ACAGTTCAAGATTAGTTCCTGATATTAGCACTATTTAAGAAAGGGGGGGGGGGGGGGGGGGGGAGAGAAAACGGAGCGACAGACTGATGTCAGTAAAAGGGGAAACTTTAGAATCTGTAAGGGTGTGATATTAGAAGATAATTGCCTGATAGAGATTTTTGAGGACACTACAAGCAAAATCGAAGGGGGACAATCAGAGGATGTCATGTGTTTGGATTATCGAAAGAGGGTTTTGATAAAGTGCTACACTGATTGGTAACCAAAATTAAAATGCATGGGATTGGGTTCAATACAGCATGGATTGACGATTGGTTAAAAAGGCAGAAAAAGTGAAGAGTAGGAATAAAACAAACGGTCAGTCAGGTCAGTCATTCTCTGAATGACAGGCTATAACCAGTGGGGTACCAAAAGAATCAGTATTTGGGCCCCAGTTGTTCATAATCTATAAACAGGAGTTTGCACATTCTCCCCGTGTCTGTGTTTTTCCTCCAGGTGCTCCAGTTTCCTCCCACAGTCCAAAAGGTGGACTGGCCATGCTAAATTGCCTGTAGTGTTCAGGGATGCGTAGATTAGGTGGGTTATAGAGGGAATGGGTCTGGGTGGGACGCTTGGGGTCAGTGTGGACTTGTTGGGCCAAAGGGCCTGTTTACATACTGTAGGGATTCTATGAATGAATTTATGAATGATTTGGATTGGGGGCTGGGGTAAGACTTAGCCAGAAAGCGAGTTGTGCAGACAATGCAAAGGGACATCAAGTGGATTTAGATATGGTTACATGAGTTGGCAAGAGCATGGCAGATGTAACGTAATGTGGATAAATGAGGGGTTATCCACTTTGGTAGAAACAAGTGTAGAGTGTTTCTTAAATTGTCAGATTGGAAGGTGGTGACATCCAAAAGGGACCAAGGTCCCCTTACTCATAACTCACCAAAAACTAGCATGCAGCACAGCAATTTGGAAGGAAAATAGTAAGTTTTATCGTAAGACAAGTACAAGAACAAAAAGTAGTCCTGTTACAATTGAAGAGAGCACTGGTGAGACAGCACTAAGTATTATGTTAAGTCTGGCATCCTTGCCCAAGGAAGCCAATATTTGCCGATAGAAAGAGTGCAGCAGAGGTTGATCAAACCGATTCCTGAAATAGTGGGAGTGTGCCAAGAGGAGAGATTGATAAGTCAGAGCCTAAAGTCTAGAGAGAATACAGAAGAATGAAATGTAATATCAAACTTACAAAATTCCAAATGGGGGTTTCCAGCCTGGCTATGGGCCTAGACCAGGGGGTACACAATCTTAGAATAAAAGACATGCCATTTGAGACTTCCTTAGCCATGGAATGGAGAGTCTTTGGAATTCTCTACCGTACAGGGCTGTGGAATCTCAATTAAGTAAATTCAAGACAGACATAGATATCTTGCTCGTCATGACATCAAGGTTATGGGAATACTGTTGGAAAGCAGTGTTGAAAGTAGGTGATCAGCCATGATCCAGAATCACCGAGCAGGCTAGATGGGGTTGCATGTCCCATTTCTGTTTCGACATTGTACCTCCCAAAAAAAAAAGAGCAGCACTTTGTCAGAGGAGTTAGAATTGTGCCTGGTCTGCCTATTTAAGTGGCCAGAACAGATCCTATGGCACTATTTGGCAAAAAAAAACAACAACAATCAATCTTTCTTCTTCTTTTAGTTTTACTAGCTTGGTAAATAAATCTTGCTCACAGCCAAAACACAAAAATGGTTAAAATAATAATAAAAGCAAAGTAAAGTATTGTGGGGGCTGGAGACCAAAATTAAAACAAACGCTTGAGAAACTCAGGTCAGATAGCATCTCAGTTAGCAGTTCAAAATGGTTCCAATCTGCAATAGTGTGATTTTAATCTTCTTGGGTCAAAACAGATAACTGGTTATTGGCTAATGGGATCTTGGTATGTACAGAACATTGTTTAGGTGTGGACTACAGTCAAGATGTATTAAATGATTAAATAACTATTTATTCAGTTCCACCATAGGAAAAAGATTGCTGGAGCACAGCACTCTATCCAGAGTGCAAAACGTACTCTGAGTGGGGAATTTCAACACCCACCAAGAGTGGTTTGGCAACAGCACTACTCATTGAGCTAGTCAGGTCCTAAAGACCACAGCTGCTAAACTGTGTCTGACCAGTCAGCAACCCTCATGTCCTCAAGTGAAAAAATATTGCTCAAAATCAGAAAACATCAAACCTAAATTTCATGGGCAGCAAGTTCTCAAACAGCTAATGTGAAGTTAAGCTCGAATTCTTACCACATTCCAAATCACACTTCAAGCAAACATTTGATAGAACTATTTTCTTTGTATTAGTAAGTCACAGTTAGACAAGCCTTAATAGAAAAATGGAGGGAACAGATTGGCAAGGGCTCCTGCTTTTGATCACTAACTCAATATCCTTCCAGCAACATTTTTGTCCAAATATTACAAGATAACTTATTACCAAATGCCTCCCAATTATGACAGCGTACAGATGTCGTCACTGGACTGGTAATCTAGAATCCATATGGATGGAAGCAAGTTTAAAAAAAAGGATGACGACACTAGTCAAAGTAGTCTATAGGCTCCCTAACAGTAGTTATATAGTACAGATGCCAAAGCCAGTACGTCAATCAGGAGTAACTTTAATCTTCATGCAGATTGGAACAGTCAAATTGGCAGAGGAAGCCATGAGGAAAAATTTGAGAGTGTGTATTAGGGACAATCTCCTGGAATAATATGTTGAGGATCCAACCAGGGATCAAGTGATATATAACAAAGGCAGATTAATATATGTCATAGTAAAGAGCAAACAGTGACTATAACATAATAGAACTTAGCTGAGTTGAAGGGGAGGAAGTTGGGTTGGAAAAAATTGTGGTTAGTTTAAATAAGGGCAGAATTGGTTGGAGTGGACTAGAAAAGAAGTTTGCTCCTCAACCGTCCTTATGCCAATGAAAATTATTAAAATATTGGTGAAAGTAGCTTAAGGCTCACAGCAAAGAGATATCCCAGCGAGGAAAGAGGATTCTAGGAAAGGGATAAACCAACCATGGTTAACCAGGAAAGTTAAGGATCCTAACAAATTGAAAGAAAAAAAAAATGGAATTTAGCAAAGAGTGGTGGTAGACCAGAGGAATTAGAAAGTTTTAAAAACGAACAAGGAAAATGACCAATTATAAGAGAGGGAAGATATTAACTTTGAGTGTAAACTTGCAAGTAATATGAAGGGCAGTAGTTTCTTCAAATATATTAAAAAGGAAGACAGAAGCCAAAAAGGTAAACATAGGGTTCTTAGAGAATGAGGCTGGAAAAATAATAGATTCATAGAATCCCTACAGTGTGGAAACAGGCCCTTTGGCCCAACAACCCCACACCGATCTTCAGAGCATCCTACCAAGACTCATTCCCCATAACCCATCTAATCTACACATTGCTGAACAATATGGGCAACTGCCAAACACCTTTACCTTAAGGAAGCAAAAAGTAAGTACCTAGGCCAGTTAGCTTAATGTGTATTACTGGGAAAATGTCAGTCTATTATAAAAGATGTATTAGCAAAACGTATAGAAGTATGTAATATGATCAAGCAGTCAGCATGACTTCATTAAAGGGGAAATCATACCTGACAAATTTACAAGAATTCTTTGAGGAGGAATCAAGCAGGATACATAAAAGGAAAGCAGTGGGTGTAATATGTTTACCACGTTAGGCTACTTAGTAAAGGGGAGAGCCCATGGTGTCAGAAGTAGCATGTTAGCACAGTTGCACAATTGGCTAACTAAATAACTGATTAGGGATAAGGGCAGCATTTTCAGGATTGCAACCTGAAACTAATGACCTTACTGAAACATTCAAGATTTTGAGGGGAAATAACAGTAGATGCGGAAAGGACTCTCCCACAACAGAAAACGTCAAAGGCTAGAAGGCATCATCTCAAAACATGGGGTTGCACATTTAAGGCAATAAGGAGTAGGAATTTCTTCTTAGAGGGTAATGAATCTGGGGAATTCTTTACGGCAGAGGACTGGTGAGGCTAAGTCATGAAATATATCCAAAGCAAAGACAGACATTTCTTTTTAAATCAGTGAGGGAATCCAAGGTTCATGGGAGGAAAAAAGACAGGAAGGTGAAGTTGAGGGTTATCAGATCAGCTACGATCTCACTGAGCAGTGGCGCAGACTCAATGGGCCAAATTGCCCACTTTTGCTCACGTGTCTTATGATCTTAATGCCAGGTAAATGTTTAGGACATAGCCTCAAATCCCATTAATTTCTGCATGTCTGAAATTAAGTATGGTGATGAATTTGCACATAACACTTCAACTGCTACGAGATTAGGAAATTACTGCAAAGCTCCAGTTCTCATCAATTTCATGGAAACCAGTCAGTTATCTAGCAGAATAATAAATCAGCATTAAGAACATACTGGGGGGGGGAAGCAGGGGACACTATTTACCAGCACCATGATAATGAGCATACGGTCAAGACGGTGTTAGCTCTTTTACTGTTCTGGCACACAAGTTAACTTAGAGGAGACAGGATGAATGCAATCTACTGGAGTAGACACTCTTGCTGTGACAGTAATGCCACATTAAATATAAATTTCAATTCCTACTTCACATGGCAGATGCTTCAGTGTCAGCCCAATAGAGTTCAGGTATGTGCATTCATCAATCACATCATCTCTCAAACAAGTGGTCTGACAATACTATCAAATCATCTTACAGTAAAATGAAGTTGCCACTTATCCTCCGAGCATAAAAGTACAGTAAAACAAGTAGTCTTTTTATGGATTTCCATCACTTTACTGAATTTTTAAAAATTGAGAATTTCCCCGAATTGCCTGCAGCTAGACTTCTTTTGCCAATATTTAACAAGGTTCAACTTCAAGATCCTCAAACAAGCCCTCATTTAACATACAAGTGTAGAAATTGCTTTCAAAAATTCCTACAAAAAAATTGGAATTACGTTAAAAAGTTGCATTTAACAGCAACATAAGATCAGCACAGTACTGCTTCGACCACTTTTCTGCATTAGTTAAAATGAGACAAAAGGCTAATACTGCCATCTTCCAATTAAAATTGAAGTGGGAGAATCATGTACACCTGGTACTAATTAGTAATTCTTTTTTCCCCCAATTTCTTGAGAAAAAAAAATTGTTAAAATGCACGAGAGTGATTTTATTTCCCTAATCAAAATGGCATTTTTGTAAAAGTTAATCAAGCAGAATAAATAAGCACTCCTTAGTTCCAGCACTAGATTGGAGTCTTTATTTTTGCTTCCCCCCACCCCCCGCCACTACATATTTGCTTTAAAAAAAATTAAAATTGGGATGATCAATTTAGGCACAGAGAAAAGTCTAATATTTCTTTTGAATTAAATAATGTAATTTGAGTGTGTTAATCAAGCACAAGACTATCCTCAGTTTAAGCAGTTACACAAGTCAAAAATATGATATTGACTGAAAGACAAATCAAATTATCCCAAACATACATTGTGGGGGCGGGGGGGGGGGGGGGTGGTGG
>NC_063360.1:33233604-33266619 GCF_021869965.1 Rhincodon typus | reverse complement strand
ATCTTATCAACTGGTGGAGCAGACTCTAGTGATGGAATGGCCTACTCATGCATCAATGTTATTAATGCACGAAGAGGTAGAATAATTTGTAGCTTTTGTTTGTTTGTGTAAAACAGCTGATCTTTGCTTGGGCTACATTTGGGGTTTCCAATTGGCTTCAGTTCAGAGGATATTGTACCTGATGATTAATTAATGATCATGTCTCAGAATAAAAGCAGATGCTGTATATCAGGAACAAAAACAGAAATTGCTCAAAAAGCTGAGTAGGTCTGGCAGCATTTGTGAAGAAAAATCGGAGTTAACGGTGCTGGTCTGGTGACCCTTACTCATTCTGATTTTTCTTCATAGATGTAGCCAGACCTGCTGAGCTTTTCCAGCAATTCCTGTTTTTGATCATGTCTCTGAAGTTTGCAAAATCGGACTTCTGAATTAAGTAGATTGTGTAGCTCAGTTGCAGTTCGCACATGGTTGAAGAATGGCAACTCTCATAATTTGTTGCTGGAATGCAGCAGCAACTTGCAAAAGTGTGATTGATTCATTAAAATTGAGTGATCACAGGTATTATGAAGAGAAAACTGAAATCCTGCTTGCACCAACTCTGCCCTTGTCTCCTTTAAAACACAGGACTAAACTGCAACAAAGTCTATGGTTACCAGCTATCCTAAGTCACCACAATTTTTTTAAACCAATCATGGGATGTGAGCTTTGCTGGCTAAATCAGCATTTTTTTGCCTGTCTCCAGTTGCCTTTGAGATGGTGATGAGCTGCCTTCTCAAAGCATTACAGTCCTATGATTTGGATACACCAACAGTACTATTAGCAAGGAAGGGAATTCCAGGTATTTGATCCAGCAACAATGAAGTAACAACAGCATAATTTCAAGTCAGAATGGTGTGTGGTTTGGAGAGGAACTTGTTGGTGATGGTGTTCCCAAGAACTTGTAAACTCTCACCTAGAAGGATAAGGGCAACAAGTTTGGAAGGTGCTGTTGAAGGAGCCTTAGTAAGTGGATGCAATGTGTCTTGTTGCTGGTGCATACTGCCACCAGTGGTGAAGGAAGTGAACATTGAAAGTGGTGAATTATTCCCATCAAATGACCTGCTTTGTCTTGGAATAGTTTTAAGGCTGTTGGGTGTTTTTGAAGTTGAGCTCAACCAGGAAAGTGTGGAACATTCTATCACAACTGGCTTGAGCATGATGCCAAGTCAGGAGGGGAGTTACAGGTCACAGAATTCCTACCCTATCGCAGGTTAGACTCTGACCTGGGGGCCTGCCATGTAAGTATTGTAATTACCAGTCAGTGGTAACTTCCAGGTTGATGTTTCTGACTGAGTGCACAAGTTACTTGGTTGAGGGAGGGGCGGGGGGGGAAGAAACTTCCATTGAAATTTGATTTCAAACAATAATGTGCACCTGTAGCAAGGATTACCAGATAATGATCAAGAACAGAAACCCTGACTGATCCTTTGCTTTATAATTTTAGGAGTACTTACGTCAACTCTAGAGCCTCTGTAGCTACTTATCAGTGCAGACTAATTTGATAGAGATTCCTTCCTGGTTTGTGGATGCAGAAAGGATGTTTCCTCTCGGTCAGTCCAGAACTTCAGCACTGTTTAAAATTATGGGCAGCATTACTGCTAATTTGTCTTTTGCACAGACTTCTGGTGAAGGGCATGATTGATGGATACAGCTGGTGATTGTGGAAATATGGTGGAACAGTTCTATGGCGGGATGATTGGGTGAAAACATGGGATCTCCATTTCATTCATTGGTGCATGAGCACTGTAGATTGGGCAGGCACTGCATTATAAGCTCCTTTTGCTTCTCTTCCTCTTCCCCTACCCCTCCCCTCCCCTCCTCTCTCCATCACCCCCACCCCTGACATACTGCATTTCTCCCACCCCCTCTCCTCCTCATAATGCTTCCTTTTAACCCTGTCTCTGACCCTGCCTTCATCTGTTGTTCTTAACAGTTCTATCACAACTTTTTGTTTTGGTTCCCAGTTATTTTTGTTTCTATGGAGCACTTGCACTTGTGTGGCATCTCGTACAAGTGTAAGAACTGAGAAGATTTGGTTTATTTATCTGTGCAGTAAAATTGATCAATCACAATTTTTTTAGATATTGACTGCATTTTAGCCATATTTGCATGTGCAGCAATGGTTTTTCTTTAAAACAGTATGCAGTTTGTAACTGTTAGTGAGAAATTCTGTGGAACATCCTGCAAAATGCATAATGCTGATCTTGGAAGAGCATAGGTAGGGTTTGTTTCCGTAGTGATATTACAGAGAAGTGTAACCTACCTTAAATTTCCAGTAAAACTGCTGAATGCCTTGCAAACAATGCAGCATTCTTCACATTCCTGGAGTGTTGTTTTACTGTGAATAATTGTTATCTAGCCTTTGTACAAAGGGCAGCAACAGTTAAATGCTTCATTCACTGTTATTCATTGGATAGAATTCTCCATGCCGTGCCTTGTCTATTTTGTGCTTATGTATGCTACATGTGGCAATTAACAATAGGCACAAGCCAAATAATACTCAAATCGTGGTGAAGTCTTTAGAATGTGTATGGGTGTCTGAGGGCAAAGCTTGGTATAATGAAACTGAATATATTACCAATCAAGTTAATGCATATGACAAAAATCTTTTCTTTTCACTTTTTCTTTCTCTCGACGACTACCACCACCCATCCCTGCCACTGCCATCCCCAAAAGCTTTTCTGATGAAGGGTCTAGGCCCGAAACATCAGCCTTTCTGCTCCTATGATGCTGCTTGGCCTGCTGTGTTCACCCAGCCCTGCACCTTGTTGTCTCGGATTCTCCAGCATCTGCAGTTCCTACTATCTCTGATACACTTTTTCTGGTACTTTTGTTGATAGGATACATGCTTTACTGAAATAAGTTAATATTTAAGAGTAATGAAAGATGAAGATGTATACATTTCCAGTTCTTTTCAATCCCCTCATGCCTGAAACACTGAATAGAGGGTTACTGTCATACAAAAAGATAGTCCAATTTTCTTAATTTCATAAAATGCTCTATGTAATGGATGGTATGATGTAGTTCTATTTCTAGAAGAAAAATTCAAACAATAATGCAAATTACTGGTTTTGAATGTGCTATATTGAACATCTTAATACAATGCTTTGAATCGCTGTACAGCTGAGTTCCAAGAGAAAATAAGCAGACAAAGAGGTGAAATCATGTCTCTGTTTTCTTTCCTTAGATTAGATACTGAAGGGAAGTGTGGGAGTTTTTGGGACACAGGGACTTACTCACATGATGATTAGTCATGCCTTTCACAGACAGAGTAATGCTCAGAAACAGATATGAGTCGAATCACATGAGTTTTAGTGAATTTGCAATGTATTGCAAATTGAAGTTTGTAGATCAGAGGAAATTCATTCAACTTCTGAGCTGGGAAAAGTCAAGTTTTTCTCGCTCACTGTTTTACAGTAGTATCCTCTGCTGTGCAAATGACTGTCTACACATGCTGTTTCTAGCAGTCTTTCTATGGAGTCAGAGTTGTACAGCGCAGAAACAGACCCTTCAGTCCAACTCGTTCATGCTGACCAGATATCCTAAACTAATCCAGTTCCATTTGCCAACATTTGGCCCATATCCCTCTGAACTCTTCCAATTTGGGCACACATTCAGATGCCTTTTAAATGTTGTTATTGTTCCAGCCTCCTACTCCACCTCTGGCAGCTCATTGCATGCACATACCACCCTCTCTATGAAACATTTGCCCCTTAGGTCCTTTGAACATATAACCTGAACTGATATTCCAGACCAGGAACAGAAGGATGCCATAATGAGGTGCTTTCAGCCAAAATGTAAAACTGAGACAGTACCTCCCCACTCGGGTGGATGCAAAATATCCTATGCCACTATTTTGAAGAAGTGCAGGGCAATTCTTCCTGGCATGTTGTTCATATTTGTCCCTCAACCAGTATCTGAAAACAGATTAGCTGGTCGTCATCTTACTATTGCTTATGAAACCTTACTGTCACCTGTGCCGCACTAGAATGGTGACTACAGTTCAAAAGTACTTATTTGACTGTAAAATGCCTTTGGGATGTCTTGAAATAGTGAAAAGAACTATATAACGAGTGCAGAATTGTTTTTAAAGTGCATACATAAATATTGTATAGATTTCAATGTTGTTGAATCCACTGCTGTATCAAACAGAGAAATTTGCAGTGAAAACTACTGCAAGAATTTTGATATCCTATTGAAGAAAGTGGAAGAGGCAATCCGAGGGGCTTGGTTCGTATGATGATTGAACCTTTGCCATTAGTGTTATCAAGCACCATCCTGTAAACATTTGAACTAACTGGCCCAGAAGGGTAACTTTACTAGAAATACATGGACGGCATGGTGGCTCAGTGGTTAGCACTGCTGTCTCAACGCCAGAAACCTGGGTTCAATTTCACCCTCGGGCGACTGTCTGTGTGGAGTTTGCACATTCTCCCCGTGTCTGCGTGAGTTTCCTCCGGGTGCTCTGGCTTCCTCCCGCAGTCCAAAGATGTGCAGGTTAGGAGGATTGTCCGTAATTGCTAAATTGCCCGTAGTGTTCAGGGATGTGTAGATTAGGTGGGTTGACAGGGAGATAGGTCTGGGTGGGATGTTGTCAGGGTCAGTGTGAACTTGTTGGGCCGAAGGGCCTGTTTCCACACTGTAGGGATTCTGTGATATTAAAGGCTTAAAGTTTCTGATTCATTTTGTGTTCATGAGCTGTACACATTGCAGACAAGACCCGCATTTATTATCAGTTCCTAGTTATCTTTGCCTGCAAGCAAACTGCTGCCTTGAACCTGCAGTCCATTTGGGAAAAAATTATTCCCACACTGCTGTCATAGGAACCTTGGTGAGTTGCTAATGCCAATAGTATGCAACTGTGGTATTTTGGAGATGGAGGAGTGGATTCTTAAGGTGATGGATGGGGTGACAGTCAAGTGGAGTGTCCTAGATAGTTTTGAGCTTAGAATATTATAACTGACAAATGATGAATTTTTCATCATGTTCTGATTCTTGCTTTGTACACAATAGACTCACAGGAGTTGGGAAATAAGCCTTGGTGCAGAGTACCTGGTTTTAGTTTTAGTTAAAGTTTTAGTTAATGGAAACACTAGGGTATTGTTAAGACTTTAGTTGTTGTTAAATTCTTTCTTGTTGGAGGTGGCCATTGGCGAACGTTCGAGTGGTGTAAATATTACTTGCCAGTTATCAGCCCAGGCTTGAACATTGTCAGTACTTTGCAGGGGAATAGTTTGCACTGCTTCTGCAACTTGGGAGACCAGTGGAACTGAATACTGTATTTATCAGCATACGTTCTCACCTCTGGCTTAGTGTTAAAGGAAAGATCATTTGATGAAACATCTGATTAAGCCTAGGACACTGCCCTGAGGAACCATTTCAGCAGCATTCTGAGACTGAAATGGTTGGCGTTCAATAACCACAGCCATTGCCTTAAACTAGGTATGGCTCCAACCAGTAATTTTCCCTAATTCCCATTGATTTCAATTTTACAGAGCTCCTCTAGACCAAGTTTTGGTCAGTTTCTGCCCTGATGTCCAAGGCAGTAATTCTTTTCTTGCCTTGCCTTTTAATTTCAGCTTTGGACCTGCCTTTTTGTTTGTTATATATCTGGAATTGGATTCCACTTGCAATCAGGTTATTTGTACATATGCACTATTCGATAGGTGTTGTTCGCAGTGCTATCACTTTGTAGTACTCTCCTTGTTTGGATTGGTTCTGCTTTTTGTGGATAGAGCATACCTGGGCAATTTTTCACCTTTGTCAGGTAGATGCCAGCATTGTGGCTGTACCGGAACAGTGTTGCTCCATTATTGTTAACTCTGTAATCTAGATAGCTTTGAATATCATCTGATGTTCCTTTATTTATTCAAGCCAATCAAATTGGCTGAAGACCGGCTTCTATGTTGGTGGGGATCTTGGGAGAAAGTATGGTTGGATCATTCACTCGACACCAGATCGAAGATGGTTGCAAACATGTTATCCAAGAATCATGATTCAGAGTGTGATCATGTTTAACTAGCCTGGGAGGTAATTACCTTGGAACCATTTTTAACAGCATAAATTTCAGGGTGAAGTAGCATACAAAAAATTGTAAAGAAGGGAAGAAAAATCCTTGTTAATTTGCTAAAACACACAAATTGCATTTAAACATAGTAGCTTGTTTTGAGAAAGAGATTGTGCAGTTCTGCACTTTGCCCCTGAAGTGTATTAATAATGACAAACAAGGAAATTGTAAACTAATTGAACCTGTGTTTTGCATCGGTCTTTACTGTAGAGGATACAAGTAACATCTCAGAAATTGCTGCAATTCTTCAGTTGGTAGGGAGGGCAGGAACTCTGGAAAATTCTGCTCATACTTTTATGTATAGGAGTTGGAACATCGTGTTGAGGTTGTACAGGATGTTAGTGAGGCCTCTTCTGTAGTACGATGTGCAGTTCTGGTCGCCCTGTTATAAGAAGGATATTACTTAAACTGGAAAAAGTTTTTAGAAAAAATTTATCAGGATGTTGCCAGGAATGGAGGATTTGAGATATAAAAATAGACCAGAAAGGCTGGGATTTCTTTCTCTGGCACATAGGAGGTCGAGGGGTGACGTTTATTGAGGTTTATAAAATCATGAGGGGCATAGATAAAGTAAATGACAAGAGTCTTTTCCCCAGGGTGAGGAGTTCAAAACTAAAGGGCATACTTTTTAAGGTGAGAGGAGAATGATTGATTTTAAAAAGGACATGAGGGGCAACTTTTTTTTACACAGTGGTTTGTGTACGGAATGAACTGCCAGAGAAAGTGGTGGATGCAGGTACAATTACAACGTTTAAAAACAATTTGGATAAGTTCATGAGCAGGAATGTTTGGAGGGATAGGGGCAAGCACAGGCGGGTGGCACTAGTTTAGTGTGGGAACATGGTTGGCGTGGACTAGTTGGACCAAAGCGTTTGTTTCCACGCAGTATCACTCTTTATGAGTCTAAAATAGTATTTAGCAAATTGTTAGAACTGCAGGTCAACAACTCCAGTCTTTGTGGTTTTTGTCTTAGTGACTTAAAAGATGCGGCTACTGAGAGAGATTATGCTTTGCTTTTAATTTTTCAAAATTCACTAGATTCAGGAAAGGCTCCATATTGGAAAGTTTTTTTATGAAGGTTATGAAAGTTATGAAGTTATTCAAAAAGAGACGGAGACAGAACTGGGAAATTATTCTGACTAATTTAACACAATCATAATGAAAATGTTAGCTGTTATTAATAACATTATAACAGGGCACTTGGATAAATTTAAAGATAGTCAGGCAAAGTCAGCATGGCTTTGTGAAAGATGACATTTAACCAATTTATTTAGAGTCCTTTGTACAATAGATTAAGGGGAGCTACTGAATGTAATCTCCTTCCATTTCCAGAAGACATTTGGTAAGGTGGCACGTCAAATCAAAATAAAATCTCATGCAGTAGGGGGTAATGTTTTGGCATGGTTTGGAGATGGCTGATAGCAATACTAGGAAATGTAATTGGTATAAACAGGTTATTTTATGGTACGCCTCAAATTCAACTGCCTGCAGAAATTCTTCTTTATTGTCCATATGCTTCATGACGTTGCAAGCTGTGATCTTCACCAATGGATCCACCACAGAGCTAATGCAACTGCAAACTGGAATCAAACAGGGCTGCATCATCACACCAACACACTTCTCTATCCTCCTCTCTGCAGCACTCCACCCATCTTCATGACGCTAACATACAGGGTGAGTGGGAAACTGCACAACCTTTACCTCCAGGGCAGAACTAAGACCACCTCAACCTCTGTCTTCGAGCTGCAGTACGTAGATGATGCCTGTGTGTGCATGCTGAGGCCAAGGTACAAGCCACCTTTGCATTCACGGCAAATGGGAGAATATATTTCCAAGTAAACATCTAGAAAGCAAAGCTTTACCAGCCTACTCCTGCCATGCAGCATTCTCCACCCCACCACCAAAAAAAAACAAACATTAAAATCCTCGACAAGCCCTTGAACAGCATGGCTCAGTGGGAGCAAATGTTGACAGTGAAATCCAATGTCAACTCTAAAGTGCCAGTGCAGCCTTTGGACACCTGAGAAAGTGTTTGAAGTCTGAGATCTCTCAAACCCTGTATCAAGCTCATGGTCTTGTTTATGCATCAGAAACATGGACCATATACAGTAGTCACCTCAAATCCCTTGAAAATTATCACTTTCACTGCCAAAATCTTGTAAATCCACTGGAGAGATAGAAGTACCAATGTGAGTGTCCTCTTGGGCCACTAACCCTGGTATATCACCAAATGTGTTAAGTGGGCCACATTCCTGACAAATGATTCCTGAAACAAGTGTTTTACTCCGGGTTCTGCAATGGTAAGCAATCACTAGACGGGAGTTGGAAATGCTCAAAGGATACCTTGAAAACCTCTCTAAATAAATGTAACACCACCACCCGCCTCATCCACCACCATGTGAGAATCGGTTGCCCTAAAACGGACAAACGAGAAGCATTTGAGAAAACACCAACCACTTGAGCATCGCTAAGTGTAAGCAGGGGAAAGAGCACGTAGAATCCAGAGTGCCCCAACCAGCCACCTCTGCAAACACCACCTGCTCCATCTGTGGCAGAGTATGTGGCTCCTGGGTTGGAATGCTCAGCCACTGCAGAACCCCTGTCCACTCCCTTCCAGAGTGGAAGCAAGTCATCTTTGATCCTGAGGGACTGACAAGTAGAAGAGAGTGTGAATGCTTAGCAGTTGTAAGTGAGAATACTGCCTCTTGTGGGACAATAGACAGAATTTTCAAGAGTGTTGTGCTGACTTTATTCTTGTGGCATTCTGAATGTTGTAATGTCATTCACTCATTGTAGAACAGTGGCTGTTAGCCTGTGCTTCACACATTGAACATGGTCTTCAGGTCATCATTGCATTAGTGGCATGTGGAGGATTGCTGTCATTTTTATATTCCACATTTTTATATATGAACCTTTTAAACAGCACATTTTGTAACTTGGGTTTAGTGTGATATTGTGGAGCTTGTTGACCACCTTCAGAAAATTCCAGACATAATTTACAACAAATTGAAGTAGAACCTAGCAACACTGATGCAATAGCTTTTGTGTATTACAGCATTTTAAAGGTTTCTTAGGATTACACATACTTAGATCATCCTTTCACACACATCTAAACTTATCATCTTTTTAACTGTTAATCTGTTGATATTTAATTGCATTTATATAGCCGATTAAAGGGACTTCTTTAAGAATAAAGCAAAGAATTGTTATAGTTTGATATTACTGTACATTTTCCTTTGTATAAAATAATAAAAGCATCTTGAAACAGTTTTTCTCTTGCCTATCAATGCAGGTGAAAGTCTGGCACATGTATGACCATTGTTCCTTGTTTATCAAGTTCACTCAGTGGAAGGATTTTAACTTTTTGCTGCCCACAAATTGTATATTCAAAGAATTAAGCAAATAATTTGTTACTTTAGTGCAATTATAATGGAATGCTGTATTTTGGGTGAGATGTTAAACTGAGCCCCCATGTGCCGCCTCTTCACCATTGTCATCAAGACAGATTATTTGATGCAGAGGCCAAAATACTGCTGAATCTAGAAATTTGAAAAACAGAAGATGCTGGAAATATTTTGCAGGTGTGCATTTGCTGCTTTGTAGCCTGTTATGTGAAGGTTGGTTGTTAAATTGGTCTACATAATGGTAGCCACACTCTCTCATTAGGTGTAAATTACTTTGGCTTTTTCTGCAGATCTGAAAGGAACAATTGAAATGCAAGTTATTTTGCTTTCGTTAATTTTCTTGATTTTGTTTTTTCTTTCAACTCTTGGTTATTTTCTCAGTTACTCATTTTACGAATTCTGTTTGCATCACACTAAATTTTAAAAAAAAACTCTGCTTTACATTAGTATACAAATAGTTCAACAATTTTTGTTGCATGAAAATAAATTACAGACCCTTCGCTACTTGTGTTATATGAATTTACAACTTAATAGACTTGGATAAACTTGACTGTCTTTTGCACTAGTGCAAGGCAAGTAACATATGTTAAACATCTTGAGTATGTTTAAATTATTTCTGCAGCATCCAAAAGCTCTGTATTGCATTTCTTCATTCTGAACTTGGATCTATTTCTGCACAAATTCTGGCCTTTACTGTGCTCTACTGCTTAAGCCTGTATCTCTTTGCTCAAGCCATCCACCTTGGATCCTTATTGAGTCACATCTCTGCTCTCTATCTCTACTTTGTAATAAATCATAATTTTATTACAAAGTTCTAATAACCATTTATTCGTGTATAATTGCTTGTTTCATGAGACTAAATGCTTTGAAAGTAGCATGTCAGTCTGTTATACTTAGAGTCATATACAGCACAGAAACAGACCCTTCCCTCCAACTCGCCCATGCCAACCAGATATCCTAAATATATCTAGTCCCATTTTCAGCATTTGGCCCATATCCCTCTAAACCCTTTCTATTTGTATACCCATCCAGATGCCTTTTAAATGTTGTAATAGTACCAGCCTCCATCACTTCCTCTGGCAGCTCATTCCATACACGCACCACCCTCTGCGTGGAAAAAGTTGCCCCCTAGGCCCCTTTTAAATCTTTCCCCTCCCCTTAAACCAATGGCATCTAGTTTTGGACTCCCACATCCCAGGGAAAAGACCTTGGCTATTTACCCGATCCATGCCCCCCATGATTTTATAAACCTCTATAAGGTCACCCCTCTGGCTCAGACACTCCAGGTTGAATTCCAAACTTCAGGTTTTTGTCATGCCATAAAGCTGCCTAATAATAAACTCTATTTGTAAAGTGTAATGTTTATCTGTGGCAGTCATATGTATCACCTTGGCAGATATCATTTGTGTTAAATATTTGACTACTCGCATAGTGTTAACTGTGTAGTTATCAGGATCATTCGAACATCTCTTCTGGCTTTCTATTTCTTGGTTTGGGAACAGAATTACTAAGATTGACAAGAAGGAGACTTGAAGAAAGACAGAAGTCAGTCATGTGAACACAGCTAGACTAAGTGTGGGTGACTGAGCTGAAAATGAGGCACATAAGTAGACTAGCCTATGACGTGTAAAATAAAATTCGTGACTTTTAGGCTTGGAGAAAAAAAATTGGGTTTCTTTATGAGGGAGACATTTATTTTTATTAATCCAGTTTTCCTTCCCAGAGATTGAAGACCTAATTATCTTGATTGATTGATTGATTGTGATCACTTAAGTTCCACAAACATTTCAGTTCTATTTTTCCTTTTTTTTAAAAAATTTCCTCTGATTTACCTCCCTATTTTAATGGAATGGACACTTGCTGGCACCAGCAACTGACACTACTCTAAACTGCCTTTTATCCATGTTTGAATCTAGATAGTATTGTTGTTTGTTTAGCTGTATACAGCATCATTACTGAATTTGATCTCCTTTTCACCTCACATCAAAAGCAAACATTTTAAAGAGGTGTCGCTGGGTTATGATCAAGAGTGGAATCCTGCCTTCTGTTTTAAAGGAGTGTTGAGTTCAATTTCCATCCATTGTTAACCTGGTTGATAACCAACTGAGCACAGCTTTGAGTTTAAATATTGGCTATTTCTGGCACACGTGATTTGGCATAGGAACTTTGGGAGTTGGCCACTCATCCCCTTAAGGAAGTTGCGCTGTTCAATTTCATCATGGTCAATCTGCATGTTAACTCCGATTTACATCGGTATCACTGCCTATTATATAAATCTGTTGTTCTGTCTTTAAATTTTCAATGGATTCATTCTCCACTGCATTTTTAGGTGGCAGAATGCCAGGTTTCCAGTATGTTCTGTGAGAAAAGTTCTTCCTGATGTCTGGTCCTGAATAATCCAGCTGATTTTGAGATGTGCACCTTTCTCTAACCCCAGTTATGGATTCCATGACCAGAGGAAAAATTCTCTGCCTATGCTCTCAAACTGTTTTATCACTTTAGACATATCAGTTATGTCACTCATCAAACTTTTTAGCATTTAAGGGAATTCAAAACAACAATTATGTAAACTACTTCACCTTTTTAGTTAGTAAATCAACAGTGAATTTAAGTATTGAAAGCTTCACAGAACATTTTGTTGCAAATTGCGCTACAGAGTACTAATAAACCTGTGCCAGAGAATTTTAGTAGTATTCTTGTGTTTTCCCCTTTTTTTTTCTGTCTTTCCCCCTTTCCCACACAGTTAGCATCCCAATTGTGCCATCCATGCAGGCATAGAACAAGAGGCCAGGTGTTTCCTCTCAAGTATGGGAACCTTTTTAATTTTGCTTTAGAGGATGCCTAGCATCTAGTTCCAGATGCAGATGACTTTGAAGAAATGTGAATAAATATAAAATGGCTAACAATTTTTGTTGCATTTCAGTAATCTAAATGTTTTAAATTTGATTTGATACATAGAATAGTAAATTAGTGTAAAGAATTAAAACTGAATTTTTAATTTGCTGAATACTTCGAGTTTCTCAGTGAGCTTTTCCGCTCACAGGTTAATTTTGAACTTCCCTGCATTATTTTAAATTACATAAAAATGCAAAATGTCAAAAGTTAAACTTTAATTTGTCACAAATGCAAGTTTGCATTTCTCGTAATTTTCATTTCCATTCTTCTAGATGTAAGTTACCAGATATTGTAAGATGCTGTTAAGGAATGCAGGATTAAATAGATGTTTGATATAATTATAGTGATAAAGTATGCACAACACTCTAAATCTTGCAACAGGAATGAATGGTGCATAGATGGGTCATGTCACATCCCAGCAATAATAGTCACAGTACAGCTTTGGTTATTCAGAATTGCATGAAAACAATATTTATTGATTATCAAGGACTTTGAGAAAATGCAAGAGTATTTTGTGCCCCACAACACCTCAATTTTTTTTATTGCATTTTTCACCTCCGGATGCCCTAAAATGCTCCACTTCTAATAAAGAAGCCTTGAAGTGTACATGTTCCAATGTAGGGAAATGTGGCAGACAATTTACAAAAGAGAAAATTCCCCAGAGTGAGAAGTAACCAGATAATGTTGTGTATTGAGGCTTTCATGTTGACTAGGACAGCACTGCTGTCAATTTGAATGCTGCTGAGATCTTCTCTGGCCCAACTGAAGGGGGATCTCTTCTGAAATATCAGTCTTGTTTATTATTATTTTTAATTAGCCTGGTCAGAAATTTCATGACAAACATCTGGGTAGGTGGGACCTACCACCTCTCCTCAAGACCCCTTCAGTTTTGTTGGTGTACCCAAAGCTCGGGTGTGAGACTTAAGACCATAACCTCCTGAATGCACAAAACCGCTTTTACCTACTTATATCTGCACACTACTTCATGTGCAGTTTCTCAATTGCCAGTTGTTGGCTTGCCCATATGCCCTTTATTCCAGTGTAAAACTAAATTTAGTAGCATTAGGCTTTGATTAGGTTATGCTATTGTTCAAGAACAAAAACAGGAGTTGCTGGAAAAGCTCAGCAGATCTGGCAGCATATCTGAAGAAAAATCAGGGTTAACATTTTAGGTCTGGTGGCCCTTCCTCAGAACTGATTATTAGCTAGGAAAATGTCAGTTTGTATGCAGAAGATAGGGTGGGGGAGGGTGCATGGAGTAAATGATAGGTGGGGATTGAGCCCAGAGAGAGAGAGAGAGAAGTTGGATAGACAAAGGTATTGATAATGTTCCAGCTAAGAGGGTGAGTAGCTGTCAATGGGGACTGTTAGTGACTAACAATAGGTATGTGTAATGGACTGTGATAACAAGGTCTGGTGTGTGGGGTAGGAGGCTAGGAAGTAGGAGAGTTTAGGCCCTAAAATTATTGAACTTGATATTGAGTCCAGAGAGCTGCAGGGTCCCCAAGCAGAAATGAGGTGTTATTCTTCCAGCTTGAGCTGAGCATTGCTGGCACACTGCAGCAAGCCTGAGACAGAGAATACTGTGGAGCTGGAGGAACCCAGCAGGCCAGGCAGCGTCAGAGGAGCAGGAAAGTTGATGTTCCTTCCAGGTGAAGCAGCACCCGAAATGTCAACTTTCCTACTCTGCTGCCTGCTCTGCTGTGTTCCTCCAGCTCTACATTGTTATCTCTGACTCCAGCATCAGCAGTTCATACTATCCCTGAGACAGAAGTGTTGGCTAGGGAGCAGGATGGTGTGTTGATTTGGTAGGCAACTGGAAGCTCGGGGTCACTTTTTTTTGCCAGCAGTACATAGATATTCTGCAAAGCAGTCAGCCAGTCTACACTTTGTTTCCCCAATGTAGAGGAGACCTCACTGTGAACAGCGAATGCATAAATTAGAATATGGGAACTGTAGGAAAAGTGCCGCTCCGCCTGGAAGGAATGTTTGGGCCCATGAATACTGGGGAGGGAGAAGGTAACTGGGCAGGTGTTGCACCTTTGCCAGTTACAGGGGAAGGTGCGAGGGGCTGTTGAGAGTGAAGGAAGAGTGGACCAGGGTGTCCCGGAAGGAGTGGTTCCTGTGGAAGGTAGACAAGGGAAGGGAGGGAACTGTGTGTCTAGTGATGGCATCTCGCTGGAAGTTGAGGAAATGGCGGCTGATGATCTTCTGAATGTGGATGCTGGTGGGATGGTAGATTGTTCCCCTGATTTTCCGGATTATTGTGATTTCCTGCCAGAATCTTTGACTTGAGTACTTTAATTACTTTTAAAAATAAGCCTAGAAATGTCTCTTAGATCAGATAACTCAACTCCGTCTAGAGAAGGATCAAACCTGGGCTTTTCTGTATATTGCAAGTAACACATTGGGGAGTGGAAATTCACTGAACCAATACCAAGTCTGTGCCAGAGTTAAGGCGAGGTAGACTTCTGTAGTTGAAATTTATTGAGAGCCTTTAGGTTAGACAATAAGAGTATAGTTAAGTCTGGAAAATGTATTGCATTTAAACCAATTGGCAGATCAACGCGTAGCATTTAAAGTGTAAAATTACCAACCTTCTGTGAGAGGGACAAATCTGAAAATGAGCCCCAAGTTTAGGAAAGAAGAGAGAATTATGTTAAAGCACACATGCAGTAACTAAAGGCACTGCACTGCATACTTCAAGGAACAAACAGGAGATTTTGTAATGGAACCTGACCAACTCATCTAAGCCAGAATAGTTGGAGAAAAGTTATGACTGGTATTCCTCAGCTTATCTTCATCTTTTTGATAATATGCATGTCCAGGGGAAAGGTTAGGGCAAAGACAGGACATAGTACACCTTCTATATTTGAAGACTTGCCAGCTCTGCTTAGCTGGTAGCACTTTCATCTCGAGTCAAAGTTGTGTTTACATGCTGCACTGTGACACTCGAGTTCATATACTTTGTTTTAAACCGGGACTACAAAATTGGTGCTGGGGATGCTGCTAGTACAATGGGATCAGGCCATGATTAAAACAAACTAGCTAGCTTTGTTGGACCAACAGAGACTAAGTCAACCAAATCATAAGCCCTGTGAATATAGGGGTGTATTGTCAGGGAGGAGGATGTGTGTATTGAGGCAACAGCTGCTAGAGGACTGTTGTTTGGTAGTAAAAGTATGAGCTTACTTGTAATAAAAATCTTTTATTTTTAAAAAAAGGCAGAAATGCCTCAGACAGGTGCAGACAGCACACGTCTTAGTTCTTCCCTAAACAATGGGAAAGTCATGTTAATTGTAATTCAAATACATTATAATTAAATGAACTATGGTTTGTTTGGGGCAAATACTAGGCTAATCTAAAACAGTTTTTAGAAGAGAACACTTAATTGCCAAGTGAACAAAGCTGTCCAATACATTTAATACAGTTTTCCAAGTTTTTGGTACATGTTCAACACCTTCAATACCTGTATGAGGAAAATTTAGGATGCAACTTGATGTGGAGATGGAATTAAAAATATTTGAATGGGAATGGTGAATAACAAGTAAATGGTTACCATGCACTTGCCCACTTAAACTCATGTTCAAGATGAAATCAAATTCATTAGAAAAATTCTGAAATTATTACTTAGATTAATCATCTATGCTGTTTAAAAAATTTGCAATGTTGCACCTACTGCAAAATATCCTGTGCTCCCTTGACCTTTAAAGCTGACTGGAGGTGACTCATGAAAGTTAGTCACTAATAGTTGCCGAAACCTCATTGAGGTGAAAGCTGGAATGTGAATCGAGACACAATCGCGTGCCTGAGAGAGATTTTCAGTAGGCAGTGACCAGCTTTATTTTCATTCCACAGTCAATCTTATTTACCCTGCAGATACCTTGACTATTTTAATAACCTGCCCATTAATTGTATTCATAGAGCCAATCCCATTTTCTAAGACTTGGTGTAGAATAAATATTCTTTTTAATAAGTTAACAAAATATTGTAACATAAAATGTAAATGCTTTCAAGTTTTGAACGGTAAAGTCAAATTGTGCTTATTCTGTACAATAATGTTTCCCTTATCAAGGCAAAAATATTGTGGTTTTGCATTTGCATTCAATAAGCTTTCTGCTGACACTGTATTTGTGAATAAATGCCTGGGTGGAATTAAGGTTTACAGGCATTAAGGTCCCTGATTCCATATTTACTCCATACAGCATAACGTGCTGATCTCGGCAGTCAGACTAGTTAGAGTTGGCCTTGGTGTCCTTGAATTAAACAGAAGTAAAGCCCTCAAAGATCCTTGTACCTGATCACTATCCACTGACCACTGCTAAAAGTATAATGCCCCACAATTAAGTAGACAGCTGATGCTAGCTTTTAAAGAATGGATATATTTGAGGTTTTAGTGGGTAGCTAGTATCAATGGAACAGTGCCTTAAGAGGCATTACTTCTGGGGACAGCGAGGAAGAACTCGTAGGTTGAGGAGAAAGGGAGAAAACTGACTCAAAAGTAATCAAAACATGTTATTCAGCTGTAGTAGGAACTGCAGATGCCGGAGAATCTGAGATTACGAGGTGTAGAGCCTTGGCCTGCTGTGTTCATCCAGCTGTACACCTTGTCTGTTATTCAATTATCAATATTTAATATCTTGAATTTATATATAAGACAATTTAGGAAACAGCGCATGGAGGATTCAGCACATGATAATGGCAACTCATAATTAGTTGTGAAATCAATGATACGAGCTTGCATCAGATCTGTGTTAGCACCAGAAGTAACCCTGCAGTAACATAGAATTCACCAGTTTTAAAATATTCCCACCTCATCCCACGTCCAAACATCCCTCTCATCCCTGCCACCTTGACCTCTCTCAACCTGTCCATCTTCTTCAACCCCTACTTGCATCCAGCCTATCACCACCCCACCTATCTTACCCCAGTCCCACCCATCCTCCTTGACCCAACACAACCTGTTCATCATCTCTCCCACCTATTCACCCCATCCATCCCACTGACCAATCCCCACCATCCCTACCTGCATTCACCTATCACCATCCCACCTACCTTTCCCCAGCCTTACCCCTCCTCTCTCTCACTTTATTTCCCAGCTCCCTTCCCCCACCCCATCTCTGAAGAAGGGTCCCGACCTGAAACGTCAGCTTTCCTGTTCCTCTGCTGTCTGGCCTACTGCGTTCCTCCAGCTCCATACTGTGTTGTCTCAGACTCCGGCATCTGCAGTTCTTGCTGTCTCCTGCAGTAACTCTGTTTTGTGCTATTCCAAATGCAAAATACATGTGGAAACTTAAATCTAATCCAATTTAGAGATCAGATTGAGGCCATATTAAAAAGCCGGTTTTGACAATCTGCTTAGAGAATCATCTTGTTTTAATTGATGGCAGAACTCAGTCTACCTTGATCCTGCGCTTTCAAGGTAATCGGAGCCCTTTTCAAGACCAAAAGTGACAGCCTTAGACCTATACATGAGTAGGCCTATACATGAGTGTTTGTAATACACAGCGAGAAATTATCTGATCAGGTAGCCATAATTCAACAGGATAGGTTTGATGCACCCATTTCAGCATCATCAAGCTTGCACAGTGAACAAATGGTTAGGGCCCTATTTTCAAGGTTGCTGAAGAAGTTAATTTTGTAATATAGATGGAACTGTAGGAATCGCAATACATATATTTACAAATGAAGGTAGACTTGCGTTAAGCCATAGTATAGACCTGTTGTTTTCTCAACCATGATGCCAAGAAAATTGAGCTCATTTTACTGTTCCTTTGCAAAGTTGGATTTGATCACAGGATATAGGAAATTCTTACACGTAGCTGCAGATTCCAATATAGCAAGTACAATGTCCACATATCAGACATGTGCAAGGGCAGAAGGTTAAATATCGCCTCATCTGAGACATGTTTCTCTCAGAATCAATCAAAGAATTTTGAGTGTACTGGGCCTAGCAGGTATTACGTGGCAACACCATCAATTTGAGCATACGTGATGCTGTGAAATCAAACTACTGACTTCATTGTTCATTGAATACTGATTAACACAATGGTGGCAGTTCTAAATAGCCATGATATAGTGCTGTAGTTCAATATCTATCCTCGAATATTGTTTTGGTGAATAGGCTAGCAATGTCAAGTGAATACTTGGGCACTGACTGCATTATTATTCATATACAAATTCCATCTGAAGGAATCTTTCATCTGGTACAGATACTTCTCCTATAACACAATATTTGCATTCTTGCATGACCTCGTGCTATAGAAAGTCGCGTTATGGGGAAATCATTATACCTGTACAGCAGAAACTTCATGTTATCCAAACAGCATCCACTATTCATCAGTCATGTTACAGCCAATTCATGTTAATGAAATATGCGTTATGACAGAACTATCTGTATGTTGACAACCTGCTTCAGACTAATTGTAGCAATTCATCCAAGCAGTTCGTTCACGTGCTGATAGGTATGACACAATAAACTTTTTGACACTTCCAGCGATAAATCTGAGATAGTGAGACAAATCACAATATTTTTACTAGATCCTCCTCCTCCAGTGGCAGAACTATGAAACTAGTTTCCTTTTAACCCACAAATTAGAATAAAGGAGCCATATTTAGTAATGTATGCATTGAGAATACACACCAGTTTCTCAGAATCTGACTTCCAGGAACACCAGTGTAAGAAACAAATCTCTAATTTTTCTCTACCCATGTCAGAGGTTGTGTGACTATCAAATATTGTTTGACAGAAACGTAGCTGAGTTTCATAAGAAGGGCTGGAGTATAGTGATGCAGACTTTATGCTGTAGTTATACAAAATCCTAATTAGACCCCACTTGAAGTAATGTGAGCCGATCTGGACACCACACCTTAGGAAGTTTGGCTCTGGAGGGAGTTTAACACAGGTTTGCAGGAATGATCCCAGGATTTCTGGGGTTAAGTTATGAGGAGCGATTAGACAAATTAGATCTTTATTTTCTAGAATTTAGAAGGTTAACGGTGATCTAATAAGGTCTTCTGGATTAACAGAGAAAGACTGGGTAGATAAAGATACTATTTCCACTGGTTCAAGATTCCAGAACCAGGGGCATAGTCTAAGAATTAGGCCCAGACTATTCAGGAGAGATGTTAGAAAGCACAGAGTTGTGGAGGTTTGCAACTCTGTTCGTCAAGTGACGGTCGTTTCTAGTTGAATTGCTAAAATTAAATCCGAGGCAATTTCTTTTTATTAAGCAAGGGTACCAAGGGATATGGGCTCAAGGAGGCTTATGGAGTTAGGCCAACAGATCAGCCATGATCTAATGAATGGCGCAGCAGGCTGTAGGGGCTGAATGGCCTACTGCTGTTGCTTTGAATGGTGTCTCATTCCCAATGAAAGGTTTTAGTATTGTGACACACACAATAATGTAATTTGAGAGTATGCATGTGAAGTGCTATGTAGATTTGCAAGTGTGAGGGTAATTCCAGGTTTTAGCCACTGCCCTTGCTGCATAGATGAAGCCTTACAGTCAGCAAGTGCTTTTGCATAACCTTCGTAATCAACTAAAAACAGTGCTAAGGTTGCTGCAAACCTTTGGTGCTTTTGGATGAAGAATGAGAAATTTGTAGTCTGGACACCCAGACCACTCTCCTGTTTGGATAGTAATTTCTTAACTGTAAATTAGGATCTGAAAAAATAGTCAATACCCAGAATACAACTTTCAAGGAGATGTGAATGGAAGATGCAGTGTGCATACAGAGATTCTTTTGCATTATATAATTTATCAACCCAGGAACAACCAAAATTATGATGTAGTTGGCAGTGAAGAAGGTAACCACAGTATGACTGGCCCATTTAATAAAGGCTATGAGCTGAGGAGTGGCAGATGGAGTTAAATTTAGATAAATGTGAGATGCTGAATTTTGGTAACGCAAATCAAGGCAGGTCTTCGGCACATGCAAGGATGTTGCCAGGGCTGTAGGGTTTTATCTATAGACAGAGGCTGAATAGGCTGGGGCTATTTTCCCTGGAGCGTTGGAGACTGTGGAGTGACCTTTGAGAGGTTTGTAAAATCACGAGGGACATGGATTGGGTGAATAATCAAGATCTTTTCCCCAAGATAGGGGAGTCCAAAACTAGAGGGCGTAGGTCTAAGGTAAGAGGGGAAAGATTTAATAGGGACCTAAGGGGAAGCTTTTTCATGCAGAGGGTGGTGTGTTCTGAGGAAGGGTCACTCGACCCAAAACGTTAACTCTGTTTTCTCCGCACAGATGCTGCCAGACTGCTGAGATTTTCCAGCAATTTCTATTTTCGTTTCTGATTTATAGCGTCTGCATTTCATTTGGTTTATATTAATTTAGGATATCTGGTCAGCATGAGTGAGTTGGACCAAAGGGTCTGTTTCCTCTGACTCTGTCACCAGACAGTACCTTCCCACAAAAACAGAGGGAAAATCACTGTAATAATAAAAGGTTGAAGGGATGCAGTGTTTCTGGAAAAAGTGTTTGGAGTTGATCTTTTTCAATTCAATTTTTAACCTCAAAACAATGAAGTATGATTTTTTTTTTTCTTTAATTTAATTTAAAGTCACATCAATACAATAACCAAATGGTCCAATTTTGCTTGCATTAAATTTCAACTTCAAATCAACTGGAGGAGATTCTAAATCATGTTGAAATCAACTAACACTGTAACTATACATTCTGCTATTGTAATATATAATCTAATTGTTTGGATTGTTTGTTTTTCCCTTGGAAAAGCAGTAACCCTTTAACCTCCCCAGTCCCGAGTTTCTTGGAATCTGAGATGTGCAAACTAATCCTAAGCCATTAATATGTACCAGTCTTTGTGCACAGCAAATGCCTCTCTCTTGCACTTCTGATAGAATACCAGGCAGCACAATATTGTACTTTCTCACAGTGGTCTACTTGGACTGCTTTCTTAAGTTACATTTTGTAAAAAAAAAAGGAAATTAATTGCAAAAGGTTGATGGGCTGAAGAAATTCTCCAACAGCCATTTGTTTACTGCTGTATGCATGCAGCCTGCTGTCTGCATCTATAACCACTAACTACTAACATTTTGGAAACTGAGCTTGTGGTTTGGTTCCCAGAAGTTTACCTTTTTCAGTGCTCAAAAATTCCTTCAAGTTCTCATTTGCTGGTTAGTACGCTTTGTCTTTCTTTAAAGCATTCATTTTCAAGGCTGAGTTTCAAATCAAGCAATGCTGTTAGCACTTCATATTCACAAATTAACTTTTTGAGAAGGGAGGTGGAAATTAAGTAATTGCAGATACATTGTTAATGTAAATTATTCAAGTGATGTGCTTTTAGTGCTAAATAGTTAATCATTTTAAGTGTATCCTAATTACTGAATTTAGGGAATTTGCTCACGCTATCATGGTTTTTAAAACCCATTCCTCCAGCCATCAATATGTTGTCTTAGTTTGAAAATAATTTTTAGCTATAATGGTCTTACCCACCCAGTTCTTGTCCAGGCCAGCAAAAACAAAGACAAGTTAACCTTCTGGTTTCCATCAGTTCATTGCTGCAAGCCACAGCATCGTTTGAATCTGAACTGGCTTACTTGCACACACAACAGTACAACTTGTACTAGTTTATAATTATTTCAAAAGTTATTTTCCTTTTTTTTTTATTCATTCATGATATGTGGGCATCACTGGCTGAACCAGCATTTATTGCCCAGAGGGCAGTTGAGTCAACCACATTGATGTGGATCTGGAGTCACATGTAGACCAGACCAGGTAAGGGTGGCAGATTTCCTTCCCTAAAGGACATTAGTGAACCAGATAGGTTTTTCCTGACAATCGACAATGGATTCATGGTCATCATTATTGCTGTATATAAAGAGTCTAATCTGGAAATATCAACACAATAGTTTTATTTCTCTATAATTTGAATTTTGATGCTTTTTTGGTGGCTGGTATTTCATGGGGTTAGTGCTCAGTGGTGAATGGTAGTACAGTGCTGAAAATGGATCCAAGTAGGAGGCCACTAAACCCAATGCACTGGTGCTAGTTCTTTGGATTGATTGGTAGCATGATGGCACAGTAGTTAGCACTGCTGCCTCTCGGTGCCAGGGACCCAGGTTCAATTCCAGCCTTAGGTGACTGTCTGTGTGGGTTTCTGTTGGGTGCTCTAGTTTCCTCCCACAGTCCAAAGATGTGCAAGTTAGGTGGGTTGGCCATGCTAAATTGCTCAGAAGTGCCTAGGGCTGTTCCATCTACATGGATTAACCATGGTTATCATAGGATAAGGGAGGTAGGATGGGGGACAGTAGTGTTGGGTCTGGGTGGGATGCCCTCTTGGAGTGTCTGTACAGACCTGATGGGCTGAATGGCTGCTTCTGCACCATAGGGATTCTATGATCCTATGAATCCTATACCCCAATACCAAGAACTCTTGGATTAGCTGTAGCTAGCACTAAATACAAAGTTAACTCTATCTTTGTCTTTTTTAACTTTCCCTTCAGGAAACTTTCCTATGTATTTCCTTTCTTTTGGCTCTCGGTTCTTTGAAGAGAGCATATATAACTATTCTAAGCAATGTAGATACTGCCCAGACAATTGGCATACTCCATTATGTCATAACTACACTCTGATTGCTGAAACGTTTAATATACACACCTGAACTGCTGTTCAGGAAAAGATGCATTGCATTCGTCTTAACTTGTTGTACAATCCCTGGAAATAAAAGTCTATTCACCATGGTGCTTATACTGAAAACTCAGATTCTGAAGTAGTCCATGTTGAAATGCAGCAAGATCTGAACAATATCCAGGCTTAGCTGACACGTGGCAATTAACATTATGCCACACAAATGCCAGGCAATGACAATCAGCAGTAAGAGACAATCTAACTACACCCACCATGACCTTCAATGGTGTTGCCAACACTGAATTCCCCCACTATCAACATCCTGGGGGTTACCATTGGTTAGAAACTCAATTGGATTCGCCATATAAACACTGTGGCTATAAGAGCAGGTCTGAGGCTAGGAATACTGTGGCAAGCAACTCTCCTCCTGACTCCCCAAAGACTATCCAACAGCTACAAGGCACAAGTCAGGAGTGTGATGGAATACTCCACACTCTTCTGGATGGGTGTAGCTCAAACAACACTTGAAGCTTAGCAGCATCCAAGACAAAGCAGTCCATTTGGTTGGCACTGCAGCCACAGACATCTATTCCCTCCACCACCAACAATCAGCAGCAGCAATGTGTACTACCTACAAGGCACACTGTAGAAATTCACCGATGGTCCCTAGCCAACACGTTCCAAATCCATAATCACTTCCATCACCTGCAAGTTCCCCTCCAAGACACTTACCATACTGACTTGGAAATACATCATTGTTCCTTCAGTGTCACTGGGTCAAAATCCTGGAATTCCCTTCCTAACAACATTGTGAGTAAATCCACAGCATGTGGACTGTAGCAGTTCAAGAAGACCTCTTTCTCATGAATGAATTAAAACAAAAGTTACTTGGAGGAAAGCCATTCTTGATTGTGTTTATTTTGCTGCACAATTTATTGGCAAACTGTTAGGTGTTTGTTATTGTGTACATTACACTGCAATTTGAGAGGGAGAAGATAGAATCAGAGGTAATGGTATTACAGCTGAATAAAGGTGACTACAGAGGTATGAAGGAGGAGCTGGGCAGAATTGACTGGAAGAAGAGCTTAGCAGGAAAGACAGTGGAACAGCAATGGCAGGAGTTTCTGGAAGTAATTCAGGAGACGCAGCAAAAATTCATCACTAGGAAAAAGAAGCTTGGTACAGGGAGGATGAGACAACCATGGCTGACTAAGGAAGTCAGGGATAGCATAAAAGCAAAAGAGAATGCATATAATGTGGCAAAGGGCAGTAGGAAACCAGAGGACTGGGAAGCTTACAAAGACCAACAGAAGGCAACAAAAAAGAAATAAGGAGGGAGAAGATTAAATATGAGGGTAAGCTAGCCAGTAATATAAATGAAGACTGTAAGAGTTTCTTTAGGTATATAAAGGGCAAAAGAGAGGCAAAAATGGACAGTGGACCAATAAAAAATGACGGTGGAAAGATAGTAGTAGGGAACGAGGAAATGGCTGAGGAACTGAATAATTACTTCGCGTCAGTCTTCACGGTGGAAGACACTAGTAATATCCCAAAACTTCAAGAGCCGGGGGCAGAGCTGAGTATGGTGGCCATCACCAAGGAAAAGGTACTAGTTGAACTGATTGGCCTGAAGGTGGACAAATCACCTGGACCAGATGGACTACATCCCAGAGTTCTAAAGGAGATAGCTGAAGAGATAGTGGAAGTGTTAACGGTGATCTTTCAGGAATCTCTAGTGTCAGGGAGGGTCCTAGAGGACTGGAAAATCGCTAGCGTGACACCCCAATTAAAAGGGGAGTGAGGTAAAAGACGGAAAATTGCAGGCCGATTAGCCTAACCTCGGTCGTGGGCAAAATTTTGGAATCCAGTGTAAAAGATGAGATTTCTGAATATTTGGAAGTGTATAGCAAAATAGGGCAAAGTCAGCATGGTTTCGTCAAGGGGAGGTCATGCCTGACAAATCTGTTAGAATTCTTTGAGGAAGTAATGAGCAGGGTAGACCAAGGAGAGCCAATGGATGTTATCTACCTGGACTTCAAGAAGGCCTTTGATAAGGTGCCACACAGGAGGTTGCTGAGTAAGATAAGGGCCCACGGTGTTAGAGGCAAGGTGCTAGCATGGATAGAAGATTGGCAGTCTGGCAGAAAGCAGAGTAGGGATAAAGGGGTCTTTCTCGGGATGGTAGTGGTGATGAGTGCTGTTCCACAAGGGTCGGTGCTGACCACAACTCTTCACTTTGTACATTAATGATCTAGATGAAGGAACTGAGAGCATTCTGGCTAAGTTTGCAGATGATACAAAGATAGGTGGAGGGACAGGTAGTATTGAGGAGGTGGCAAGGCTGCAGAAGGCTTGGACAGGTTAGGAGAGTGAGCAAAGAAGTGTTAGATGGAGTACAATGTGGGAAAGCATGGACTATTTTCTAAATGGGGAGAAAATTCACAAGTCTAAAGTGCAAGGAGACTTGGGAGTTCTAGTCCAGGATTCTCTTAAGGTAAACTTGCAGGTTGAGTCAGTAGTCAGGAAGGAAAATGCAATGTTGGCATTTATTTTGAGAGGACTTGAATATAAAAGCAGCGATGTACTACTGAGGCTTTATAAGGTGCTGGTCAGGCCACGTTTGGAGTATTGCATGCAGTTTTGGGCCCCATATCTCAGGAAGGATGTACTGGTCCTAGAGAGGAGGTTCATGAGAATGGTCCCAGGAATGGGAAGCTTAACACATGAGGAAGGTTTGATGACTCTGGGACTATACTGATTGGAGTTTAGAAGGATGAGGGGGATCTAATTGAAACATTCAGAGTACTGAATGGCCTGGGCAAAGCGGATATTGGGAAGATACTTCCATTGGTGGGAGAGTCTAGGACCCGAGGGCACAACCTTAGAGTAAAGGGAAGACCTTTTAGAACGGAGATAAGGAGAAACTTCTTCAGCCAGAGAGTGGTGAATCTGTGGAATTCACTGCCACCGAAGGCTGTGGAGGCCAGGTCATTGAGTACATTTAAGACTGAGATAGATAGGTTCTTGATTATCAAGGGGATCAAGGGTTATGGGGAGAAAGCAGGAGAATGGGGTTGAGGAACTTACCAGCCATGATTGAATGGCGGAGCAGACTTGATGGGCCGAATGGCCTAACTTCTACTCCTATGTCTTATGGTCGTATGGTCTAATTTCTCACTCTTGTCAGTTTTCTCCTGTTTTGTCTTCTGATGGAGTTGAATTATGGTGGACAAAAATACCAAAAAATTGTGAATGCTGGAAATCTGAATTAAAAACAGAATATTCCTCCAGCAGTTTCTGTTTTTTAATTTATGATGGATCAGCTTCCAATATTTTGTCTGAATTGTCTTTTGTTCTCAATAACACCAATGAATGATCATGTTATTCCACCATAGAGGCCATTGCTGATGAGCTTTGGTTCTGGATTGTTTTCCACATTCCTGTCAGTAAGTGTGGTCAGTTAACAAGCAACACCACAATGAATTTTTTTTTGAGCCAGTGCATTTGAAACTGAGAGCAGATGGTCATAGCATAGACTAGGAGTGGAATCTCCTAGTATGCAATGGCTTGACTCACAAGAGGTAGTGGGCTTACGACTGCAACATTGAGACGCAAACTGCAATTTCTTTTACGGTTAGTTCATCTGCCTAGAATACATCAAGAGAACAGCCAGTTGTGCAAAAACAGTATTTTTGTAAGTGTACATATTTGTAGTCAACCAAGTTGCACTTAACAAGTTGTTTTGTTTTTAAATTGGGGTAACTAAACATTAAGGATGTAATAACATACAACCATTGCAATGCACGACGCAACTAGTTTTGCCAGACAAATGACTGGGCTCCAATTTATTCCATCAGTTTGAAGGTTTTTAACTCAACCTGTTGAGAAATGTTAATACCCACCTGTGGAGCAAATGAGTTTCCTGGCCCTGAGGTACATACACTGCCACTGTGCCACTAGAACCCCTAATATTAAGTTTTTAATCAAACTTGTAAAATATATGTCATGCATAACAAAGTCATGTAAGCTCACTGCCATTTCCATGTAGAGATCTCCTTTGTATATAACTTTTTAAAGTTACATCTTCAATAACATTTGGTTATTTGGTTGATTCTGAGTGCAAGTAATTTTTACGTTAAAATTTGCAGATTAGACCAAACTGGATTTTAGGAATAATACTGAGAAATAATATAGCCTGCAATGCTGGAAAATATCAGAAATCCCACAGACTGGGTAGTTAATGAGCAAATAAACATTCAGTACAGAAACGTGAGGGAATGTACTTAGGTAGAGGAAAATATCATCTACATCTTAACAAATAAAATTAAACAGGATAGTAGATCAGAAAAGGTGTGGGTGGGGTTAAGATCACCCACTTGTGGCAACAGACTACACCATTTGTGAAGAGCAACTTTTTATCTTTGCCAGTTTCAGCTAAAAGCTTGTGCTGCAGGAAATCAGAGCAATGACTTAAATCTAATAGTATTTAAGCTGCCAGCGAAGCTTGCTTGAAAACAACGAGGTGAACTGAGCAGGCTGAGGTAAGTAGTGAGGTTTTTGGTAGGATTCTGTCTGAGTCAGGAGGAACAAGATTATTAAAATGTGGCCTATTTGTTAAAACAGCCAGGATCTGTATCCCTCTGAACTTCCACTGTTCTACTCACTTCAGATAGCTTATGCATTGGTCCTGTTTCCCAGCTGACAATTTTCCCGCCAATGCTTCGGGGAAAAATAAATTTATAGAATGGTTACAGCATAGAAGGAGCCCATTCAGCACATCATGACTGTGCAGCCCTCTGTCAGAGCTCTATAACCCTTGCGTTTTTTTTTCACACAGGAAATTTCAATAAACTGTTTGGCAAGGTTCCACATGATAGCGTGGTTAGTAAAATTAGATCACATTAGATCCAGCAAGAGCTAGCCAATTGGATACAAAATTGCCTTGAACGTAGGAGACAGAGGGTGATGGTAGAGGGTTGTTTTTTGGACCAGCAGTGTGTCACAAGGATTGGTGCTGGGTCCATTGCTTTTCATCATTTAATCATTTAATGCACAGTGAAGATTATCTGAGTACAACAGGACCTTGATCAGATGGGCCAATGGGCCGAGGAATGGTAGATGGAGTTTAATTTAGATAAATGTGAGGTGTTGCATTTTGGTAAGGCAAATCGGAGCAGGACCTATACACTTAATAGTGAGGTCCTGGGGAGTGTTGTCGAACGAAGAGACCTGGGGTGCAGGTGCATAGTTGCTTGAAAATAGGTAGATAGGGCGATGAAAAAGGCACTTGGCACACTTGCCTTCGTCGTTCAGAACATTGAGTGTAGGAGTTTGGATGTCATGTTGCAGCTGTACATTGGTGAGGCCACTTTTAAAATACTACGTACAATTCTGATCGCTCTTCTACAGGAAAGATGTTAAACTTGAGAGGGTGCAGAAATTATTTTCAAAGGTATTGCAGGGACTAGAAGGTTTGTTATAGGCAAAGGCTGAATAGGCTGGGGCTTTTCTCCCTGGAGCATTGGAGGGGTGAACTTTTATAGGTTTGTAAAATCATGAGGGGCATGGTCAGGGTGAATAGCCAAGGTCTTTTCCTGGGGTGGGTGAGTCCTAAAGTAGAAGGCATAGGTTTGAGATGAGAGGGGAAAGATTTAACAAGGACCTTGGGGGTAACTTTTTCATGTAGAGGGTGGTGCATGTATGGAACAAGCTGCCAGAGGAAGTATAATTACTACATGTAAAAGGCATCTGGATGGGTATTTGAATAGGAAGCGTTTTTGAGGGATATAGGCCAAATGCTGGCAAATGAGACTGGGTGAGATTGGCCTGTATGGTCAACATGGATGATTTGGACCAAACAGTCTGTTTCCATGCTGTATGATTCTGACTCAATAATCGAGAAAAATGGCATCCTTATGGACTTTTATACATACAAAATATATGCAACTCTTGATTCAAGACCAGTGATGAATGATGGTACTGTTCAGTCTTTCACAAAACCATTTTTTTGTGCCCATCTTTGTAACAGTTTGTGTAAGTCAACAGCATTGCTTATAACCTGGAATTTAAAGCACAATTATGGAAAATTCCTTCCTGAAAAGTGTCTAGAATGCCAACTGTGCTTCACCTTAAAAAGAATTATAGAGAACATCACAGTTAAACTAACTTGTAGAACAGTGTATCCCAAACTTGTTCCCAGATTGACCCTGTTTTAATGGTTCAGACTTTGCATGAACCCAAACAGAATATTGTGGGCTATGAGAATTGAGCATAGGAGTGGTTCTCGGCTGTTGAATAGGGTGTGGCGTGAAGTTGAGCATAGAAGTAATTAAACAGTAGGTATTTTTTAAAAAATATCAAATACCTACCTTTCCACCAGCTCTTTTCTTGTTTTTTGAAGCTGTGATCATGCCTCAAAGATATGTCCATGTGGCCACATCCATGAAAAAGTAGTTCAGGGATTTAATGGGACCACCTAGATATACGCAGTCAGTCTGAGCTCCACAGGAGCCATTACTGCCTCATAGCTCACAAACCCAAAATTTCATCTCCAGAGTCACATTGACAGTTTAGGTAGCCTATTGTGAAAAGTAACTTGCTGTCCAGATATACTTACAAATAAGAAATCATGAAAGCAAAAAACATAGGAAAGATCCCATTGTTGTAAAATTAGCAATTTACAACAGCGAATCTTTGCAAAGTGCACTTCACATGCATAAATATGTCCAACATACACACATGTCTCATGTCTAACTCCACTGATTTGAATTTTAATTCTTTTCATTCTAGAAATGACAGTTTTTGAGTGCTTGAATCTAAAAATGGTATTCTATCAGCCACGTTGGTTTGGTGAGCATGTTCACCAATCACCAAAAAGGACATTTTCCCTTTTAATGTTCGGAATTTCTATGAAAATAAAATTGCATCATGTTTTATTACTGTCATAGCTATAATGGTTACACTAATACCAATCAAAATGATTATTTGGGATTGGTTTGTTGCTTCACCATAAGTGGAAACAAATGATTTTGCTTGAAACAGCTAATTAATGGAGGTTGAAGCACTATTCCTACTTAAGTTGTTGGCATACCAATTGTAAATAGAAGTTTTATGTGGGCTGCTGATCACTGAACTTTACCCTCCAAATATAGCTCCTAAGTTAACTATTTTTTGACTGCCAACTCATTCCCATCATTCTCCACATGCCATGCATGAATCTTTTCAATCATGTGCGTTCCCCACCCCCAAACTACCATGCCACAGTATCAAAGTGGTTCACATTCAAGGTCCAAATGACCATTTTTGCCACTTCACCCTTTATTCAACCTGTCTGCAGCAACGTTCCCTGTAAGAAGTGGGCACATCTGCTCTGAAAGTCTGTGCACCTGATGCCATTCATAGCATTGACTTCCAGTTCCATTGAAGTCCACTCAGAAGAAATAATAAAATTAACAGGAATGCTGGTCTGAAGCCTTTGATAGGTTTGATTACACCACCCTCATGCAATGTCTCTCAACTGCTCTCCAGTTGAGTGGAATTGCTGTAGTGTAATTCCATATTTTTATCTATCTAATTGTAGGCAGAGAATCGCTGTAATGGTTTCTCTTCCTGCTGTTGCACCATTACTTTTGATATCCCTCAAGGATCAATCATCTGCCAGAAAACTGATGTCTTTGAAACCTCCTAGGTTTCATTGTTCCTGTAGTCTCCTGGCTGGTCTCCCATATTTTACCCAAAATATGAGGTCGTTCAAAATTCTACTCCATGCTTTAATTCTGACAAAGTCCCATTCCCCTATCTACCCCCATGTTTGCTGACTTAAATTGGTTCCTAGTCGAGCAGCCTGTTAATTTTAAAATTCTCGTCTGTTGTCAAATGCCTCTATGGCTTTACCTTTCCTGACCCTATTTCTCAAACTCCAAATTCCTCCAAGATACTTAAAAAATCTCAGAAATGTTACAGCACTGAAGAACGTTATTTGGCCCTCTGCATCTGGTTTCACTATCCAAGTGAGCATTTGGGCTCCTGTAATTGTGGCTTTTGTATATTCCCAAGCAATATTGCTCCACCATTAGTGGCTATGCTTTCAGTTGTCAAACCCTGGAATTCTGAGTCTATGACTCTGCAGACCTTCTTTAACTTGCTTTCTTTCTTTAAGATAACTTTGACCAAGGTTGAGGTAAACTGTCCTCGCATTTTTGTGGCTCAGGATCATAGTTTTTTAATTCACTCCTGGGATGTGGGCATCACTTGCTGGCCAGCATTTGTTGCCCGTCTCTGGTTCCCCTTGAGATGGTGGTGATGAGCTGCCTTCTTGAACTGGTGTAGTCCACATACTGTAGCTTGACCCACAAAACCCATGGGAAGGAATTCCAGGAGTTTGACTCATAGACAGTGAAGGAACAGCGATATATTTCCATGTCTGGATGGTGAGTGGCTTGGAGTGGAACTTGCAGGTGGTGGTATTCCCATGCGTCTGCTACAGTGGTCTCTACATGGAAGTGATCATGTGTTTGTAAGGTGCTGTCAAAGGATCTTTGGTGAATTTCTGCAGTGCATCTTATAGCTAGTACACGCTGTTGCTACTGAGCATTGGTGGTGGAGAGATTTGATGCTTGTGGATGTGGTGCTAATCAAGCATGGTACTCTTGACCTGGGTGCTGTCAAGCTTCTTCAGCGTTGTTGGAGCTGCACTCATCCAGGCAAGTGGGGAGTATTCATCACACTCCTGACTTTTACCTTGTAGCTGGTGAGCAGGCTTTGGGGAGTCAGGAAGTGAGTTATGTGCTGCAGTTTCCTGGCCGTTGACCAGCTCTTGTAGCCACTGTATTTATGTGGTGAGTCCAGTTCAGTTTCTGGTCAATGGTGACGCCAAAGATCTTGATAGTGAGGGATTTAGTGATGGTAATGCCATTTGAAATTTAAGGAATGGTGATTAGATTTATCTCTCATTGGCAATGGTCATTGCCTGGGATTTGTTGTCACAAATGTTACTTGCACCTTTTCAGCCCAATCCTGGATATTATCCAGATCTTGTTGCATTTCAGCATCTGAGGAGTTGGGAATGGTGCTGAATATCATACGTCCATCGGCGAATATCATACACACATCGGCAAATATCCTTACTTCTGACCTTTTGTGATGGAGGGAAGGTCATTGATGAAGCAACTGAAGATGGTTGGGCCTAGGACACTACCCTGAGGAACTCCTGTGGAGATGCATGGGGCTGAGATGACTGACCTCCAACAAGGAGAGTGAACCACATTGCAGTGGGTCTGGATGTTAGTCAGATCAGGTGAGGATGGTACATTTCCTTCACTGAAGGACATGATGAGATGTAGTTTTTGTTTCTGTAAGACACTTTCAGTAAGTTAAAAGTGCTCTATAAACGTTGTGATAAAGATACACGCACTTCATAGATCTATATCAGACTACACTTACCAGACTTAAATTTGCAAACTTCCAGCATTCTTCTTTTGACATAAGCACTTTCTCGCCTCAGCAGTACTGTGGCCTGTGTTGAGGGTGAGAGCAATGCAGTTCATATTAACCTTAGCACAGCATTGGCACTCGTAGCTGAGTCAAAAGACTGTTGACTACTCCATAGTCATTATGGCTCTGGAGAAGGCCACACAACTCGTCAAGCCTATGTTTTATTAGGCTCTAGACACTGTAAATCAATCCAATCAGTCTTATCTCCTCATTCTCTACCTGTACCACTGCAGGTTTTATTTCCTCCCCAACTTCTCATCAAAATGCTTGGAAATCATCCATCATCTTTGCTTGTACCATCCTTGTAGGCAGTAAGTTCCAGATCATTGCCACGCACTACATAAAGTTCTTCTTGTTCCCCTACACCTTGTCCACATACTTCACACTATGTCCCCAAGTCCTTGCATTACTGGCTAATGGGAATATTTTTTCTTTGTCCACCTTGGGTGAGTCCATCATAACGTAAGATTTCTCTGTTCCAAGGGGAACAGTTTCTCCAGCTTGACCTTGTAGCTAAAATCAATT
>NC_063360.1:33218638-33233204 GCF_021869965.1 Rhincodon typus | reverse complement strand
GCTGACGTTTCGGGCTGATGAAGGGTCTAGGCCCGAAACGTCAGCCTTTCTGCTCCTATGATGCTGCTTGGCCTGCTGTGTTCATCCAGTTCTGCACCTTGTTGTCTCGGATTCTCCAGCATCTGCAGTTCCTGCTATCTCTATCTTTGGAATCATGCTAGGAAATCTCTTCCACACTTTTGAGGACTTCGACAGACTTCCACAAGTTCCACAGACCAAGTGTGGTAACCAGAGTTGGAAACGATGGCCTAGTGTAAGGATCATGTCTTTCTTATCTTGTACTTTTTTTTAAAATTGTGAACTGAAATGAGAGAGAACTATTTTAAAAGCCAGTGTTTTGCAAGGGTGCTGTATGTTTAGCAAAGCAAGTAACTTGAAACCCAATACAAGCATCCTAAATAGCTCCTTGAGCAAGCGGTAATTGAAGTGGTTGCAGACAAATATGAGTGGAAAGGTTCCATTTTTGGTGAAGCTCTGGCAACAGGAAATTGGTTGCCAAAATGACCAGTGACCAGTAATTGATGAAAAAGATCTTTTGCTTACCAACAGCCATGTGATTGGTTGTCAGGTAACTGAACAGCTTGGAGTTGGGAGCAAATTACAGAGAAGGGTTTGGATCTCCAGGTTGTGCACTCTGTTCTGTATGGTTAAAACTTACTTTAAATCTGAAGAAATCCTGTTAATCTTTCCTTCAGCAATTGCTGTAAACTGTGACTTCTAATTGATAAATCAGGGACATTTTAGAAGTGAACTTGCCATCTTGTGCCTTTTGAAAGCCAGGAAGAAACTTTTGCATCAGTAAGAACCAATTCAACAGAACTTGGGAGCAAGGAGTAACGAACTGTCTTTCCAGTTTTTCTCCGCACACTGTTTCTCCCATGTCTCGTGTGTGTGACAAAGCGGGTGTTCATAGGGGGATTAACATTTTAATTATTAGTGTTATATGCCAAAAGTTTATAACTGTTTACCTGTAGCCAGAGTCTAATTATTGTAATAAATAGTAATCCTTGTTCAGTACAGAAACCTGGGCCATGCTTTCTATCAACCTGGATCTGAAAATCAGATAAATCAGAAATTCCCTAATTTAGCACACTTAATTTAAAATCCTTAACTTTTGTCACAATTCTGGGAATAGCGAGACTTGATTTCCAGCAAGTTACCACAATGAGTCGTGACACTAGTCATGGACTGATCAAAACCATTATAAACATTCCGTATTACTTTCTTGCTTTTGTATTGAACACCACCATTTTAAACCAAGACTCAGACTTCCCTGTCAGGTGGGAAAAAAAAATTCTGATATTCTCTCATTGCTTTATGACATGTTTCACTGTACATAAATTACCTGGTGTAGGTATCTATACCACTGATATGACTATAAGCATTTCACTGGCTATATATATTTTTTTGGGAAGTCATAGGATTGGGTGAGGAACAAAAAAAGGAAATTCTTTCTTTAGTAATTTTAAATCAGCATTAATTATCAACAGCTTAAAACTTTACATCCCACTTCAAGGCTAGTTTTGATCATATCGGGAACCTCAAAATAAGCATTTTACTCTGCCTTTTTTTCTTTCCATATTACACTTTTTTTTAAAATGAAACTTATAACATGAGAACCTTAGATTTGAATTTTTAATTATCTTTTAATATTACTAATCTATCTGATACTTCTGTAAAGGTCAACTGAACTAAAACTCTTTCACAAGTTGCTCTTTGTGTTTAGTTTTTATTTACTAGTAGGACGCAGTGCGGCTGGCTAACCAGCATTTATTGCCTGTCCCTAGTTTCCCTTGATAAGGTGGTGGTGAGATAAGGCAATTGCTTAATGGGGCAGTAAAGAGCCTTGCATCTGAGCTTGATCCTGGCCTAACCTGACATTCATGAAAGCCTGCTTTCTTGGAATCAGTCATCATCAGGAATGGGTCAGAAATCACATGACACCAGGCTGTAGTCCAACAGGTTTATTTGAAAACACAAGCTTTTGGACCGTAGCCCATTTGTCAGGTGGCCATCAGGATTGGGCAGTAGTTGGTTTACTTTCTCCCAGAGCCATGCAAAAGACAGGTGATACGATTATTTTATAACTGCTTGTGGCTGACGTCAGCTAATATCTGTTCTCTTTTAAAGTAAAAATGTAATAAAAACATCTGGGGCCCTTTGGGATTTTGTTAAAAAACATGTTTACTGAATTACTATAATATCAGTATGCACTTTTAAGTGCTGACCTAGATTTGTGTTTAGTACATTTTACTAAGTCACGTGAAATTTGTTTTTATTGGCGAGAGTTATTCCATAACACTTTTGGACACCATTTAAAATCTACCCATGCATTTAACAAGAGTGCAGATTTAAGCATTTATAGGTAGCTACAGTCTTTTCTTCTCAGAAAACAATACTGGCGTATTTTTATGTATTGTGTTTATTTAAGTAAGTGACTTTAAAAACCTGGCTTATTACTCTGTTCATTCACCAAAAATTGTAAAATACTTCAGTTAAATGCAGGGCTACAAAAGATCTATGTAATCTGAAGAAAGATTCAGGCAAGAATGCTGTGTCCCTGGTAGGTTCTGTGTTAACTCATCCTAGCTGCAGTAGAATACACTTTATCTTGGCACCACAGAGAAAAATTAGTTAAATTTCTTGCCATTATTTCTGCCCTGTGGCACTGTTCTCAAAAAATGCCTGTATGCTCAACTTGCATGAGAGCTTGATTTGACGTCTAAAGATGCCCATGAAAAGAAGAAAGCATATGGTGAAGGGCAGGGAGTCAGGTAAATTATATTGCTCTACTAAAGAGCCAACACAGCAATGATGGGTGGATTGGACTCTTTCTGTCCAGTATGATTCAAGAAGTAATATATTGTCACTAGTTACAGTGCACAAGTATGTCAGAATACCTGTAAGACCATCAAATATGGGAGAAGAATTAGGTCATTTGGTCCATTGAGTCTGGTTGATATGTTTCTCAACTCTGCCTTCTAAGCCTTGATCTCCTTACGAATCAAAAACCTATCTTTCTCTGTCTTAATTACATTCAATGATTTGGTCTGCACAGCCTTCTGCAGCAATGAGTGTAACTGATTCACCATCCTCTGGCTCAAGAAATTCCTCCTCCTTTAGATTCTAAAGGGTCGCCCTGAGGCTCTGCCCTTTGGGGCCTAGTCTCTCCTACTAGGGGAAAAATCATCTCCACATTTACTCTATTCAGTGTGACCATACTATGGCTTTAAGAGAATGTACTTTGTCCTTTTTTTATTGAAGGGAGTTTTTAAGACAGAGGTACCGAGCTGTCTATTTGAATCCAATAAAGTAAACAGCTTGTGAGGCCTTGCATTTTTTTTTCAGTTGGAACAATAAAAGCAGCCTGAGTGGATGGGGTGAAGCTCCCCCAGAGCCAGAATTTTCAGCTTTAGTTGTTCAGTAGCAGTTGCTACTGGGATCTCGAAGCTGGATGTGGAAGCTGTTTTTTTTTCTTTCTGTTTATGGGATGTTGTTATATAGGAACAGTTAATTTAGTAGTTAACTAATCTATTATTCCGTTAAGGTTCCCAATAGAACTAAGTTATTCCAATTTGTTCTTTCATTTGTTGTCTTTTAACCTATGTATGAATAAAGTGTGTTTTGCTTCAAGACTGATAGTTTGACCCATGGAATTATTAAAAATTCATTTACGGGATGAGGGCAATGCTGGCCAAGCCAGCATTTATTGCCCATTCCTAACTGCCTAGAGGGAAGTTAACAGCCAACAACATTGCTGTGGGTCTCCAGTCACATATATGTCAGTCCATGCAAGGATAGCAGTTTCCTTCCCTAAAGGGCATTAGTGAACCTTTATAATAATTCACAATGGATTAATGATCATCATTGGACTCTTAATTCCAGATTTTTATTGAATTCACATTCTACCTCCTAGTGTGGCAGGATTCAAACATAATGTGGGTCTCTGAATTAACGAAATCCAGCGAGCTAGGCCATCACCTCCACTTGTATCCAGAATGCAATGTGTGGCACTTGCCTTTAAAATGAGAAAACATTAGGGGGTAGGCTATCTTCTTTATCATATTTTGAGGGTATTTGGTCTGGCCCATAATACCACGCCTTTCAGGACTCTAAGTTTCAATGAAATCCTTCCTCATCCTTCTAAACTCTGTCGATTACAGACCCATAGTCCTCATATGACAAGCCCTTCATCCCTGGGATCATTCTTGTAAACCTTCTCTGGAACCTTTCCAACACCAGCATATCCTTCCTTAGATACAGGGCCTGATGCGATGTTAGCAGTACATCTCTGCTCTTGTATTCTAGTTCTCTTGAAATAAATGCTGACATTCCATTTGCCTTCCTAACTGCCAACCGAACCTGCACATTAACCTGAAGAGAATCCTGAAATAGGTCTCCTAAGTCCCTTTTGAGCTTCAGATTTCTGAAGCCTTTTCCCATTTAGAAAATAATTTACACATCTATTCTTCCTACCAAAGTGCATAACCTCAAATTTTCCCCCATTGTATTCCATCGGCCACTTCTCTGCCCTCTCTCGTAGCCTGTCCAAGTCTTTCTGTAGCCTCTCTGCCTCCTGTCCTTTGTTGTTTTTGTGTCACCTGCAAACTAAGTAACAATGTCCTCTGTTATTTCATTGAGATTATTGATGTATAATCTGAATAGTTGTGGCCCCAGCACTGACCCCTTGAAACTCCACTAGTTGCTGGCTGCCATTCTGAAGAAGCCTACTTTATCCCCACTCTCTGCATTCTGCCAGTCAGCCAAACCTCTATCCATGCCAGTGCCTTTCCCTGAACACCATTGGCCCTTATCTTATTTCACAGCCTTTTGTGTGACACCTTCGAGGACTCCACATAGATCAATTCCACTAGCTTTCATTATCTCCTCAAAGAATTCCATCAGATTTGTCAGGCATGACCTCCCCTTGGTGAAGCCATGCTGCGTCAACCCTATTTTACCATGCATTTCTAAGTATTCAGTCTCCCTCCGTTTTTAAACAGGGGTGTTACATTAGCTGTTTTCTAGTCTTCTAGGACTCTCCTTGACTCCAGTGATTTCTGAAAGATCACCACCAATGCCTCCACAATCTCCTCCGCTATCTCTTTCAGAACTCTAGGGCCTAGCACATCTGGTTCTGACAATTTATCCATCTTCAGACATTTCATCTTGCCGCCACCACCACCACCTTAGTGATAGCCACTACATTCACCTCTACCCTGACTCTCTTGAAACTCTGGTATGCTACTAGCGATTTCCACTGTGAAAACTGATGCAAAGTACCCTGAGGATTTCCAGTGATTGCTCCAACATCTATGCAACATGAAGAAAGTAAAATATAATTGATAACCCAAAACTTTGTATTTGAACAGCTATTCAGCTGATGCTTTTTACAAGTATTCAAAATGAGACCATTGTGGAGATTTGTTCAGACACATTTCTTCAATCAAAATTACAGTGCAAACTGAATTGTAGGTTAATGCGCCTAGGAATATCGTTTAAAAGTCAAACCTGTTCTGTTTTTTTTTCCCTCCTTGGTTTTGGAACATCTTAGACCAACTAAGGCTGCTTCAATAACAAGTGTTATTACGACTGTTCAGTGTGTAAACCATTAGTGATTTGAATTTATGCATAAGGTACAATAATGTGTTGGTCCAATTTACTGTGGTGTGAATGCTGCTTAAAATGAATAGAATAGACTGGAAAGGGATGGTACACTATAGGGTCCCTGGGGAGGTATAGTTGAGTGGAAGTGGTAGGTTGGTGGGTCAGCTTAATGTTTTCCAAGAGATAGACAAGGTTTTTAATTTCATTGCAGAATGTCACTATCAGCACCCTGGGATACTGGCCCAGCCACATAAATAAAATGGCTATAAGATCAGGCCAGAAGCTAGGAATTCATTGTCAAGTAACTCGCTACCTGTCTCCTCAATGTTCCCACCATCTGTAAGGTGTGAGGCAAAAGTGGAATGGAATATTCTGCACTTGCTTAGATGTGTTTAGCTTCAAAACTGAAGCAGCTCATTGTCATCCAGGGCAAAGCATCTGTGTGATTCACACTCCAACTACAATTTTAAATGTTAAGTTCCTTCACCACCACCGTACAGTGGCAGCAGTGTGCACCATCTACAAGATGCACTGTTGGAACTTGCTAAAGCTCCTTCAACAGCCCTCCCAAGCCTGTGGTTTAGATCACGAAGAAGAAGTCAAGAAGAAGAAGGAGAAGGAGAAGAAGAACAATGAATGCTTGGGAGCACCTCCACTTACATATTCCCCTCCAAGTCTCACACCATCCTGACATGGGACTATATCGCTGTTCCTTCATTAGGACTAGGTCAAGATCTTGGAGCTCCCTTCATAACAGCAATGCAAATTTTTCTACACCTCAAAGGCAACTGTGGTTCAAGAGGCAGCTCACTACTAACTTCTCCAGGGCAATCTGGGATTGGCAATAAATGCTGGCCTGACAAGCACCCCCTAAATCCCATTAATGAATAAAATAAAATGCGAAATCTCAAAGTGATGGGTCATTACAATTTTAGGTCTTCCATTTTTTTTCTCCAGCTTCCAAGTGAGTTCAAGAGAACTGGTGACTATAAATGCCCCAATAGTGGTGCTGTAAAGTTGTCTGCGAGATCACAACCTTTCAAGGATAATCACATCTTTGTATTGCTTTCTCCCTGCCTTGCACAACAATGCCCCTCAAACTTTGGGTTCAGCAGTGTTGGACTATTGCCGCCACATGGCACTCCATTACTAATAATTAGACTCCGGCATACAGCACTGAAAGAGACCTTTCGGTCCAACTCTTCTGTGCCGGCCAGACGTCCCAATTTGACCTATATTCCTCTAAACCCTTCCTATTCATATTCTCATCCAGATGCCTTTTAAATGTTGTAATTGCACCTGCCTCCACTTCCTGTGGCAGCTCATTCTATACACGCACCACCCTCTGTGTGAAAAGATTACTCTTCAGGTCCCTTTTAAATCTTTCCCCCTCACCTTAAATCTATGCCCTCTAATTTTGGACTCCCCTACCCTAAGAAAAAAGACCTTGCCTATTCACCATATCCATGCCCGTCATGATTTTGTAACCTTCTATAAGGTCAACCCTCAACCCTCAACCCTCAACCTCCAACACTCCAGGGGAAGAAGTCCCAGCCTATTCAGCCTCTCCCTATTGCTCAAACCCTCCAGTCCCAGCAACATCCTTGTAAATCTTTTCTGTGCCATCTCAAGATTGACAACGTCTTTCCTAAAGAAGGGTGACCAGAATTGTATGCAGTATTCCAAATGTGACCTCACTTGTACCCTGTACAGCCGCAACATGATGTCCCAACTCCTACACTCAACATTCTTGCCAATGAAGGCAAGCATACCCCTTCATCACCCTGTCTATCTGTGACTCCGCCTCTTTCAAGGAACCAAGCACCCTTGGGTCTGTTTGTTCAGCAACACTCCCCAGGGTCCTATCATTAATTGTATAAGGTTGATTGGCTCGCCGAGCTGGTTTGTTGTTCCGCAGATGTTTCGTTACCGTGCTTGGTAACATCCTCAGTGCAGCCTCTGATGAAGTGTCGGTGTGTTTTCCCACCTGGTTTTTAAACTCTGGGGTCCATTGCGATGGATTGCCTCACTTCCAGGTTTCCTTTGTAGTGAAATGTATATGGGGTCGAGTTCAATGTGTTTATTAATAGCATGCTTCGTGGAGTGCCATGTCACCTGTAGCTCGGGTTGTGGGTGTTGAGGTTGGCTGGCTCGCCGAGCTGGTTTGTTGTTCTGCAGACGTTTTGTTACCGTGCTTGGTAACATCCTCATTAATAAACACATTGAACTCGACCCCATATACGTTCCACTACGGAGGAAACCCCGAAGTGAGGCAATCCATCGCACGGACTCCAGAGTTTAAAAACCGGGCGGGAAAACACACCGACGCTTCATCAGAGGCTGCACTGAGGATGTTACCAAGCACAGTAACAAAACGTCTGCGGAACAACAAACCAGCTCGGCGAGCCAACCAACCTCAACACCCACAACCCGAGCTACAGATCTACTCCAAAACCTTAGATTAATTGTATAAGCCCTGCCCTGGTTTGCCTCACCAAAGTGCAACACCTCATATTTATCTAAACTCATCTGCTATTCCTTAGCCCATTGGTCCATCTTATCAAGGTCCCGTTGTACTGAGATAATCTTCACTGTCCATTACACCACCTATATTGATGTCATCTGCAAACTTACTAACCCTGCCACCCTCTGTCTCCTATCTTCAAGCTAATTTCAGACGTCACACGACTCCAGGTTATAGTCCAACAGGTTTATTTGAAAACACAAGCTTTCGAAACATAGCTCCTTTGCAAGGCACAGTGAGAGAGAAGCACATAGAACACGGAGTTTATGGGCAGAGAGATCAAAAGATCATACAACAAGTGAGTGGAGTGGCAGATAATTAGTCTGTGCAGGTGACCAAGAATGTTAGATGATGTGAATAAAGTGTCAACAGCTGGATGACCTATAATCCGATTAAGTGAGTCAGAGAGATAATTACAAAAAATTCAAAATAAGGTGGTGCTGGAAACAAACTAAATGACTGGAATAACATGATAGGTATAAGAGTCGCATGCTGAGGGTCTAACCAAACTGGTAAGTAATTCAAAACTGTACAAACTAATTAGGGTAGGAGATCATAACAATTTATCAAGGCAATGCTGTAAAAAGAGGACAGTAGGAAAGATTTTACAGATACAGAACAGTGTGGTGGGGTTACATATAGTGCGACATGAACCCAAGATCACGGCTGAAGCTGTTCTCATGGCTAGCTCCCTGTGAATCCCATGTGATCTTACCTTACTAACCACTACCATGTGGAACCTTGTTGAATGCTTTGCTGAAGTCCGTATAGACAACATCTACCACTCAACTACTTCAATCTTTTTGTAACCTCTTTTTAAAAAAAAACTCAATCTTTGTGCATGGGAAATCATGTCTCACTAAGTCATGTTGACTATCCCTAATCAATCCTTGCCTTTCCAAATGAATGTAAATCTTGCCCTTAGAATCTCATGCAACAACTTTCCCACCACTTATGTAAGGCTCCCTGGTTTTTCTTTACAGCTTTTCTTAAATAACGGCATCACATTAGCCAATCCCTAGTCTTCTGGCATCTCGCCGATGGCTGTCAATGATACAAATATCTCACCAAGGGGCCCAGAAATCTCTTCTCTAACTTCCCATAAAGTTCTGAGAAGCATCTGATATTGCTTTTGTACCAGACCTTAAAACATCCCGTTGCTTTGGCTCAGTGTTCAGATTTAGTTTAGAGACAATAAAAGGGAGAAGCTGATTACCAGCTGCTTTAATGTTGATGCATTTTAGATCTTAGGTAACTGGGTGTTAATTAAATGCTCTCAATGTTTGCTGGCTGTATGATGTTGCTGCTAAGAGGAGTAAGGTGAATTACTAGTGCAAACTGTGTACTCAATCTTGCTTACAATTATTGTTCTTTTGGAATCTGAATTAAAATAGCACCAATTTTAAAAAAAACTAGTATGTTTTCACCTCTTTGCATTAAAAACTATGCAAAAAACAAGACTTACTTGTAAGAATTTTGATTAATAAATATTTACAAGTTGACATCAAGACTTTGTGGCAGTTTTTCTGATCATTTCCGATTCGACAGTGGAGTATCTAAGTATTTTTGTCGACTTGTAGAATAGTACAAACAAATGAAAAAGGAAAACTAAATTCGTTAGCGCTATCCCGAGAAATGTTTGACTAGCCCAATAGATTTAATTATGGGGCTGAGTGGCTACAATTAAATCAGGTGTTAACACAAAATGATTTTGTTCAGTTTCTCCTCAACCTTAACTTCTTTCCCCTTTTCTTTTATCAAGTCAAAAGGATGGACATGATTTGACCCCTTATTGTTTTGGCTGTCACAGATCAGTCAGAGTATCCAGCCTGGCTTGCAAAATGCAAAATATGTCGAAGGAATTTTATCAGTCCTTGGCAATGTGCTAGGAGGCAGGAAGGTGGAGGTGCCCATATCTTCCTGCTGCTGTGCCATTTCGCAGTGGCGAAAACATTGGCCACTTGTGAGACAGCCCACCGCTGGATGGAGAGGCAGATTAGTAAAACCTAACAGCCTCTCCTCTCATTGAGGAGATGGTTGGGGCCATTCTTGTTTTTTGTGTGGAACCTTGTGGCCTACACCACTGTCCCCGGAATAGATGGCAGATGATTCATGTGGTAATGGTGCTGCCCATGCACCTTGAATCGCCATCCCTATCGCTGAGACCAGCCTCTCCCAGTCATTTGAGGTGACCTGCCCGGGTATTGCAGCCTTGATGCCATCAAACTTAATTTGCTAACGGTTACTTAATTGGGCATTGCCAGGAATACATCGCCATCAGGGAACAAAGTGAAACCATGAACCGCCACCATCAACCAGCTTTTGGCTGCAGCAGTCGATCGTCTATAATACATTCAGCTTGTTGTGTTTATTGAAATTTTATGCAAAACTTCACAGCAGCAAGACTTTTTGGGGTAAAAAGACAATCTGCCAGTGAATCACTGGGAAGAATTATTTATGATGATCATAAGGCCTTTTGCGTAAATAGGATTGTTATGTTCTATAAAAATAATTATAAATGCCAATTTTGGTATTTGTTCTGATACAGTTAATTCTTTCAAAACAGGACAGTGGGACTGAAGACCAAAATTGAATCCATTTGTAAATATTGGAAGTTCTTGTACTTTGAGTTTTTCATAAAAATCTGTCTTTCTTTCTGTTTTACAGATTGGCCTTGGCCTAGAATAGATGGCAGACAATGTCAACAACTAACAACATAGCACAAGCACGGAAACTCGTGGAACAACTGAGGATTGAAGCAGGCATTGAGAGAATCAAGGTGAGGTGATTTGACAAGAGCAGGAAGGACTTGCTAAATAATTAGGTTGTGTTAAAAAAGAAATGACTTTGATCCCTGGTACCCCTTCCGAACTTAAGAGAAGAGTATGTTTAAGCAAGTTAATTAGTGTAAATAATCGCAAAATAATCCTAAGGAATACTCAACAGATCTGGCAGCATCTATGCAAAGAGAAACAAGGTTGATCTTTCAGGTTGACGTTTCCTCTGATCATCAAACTGAAATATTAACTCTAATTGTATACCCATAGGTAATGCCACATCTAATGAATTTTGTAGCATTTTCTGTTTTTGATTCCGATTTTGAATATTCACAATATTGCTTCTTGTGGAAAGTGTGTTAAATCTGTTGTGTAATTTTTTGTGTCTCTTCGATTTTTCCTCCTCTCTTGAAAGCATTAACTCTGCTGAAATGCTGTTACTTGGGCATGTGCAGTTTGTATTTAATCCACTAGCTATTATTAATGCATCCATCTTTACAGTACAAAATGATTAAACTATCAGGAAACATCATAGAGCTTCATTTTGTCCTGCTCAGGATTTATATGCACACTCCAAATTAAGGTGCACTGGATTGGAATCAAAGAAGAATTCAAATGGATTTTTCATTGTTATGCTGTCAAATTAATGGTCAGTTATAGATTCCCTACTACCACCCTGGTTTGAGGTCAACTAATTCAGTAGACGTGAAAAATCAGTCTGGAATCTTGTCTGATTTGTATTTCTCAGATATTTATTGGGTGAATACACAAAGCCAGTGAGTGAGTCTAATGCTTAATTATTGTTTTGAAATTGGTGGTTATTTCTCCATCTCCTACCGCCACCGCTGCCCCCTCTACCTCCCTTTTGTTTTGTTTATTATTGACTCCAATTTGAGCAGGCGAGTGGTTCGGAATTTTATCTTTAGCCAATTTCTTCTCTGAAGTTCAGAAGGGATATCAGGGATCAAAGTCATTTCTTTTTTCACTTGTTCCTTTTCAGATTTTCTTGATGGCTACTTTTGAATTTGAGAGACTTGCTTTTGGGGGTTCCTTCTACATACTCACCATCTTCTTTATTCGGTGTTTGTTTGTTTGTTTGTTTATTCATTCTGTCAGGTGCAACAAATACCTTCTGTATTTATGACATATGGGAGGTTTTAGACTTTATCGGAAGCAGAATTAGAAGAATTCAACAATATCATCAATAATTGCCTCATTAAATTGGTTCATTAAATTATCCTCAACACAAGGGAAATATTAATTCCATAGGCATCATTGTACTTAAATTTGCACAAGCAAAGGTAATAAATTAGCAATATTATGTTTTTAAAAAGCTTAAGACGTTCGCACACAAGCCATCACTCTAAATACACTCTGCAGGCTGGTGAAGTCATGGATAAATAGTTTATCTCTAACACAGTTATTGCACCTCATATAATTCCAGATGAGGAAGTCTTTGAAATCTGTAATGTAACTCAAATCCTTAGAATAAAACTGTAATATTAAATTATTTGGTTGACACGGTATTCATCTGAATAGTGTCCACTACATTTTCCCCTGTACGCTAGCTCCTGAACTCCCTTTCACCCTTAAGATAGAGATTTCACATTAATTTGCAAGGAATTCACCTATTCTGGCTCATGACCGGTTGAGTATACCTGTTTTGCAGGGTTACAAATTACTCTTTCTCCTCTTGCCGTGCCTCCTTGCAGCCCACTCGCCCCTCCACTTTGCCAACTTTCTTTTCACATCCGTATCTATAGACCAACTCGCCTCCATATACCTCATTTCGTCCTTGCTGCTCCAGTCTCGCGCTTTGCGCCTGTGTTTGCCTCTGGTTCATTGTGAGATATATATCTTTCTCTTTCTGTAATATGAGAATCCAAGTAGACTGGAGAGCTATGTAACAGAAAGTGAATAAACGATTGAAGTAACTTCCAGGCTGTATTTTTGGGCACAAATTGAATCCTGACTTAGAATCATGCAAATATCAACATTGGAAGGGGCCACTTCAACCATTGTGCTCATGTTGGCAGTTTGAAAGAGCTATCCAATTAGTTTCATTCCCCTTTCTCTTTTTCATTTTCAACCAGTTTGTTTTTGAAGTTGCTATTAAATCACCTTTTCAGCCAATACATTTTAAATTTATGTGTAGTTTTATACAATCAAGAATTCCATTTCTGCTCCAGCTGTAGCCCAGCTTTTATTTGTATTGTATTTCTTTAAAATATAATTTTGCATTTTCTACAAATTTTGCCTGAAGGAAGCTTTGTTCCTTTGCTGGAGCTAGGGCCAGTCGGATAATGAGAGAGATTGATGCTTAACACAAACATCAGAAATGTTTTCAGTCATATTTTTAACAATCATTGAGCAGTGTGCTTTTTTAATTTAGCTTCACTTTTTTTTTAAACATTTACTTAAACGCTATTGCTTGAGTCCCGAGGTTCTGTACTTTAATTTGCCTATTTAAATTAAAGCCCTGCAGGCGTAGCATACAACAGTCTGGAGTCTGGAGCCAGTTAATGACTTGTAACTCTGAAACTCCGAGCAGTGTGTGTTCTGAACTAGACAGTGGATCCCACCCATTGAATCATGCAAATTATTTCAGTTTCAGCTGCTTCCTTCTCTGTAAAAGATTATTCTTATAAATGTGTTTCTATAAATTATAATTTTGGAAATTTTCCAAGAAGTCGGGTGGAAAGACTGGATTCTGATAATCCTTCAGTTTTGCTACCATTTTAACTGCAGAGTTTTTCCAAGATTTAATCACTATTTTACATGTTTGGGCCAAACCTAGGCAGCATGCAGTAAGAGTCCCATTGGTATATGGATGTCGCAGCACATTCATTTATGTCTTTCAACATTAACCTGTTTAAATTAGAATACAAAGCACATGTTATGCTGATACTCTCGCTGATTAAAGTGATTATAAAAATCCCACCGCATTTTAAACTCATAAAATGTAGGAGCAGGAATAAGCCATTCAGCCCATTGAATCTGCTCCAACATTCAATGAGATCTTGGCTGATCTGATCATTCCCAACTCCTTTCCTGCCTTTCCTGATAACCGTTGATGCCTTTACTGATTATATCTGTCTGTCTCAGCCTTGAATATATTTAATGACTCAACTTTGATAGGCCTCTGCAGTAAAGAATTCCACAGATTTATTGGCCTCTGAGACGGTGACCCCTTTACTCTGAGATTATGTCCTCTGGGCCTACAGTCTCCCACCAGGGGAGACAACTTTTCTACATCGACCCTGTCAAGTCCCCTTATGAAACTTATATATTTCAATAAGGCTGCCTCTCATTCTTAATTCTAATGAGTACTAACCATGCCCCCCCTGCCACCAACCACCCCCCCCACTCTAACCTATGTTCATACCAATATTTGCTTCTCAACCAAGGCAACCAAAAATGTTATTTATTTAATTTCGATTTATGTGAGCTTACTGTGCACAAATTGGTTCTGTTTCCTACATTATAAGTATGACTACAAGTAGTTAGTTGATTGTTAAACACTTGAAACATCCTGAAGTCACGAAATAAACATTATGAACAGACACAAAAACAAAGTTGCTGGAAAAGCTCAGCAGGTCTGGCAACATCTGTGGAGGAGAAAACAGAGTTAACGTTTCGGGTCCAGTGACCCTTCCTC
>NC_063360.1:33190819-33218238 GCF_021869965.1 Rhincodon typus | reverse complement strand
AGGTCTGGCAGCATCTGTGAAGGAGAAAACAAAGTTAACGTTTTGGGCCCGGTGACCCTTCCTCAGAACCTCCGTTCTGAGGAAGGGTCACTGGACCCGAAACGTTAACTCTGTTTTCTCCTCCACAGATGTTGCCAGACCTGCTGAGCTTTTCCAGCAACTTTGTTTTTGTTCCTGATTTACAGCATCCGCAGTTCTTTTGGTTTTTATTATGAACAGACATTTGTTTTTCAAATACCTGGGCAGTGTAAACCAAGTTTGCTCATTGCTCTCTGCTGTTAGTTGATCTCAACTAGGGAAGCAATAGGAATGGTATAATTGTATGCAGTGCTGCTGGGAATGCCCAATGAAGTTATTTCTCTTATCTAATGTTCCTTACATGAAGCATGCATGATCCATATACTCAAAAGCCAACTACATTCATCCAGATGTCTCAGCTCACATACTGGAGGTTGACCTCTTTAATAAGGTAACAGAATTCTTCAGGTTTAAACTGAACTTTTGATTACAGAACAGGCAGCTTTTAGCCCTGCCCTCCCCCACCCCACCCCCATAACTTGTTTCCAGCCATCCGAGATTCAAATACCCAATTATTGGCAAGCAAAAGGTCTCTCATTGATAACTGTCACTAGTCCACAGACCAATCAACTTCATATTGCCAATAAAAGCTGCATCAGTATACACTCTTGGCTCCAGATGGTCTGCAATCTGAACTTCGGTTGCTGCTTGTTCAAACATTGTTTGCAGTGCCTGCCATGAGTATCGGTTTACTTTCTTTCAAACTGCAACCACTCTTTCAAATACTTGTTCTTAAAATTGTTACTTTTCATTTCAGTCTGCAGTTTTTAAAATCACAAAAATAAAAAGACATTGCCCCTGCATAAGCAATAAGAAACAAACTGTGTGCACCTATACAGTCTGATTTTTAAAAGGCTATCTATTGGAGGTGATGGCAAGTATGCAACTAATACACTTGGGTTGGCAACTGGATCACCAAAATATTGCTATAATAAAATGTGAAGCTTGATGTTTGAGTGTCATTTGAGTTCAGATCATTTAATGTCACTTTCTTGATACTACAACATCAATGTAAGTAATTTTGATAACTGTTTTCACTTGTGTGAGCTTGGCATGTGGGAGAGAGTTCCATGTTGTGCTGATTGTGAACTGGCTCTCCTCCAGTAGAGGTTACAGTGAACTAATATTTTCCCTTTAGACAATGTTAAATATGATTTAGAGGAATGGAAATATCACCAGCACAAAACATTACTGGCACATACAGGATGTTATTGATTTCTTATGAAAGCTTGTTTTAAGTGGGCCAGCGGACTTGAATGGGTGCACTAGCAGGTGCAGTTATAATTGGCAATAAACAGCTGACCTTGTTTGGGTCATTATACTTTTTCCTGTTATGCACTGAATCCAGTCTTGCTTCCATGTTTGTTTTTATTTCTGAACAAGTTTTTCAGGAATGGTTTGGAACTTTCAAAACCAGTGAAAATTTGGCAATGGGGAGAAACAAGTAAAAATTTCAGATCAAACTTTTTAAGAAGTCTACTTGCTTAACTGTATTCCTCATATGAGCATATGTAAAAGATAAAATTATTGCATGAAGACTACAGCCTGTTTTTACTAACAAATCAAATTTCTATCTTTTCATTTATGTTTATTTAGAATTACAAGTACTGGTTTAATAATCATGAAATTCTAGAATATTGACAGGCATTTTAGAGGTTGCATCGTCCATTTTGGAAACTGTGAGCTAGTAATCTTGACTGGAATCGTATTGATCAGAAACAAGACAAAGTTAATAGCAGTGATTGTAGTTCAAATCCAAGTAAAGTGGTGGGAAGCAGACTTTTCAACTAAAGAATCATGGAGTGCCATTTCAAGACCCAATAGAACATTAACTTTCTTCTTTCAGAGTTCGATTACTGAAACCTCTCTCACATTCTCTAGTTTTATCACTTTTCCTTCTCTCCTGAATACAGGAAATAGTGCTGAAGTTTGTTTCCATGTTTAGTGATGGCTATCTGGTCATTTAACTAATTATTAAACTGGTCAGGTTGTATCAATTTACTGTTCAATTTTGGGCCCATCCAACTTGAGCCCCAAACCTAAACTCTCAATAGTGACATTTCTAGCAGAAGGTACTTGTTCGCTATCTGGAATAATATGAAAATTCCAGCTGATACCTTCCCCTCCAAGTCTTCAATTATTTTGCTGTTTCTTTCTCAATTCTGATTTCCTATTGTGCTCGTGGAGGCTGGTACAATTACAGCATTTAAAAGGCATCTGGATGGGTAAATGTATAGGAAGGGTTTAGAGCGATATGGGCCAAATGCTGACAAATGGGACTAGGTCTGACTGGGATGTCTGGTTGGCGCAGACGAGTTGGATCTCAGGGTCTGTTTCCACGCTGTATGACTATCTGAAAATATTGCAATAATTATTTTATTTGTTCATGGGATGTGGGTGTTACTGGCTAGTCCAGCACTTATTTTTGAACCTTACTTGCCCAGCGGGCAGTTAAGAATTGATCACATTGTTGTGGATCTGGCGTCACATGTAATCTAGACCAGGTAAGGATGGCAGCTTTCCTTCCCTAAAGCACATTAGTGAATCATTGCTTGAAAACAGCATTTGAGATTAAGCCAAAGGAATGCATTTAAGCTAGACTGGCACTTCAATATCCACAATTGAATTAAAAAATTAAATTTAATAATTGGAAATAATTCTACGTTAGACGTAGGTCCCATTCTCTCCTATTGTCAATGCATGTGAAAATACCTGCTCCTTGGGTGTCCATTAAAAATCACATGGCACTATTTTGTAAAGGAACAGGGTTTTTTTCCTCAGTGGCCTAGGCTATATTAGTATGCAATCAGTATCACTTAAAACAAAACCTGGTCATCATTACGTTACTGTTTATGGGAGCTTGCTGTATACAAAATGAGATGCTGCATTTCCTATGTTAAAGCAGTGACTGTACTTGCAAAGTATTTAGAGCATTTTGGAGTATCCCAACGTCATCTAAGATGCTACGTAAGTGCAGGTCAGTCTTTCTACAGGCCAACAAAATCATGGGCATCTGAGTACTGAAACAAAAGCTGAATTTAGCAAATTAAAATTGAGGTGGATTCTGTGACTATAGTGCTATTTCAATATCCGAACAATGAGAGGATTGCGTTAATTAATGTAGTTTCCCTGTCATCATTCATTGTTTCAAATGTAACCGCATAGTGTTAATTCTGAGCTAAGGCTGTTGGATATCAGAAATGATTTCCCACAAAGAACTGCTATATGAAACTAACACTGCTCTTCGTCGATATCTGATGTGGGATTTGAGGAATATATGGTATTCTTAGGGGCTTTCCAGACTGGATACCAGTCAGTCTGGTTGGTAGCCAAATCAATTTTTCCTTTTAATTTGCAGACACTGGGATCACCCACTCCAGTACATTCCATACATTCATGAATTCCTACATCAAGCAAAAATTACTTGGACCGTCATATCGGTAAATTCAATGAACAAGTGAATCATCAATGCCAGAGACTGAGAAATTTCAAGTCTGGCTGACATGTTTACTGCTACGATTCTTTTCTGTCTGGTGGAAGAACAGTTCTAAACAACTTGTGGTGATGTGTTTTGTCTTGTGCCTGCAAATACTTTTCAAACCTGTGATGACAAAAAACACTCAGACTATTCTATTTTGCAGACTTACAAAGGCAAAACCAGCAAACTACAACTACAGAATAGATTTATATATAGAGCCTTTTGCAATCCAAGAACATCTCTAAGCACATTTCATGGCCAATGGCATATTTATATAATGTGATCATTGTAATAACACAGGAGATGTAGCAGCCAAATTATGCACAACATGATTGCACTAACAGCCATGAGATGAGGCGTCAATGTTTTTTCTTTAAAATGTCTTTTGAAAGATAAAGCTTTACTAAAACAGTGTGGGAGAATGCTGTGTATGATGACATGGATCTATGCCCATTTGAGGGGACGGACCAGGATTCAGTTAAAACGATCAGTTCGGGCTGACCAGATTGCAATTTCTATAGGGTATGGCACGTTTGTGGCTTTGTTTTCAGTTAAACTCTCAGCCATACTGAGCTCGTCAGTAATCAACTGTACTAATGTTTGGCAAGTATTTATAGCTTCCTACAAAAGTTTACTTTCATTATTCATTCTCATGGTTATACTTTAATATAAAACGGTTATCCATGTACCTTTTTTGAATCTTATTCTCAAATTCTTCCTTCCTGTCCTGAAGCTGTTCACTTCCAGCTAGGCTTTAGGCTACGGTTCCCTAATGTGTCAATCACCCTCCACCACCTCACTGTTGAGTGTTATTGATAAATGATCGTTGACCGTAGATTTCAGAAGACAATTGACCATTAGGGTATTTCAGGCAAGTCAGGGTCATTGGCATTAATTGTAGCATTGCTGTTATTACTTAAATTTAGATAAAATGAGCTCATTCTTGGGACTGAGCACTTTTTTAAAAAAAAACGCTCAGCTATTCATTAGCTGAGCCAACAAATCTATGGAGGAGCACTTTGTAAACTTTCTATATCTCAGCTTTGCCATGATAAAGTTGATTATTATCAGGGTTCCAGTACAGTGAAGTACCTGCTGTGTATATGTTGAAAAATCACATATGCTACTGCAAGTACACAGATGACAATATTTTCTGCAGTTTTTCACAACACAGTAATGACCTTTGTGCTCATACAAATGTGTGAAGAAAGGATTATCACAATTTTGATCACTTACAGCTTTTCTTCTGTAGCTGTCTGTAAATTGTCAATGTGCTAAATGATTTGAATTAATCCAAGTCCTTTCATGTTTATTGAAGCAATGAAGTAACTAATGTCTGCAAGCAAGAGTAACGCTACTCAGTACTTAATGCTAGTTGATCTCTACCGTCTTGCATACAGGGGGAACAATATTTATTCTTGCACCACTGGTTAAGGAGGGGATAATTGCCTGGAGTTTCCCTTTCTTAATTTCCAACAGGACTATTAATAATCAGCATCTTGATGCTGTCCAAGAACCTTGTCACTCTTTCTGTTTGAGCATAACTATTTGGATGAAGAACTAGTGACCGCATGCCCATTGAATAGGAGAGCTTGATAATTTTCCAGCTTCATATGAGTAAGGCATCTGGGGGTGTTACTGGTCTCTATTGTAGTGGTTGCCCAGTAAGAGGCAAGAAAGGCAGAAGATTGGAAGTGGGAGAGAAATATGTAATCAGTTATCACTTCAGAGTAATTTTTGAATGATTTTTAATTTTTTTTATAACAGGTATCCAAAGCTGCTGTCGACCTTATGAATTACTGCGAGCAGCATGCCCGAAGCGACCCGCTGATTCTTGGAGTTCCGACATCTGAGAATCCTTTCAAGGAAAAGAAACCCTGCATCATCCTATAGCCTTGCCCACAGATGGATGAAGCACAGCGCATTTAAACCCAATTAATGAATACCAACAGCAAGAAATATTCAAGTCAATGAATACAGGTGTCTAAACAGGAAATGTATTTGTTTTTTTAAATTATAATCGAATCAGTGGGTGCAAATCTAGCAAAGGGGATTTAGAAATTTCAGCCAGTGAGAATTGACTACACCAGATCAAGAAAGGGAGGGCTTTTAAAGGAAAACATTTTGTTATTGGTGTGCTTTCTAATGTGTCTACATTTTGACTAGATTATCCATTGATAGTTTTATTGTTTTTGTTTGGTGAAGCTGGGGGAAAGGGGTGAAATGTAAGAAGAGGACCTGTAGAGCTATCTCTACCAGAATACCCATATGAATGGAATTGTCTTGTGTGAACACCTTTTGGTATTAACATTTGGAATACTTAGCACAAAAAACAGAAACTGAATTAAATGTCTAAGTATTTCAAATGTAAAACGAGGAAGAAGCAGTTCATTTCCATTACTAATATTTAATGGACATTGTAAATAAGGGCACATTTAATTTACTCCACTGTTCAGTTTCTTCAATTTGATCAATACTGAGTACTTTAGTTTCATTAACAACTTGGATTAATTTTGTTCAGTGATGAGAGTTTTTAGTGAAATAATATTATCGCCAGGAGCATTTACATCTGTTTCAATCAAGGATATGTCAGAAATTGTATTTTAGAAAATTTAACATTGTTAAATTAGTATGGTATGTGCATCAAGGTTTCCCAGAGTTCAACTTTGTTTGTGATAGATCAGAAGGAGTTAAACTTTTTATGCTAACATTTAGTGGTGCAGAATTTCTTGCAGTGAACCCTAATTTACACTTACAACTGCTAATTTATATTGAACACTGCATATACTTGCATCAGTATTGGTTTACAAAATTATATTCACAAGCTACTAATGTGCATTTGGCTGTTTTGCAGAGCTGGAGAGAGGCATAATAAGCTCATTTCTGATGGCTAAGACTGTGTGGAAGAAAAATGTATTTTGCACCTGACCTTTTAATTTTCTACTTTACTTTGGTTGACCTCAAAATACTGAAATAGTAAAAATCATAAATGCTAACCTTTTTAAGTTGCATTGCTATTTTTGGACATAGATGTTCTGCTTTTTAATTGGCTAATCTTTGACTCACTTATTGATTGGGAGAGGTTATTAAACTATTAATTTTATGAACTGTGGAGCAAGCTGTTAAAATCTAGATCTTCAAATCTACACAATCTTCAAAGAAATCAGCAAGTACAGTAGAGTGTCACTAATTTTACTAAATTCTATTTTGAAATACATTGAAAACTCTATTTCCAGTGCAACGTTCTTGGCCAGCACAGCAGTGTTTACTTCCTGGTTAAGTGGATTCACAAGAAAACCACAGGAGTAGAATCCTAGTACATTTGTTGAAAGCAAGGATGCATCCTTGCAAAGTGATTTAAATCCAACAAACGAGAGGAACAGCAGCCTGTTCTGCACATGCAAAGTGAAATGGGAAAGTAGTAGTGCCGATTTGAGATTTCACACTCTACTTTCCCCATTAACAACATATAAACATTTTTTCAGTTCCTAATTTGAAAGTGTGATGTTTATGCAGTGGTATTAGTTAGTTAGTTTTCTTGTACCTTTTAATGGAAAGGTTTTCCTTCCAATCACAACTGCCAAATGTGAATATCTGTTCAGATCGTGAATTTTCCAATGGGATAAAAATAACTACCTGGTGATGCTGCATGATCTTAATATACCTTCAGGTCCTACCTCATAACGGGAATAGCCTTTGCCCTACCAATACTGGAAGGCTTCCACATCAGGGGAATGGACTGCAGTAGTAAGGAAAAATTGAAATGCAAATTCACTGTCATGTGTATATAATATAAATAATAATTAAAATCTTTACGTACATGAATTTATAGCAGTTAGTTCAGTTTTGAGGTGTAGGTGACAAAATAGGCCTGTGTTTAATGTTTGACGTGTTGTCTAACCCTTCAGTCTGCTTTACGCACGGGTTTTCATTTGACCTCTTAAGTATTCATACTTCATTCACAACAATCTGAATATAATGCTGTTATATTTTAAAACTTTCCAACACTCTCAACGCTGAACATGTCAATGGAGTTATTACCTCCATGTTCAGATGGTTGAATATTGCTCAGAAATGCTAAGCTGAACTTATTTAATTATTGAACTCAAAGCGCTATTTACATTTTGCAGAATACACGTGTGCATATCTAGATTGCTTCCATACAAGGAATTGAGGGAATTTATTTTTACAGTGTCATTGTTGTGCCGTTTCCTGCTTGTGGAAAGCACATGGCTTCAACCCAGTGCCATCTCTAATCATTGCAGCAGTATAAGGTTTTGTAGGTTTTTTTGTGACATCACCACCACTCTACTGCTTTACACCTGGAAAGAAAAAAACTTGTATTTATGTAATGCCTTGGTATATCATAAAATGCTTTCGAGCTAATGAACTGTTCTGATGTGCAGTCACTGTTGTAGCTTTGCTGTACCATTATTGCAAAGTTGAAACAGGGGATCAGTCAGTGAGTTCATTTTCAGTGAATTCTTACACATTACCAAATTTTCTTTTTAAAGCAGATGCTACCACACACAAACAATAGGTTCTAGAAATAAGCAATTAATTTCTTTCTTCATCTTTACTACTAGCATTAAATATTTTATTTAGAAATATTTAGTAGAGAAGATTATACACTGGTATCAGAACCTGCATGAATTTCCTTCCAGTAAAATTAATGATAGGAAAATTGTGGTTTCTGTAACACATGCCGTCCTCCCCACCCTGTTTTTGTCTTTGCTGTCCTCAGGCCCAGTTGATTTAAAAATGAAAACATGTCCTGGAAAGGAATAACGGAGAAATACTCGAATAAAGGCTAAATACTGTGGATGCTGGAAGTCTGAAACAAACACAGAATTCTGGACAACCTCGGCAGGTCTGGCAGCATCTATAGAAAGAGAAATAGAGTTAATGTTTCGAGTCCGCCTTATCTCTTCAGGCATAACTGTTTGTTACCATTGAAATGCAACCTATACAACAAAACTTCCTAATAGAACATTTTATCTAAAATTATTACAAAAAATTACACTAAGAACAGCTTCTTACAGAGTCCAATAATTTCTGATAATTTTCTTACGCCTCTTTATTTCTTTTATTTTTGTGATTCTTTAGACTTTGAGACCTCCTCTTCTGTAAATGACTGCTTTCAAAATAATAAAACAAATAACTGCAAATGCTAGAGATCTGAAATAAAGACAGAAAGTGCTTAAGAAACCTCAGCAAGCCTATCAGTATCTTCATAGGGTCGCTGGGCTCAAAGTGTTAGCTGTGTTTTTCTGTCCATAGATGCTGCCAGACCTGTTGAGTTTCTGCAGCACTTTGTCTTTGTTTCTTTCAAAGTAACTCCCTTTACTGTTGCAGATATCTTCCTTTGATTCGTATATAACACCCCTGTTAATGTTCACTGGAGATTTACAAACTAAACAGTATTTTATACATACATAAATAAAGGATTAAATATACTGAGACACTTGAATATTATCCCATTCTATTTAATATATAATTCATCAGAATGGAATCACAAGCATAATAGAGCCATATAGCGCGGAAACAGACCCTTCAGCAGCCCAGTGCAGCCATGCCAACCATAATCCCAAACTAAATATTCCAACTGCCTACACTTGGCCTGTATCCCTCCAAATATGTCTTAGTCATGTACTTAACTAAATGCCTGTTAAACATTGTAACTGTACCCACATCCACCACTTCCTCTGGAGGTTTGTTCCACACATAAAATGTGTTTTTAAAAAATTGCCCCTCATGTCATTCTTAAATCTATTTCTCTTCTCACCTTAACAATGTGCCCCCTAGTATTGAAATCCACCCACCCCGCCCCCCCGAGGGAAAAGAGACCTGCCATTCACCTTATCTATACCTCTCATGATTTTTTTTAAACCTCTAAAAGGTCACCTCTCAACCTCCTATGCTCCAGAGGAAAAAGTCCCAGCCTATCCAGTCTTTCCTCGTAACTCAAACCCTCCAGTCCTGGCAACACCCTGGTAAATCTCTTCTGAGCCCTCTCCAGCTTAATAATATCCTTCCTATAACAGGGAGAGCAAAACTGGACACAGTACTCCAGAAAAGGCCTCAACAACCTCCTGTACAATCTTACCATGATGTCCCAACTCCTATACTCAAGGGGTCTGAGCAATGAATGCAAGCATGCTAAATGCTTTCTTAACCACCCTATCTACTTCTGATGCAACTTCAAAGAATTATATACCTGAACCCCTAGGTTTCTCTGTTCTATAACACTGTTCTACAAGGCCTTACTTTTAATTTTATATGTCTTGCCTTTGTTTTACCAAAATGCAATATCTTGCATTTATCCAAATTAATATTTTAGAAGTTAAATTTTTTTGATTCAGTACTACTTAGTAAAGTAAGAAAACAGCTTAATTCAATAGTAAAATAAAACAAAGAACTGTGGATGCTGGAGATCTGAAGCAAAAATTTCTGGCAAAATTCAGGAGGTCTGGTAGCATCTGTTGACTGGGTGGCGGCGACAAAGCAGATTAATGTTTCGAGTCTGAGTCAGACTTTCACCAGCAATTCGTTTTGTTTCAGCTCAATTCGATACCTTCATTAAAGAATAACAATGCAAACATTCCAAACAATTCTAATTAACAGCAACAGCTAAGATTAAGACATTTTACCTTTGACAGATTATAGCTGTGAGTTTACCTATTGGGGAAGTAATACAATTCTTCATATTTTATATTCCTTGTACTTGATGTTAACAACTGGAAAAACAGATATTTAGAGATGATTATTTGTGTGTAGTTGATATTGGTTGTGCTATAATTCTTTTATTTCTAAACAGTAAAAAAAAGATGCATTTTATTTCAAGTCTCTGTTAAACAACTGTTAACCTTCCAGTTCAATATCAACCATGGCTCAGTTGATAGGGCATTTCCATCCTACTCAGAAGGTTGTTGATTCGAATCCACCCAAGGCCTTGAGTGCAAAAATCAATGCTGCCACTCCAATGCAGACTGAAGGATGCTGCACACTGAGGCACCTTGTTTTTGCATGAGACATTAAATTGACTCTCTGCCCCTTCAGGTGTATTTTTTTTTAAATGTTTGCAACAATTTTTAAGAAAAACGGGAGAGTTATCCTTTGTTTTTCCTCGGTCAGTATCAGAAAAATAGATTTTCTGGCCATTCTGGTCATTTGCAGTGCAGAAACTATTGGATGCATTTCCTATATTATGACTGCAAGCAATTATTATAATGACTACACTTCAAAGTACTCCATTGGCTGTAAAATGTTTGTTATCATGAAAGGCACATGTAAATGCAAGTTTGTCTTTTCTCATTAAAACTCTGAATATTCATTTGCCAAAACAATGTTCTTAAAGTTACTTGGATATAATTTTTTTAAAACTGCATTTTGACAAATTAATCTCAATGTTATTACATATAGTGTAAATTATATTAATAACCTAAGATAAATTTTTAGTTGGCAGCAATAGAAATACTAAAACAATTCCCCAAAACCCACATGTAAGTGTGGTCCAATGTTATTCTTTGCAACAGTATGTATTCTAATAGAATCCCCACAGTGTGGAAACAGGCCATTTTGCCCAACAAGTCCACATCAACCCTCTGAAGAGGATCCCACCCCAGACCCATTTCCCTACCCTATCACCGTATTTCCGATGGCTAATGCACCTAACCTACATATCCCTGGACACTATGGGGTGACTTAGCATGGCCAATCCACCTAACTTGCGCATCTCTGGACTGTGGGAGGAAACTGAAGCACCCTGTGAAAACTCACGCAGGCGTGGGAAGTACGTGCAAACTCCACACAGGTGGTCGCTCAAGGTTGGAATCAAACCAGGGTCCCTGGTGCTGTAAGGAAGCAGTGCTAACCACTGAGCCACTGTGCTGCCCCTTTTAGTCTCTAGCTGTCACCATTCCTTGGTTTGTAGTTTTCCTGATGAGTAAAGATTGTTTTACCTTTCAGAACTTAATAGTTTCAAAACACTATTGATTAAGTATACATTGTGAATTGGAAACACATTCCTCTTGACTTTTTAAGAGGTGTCAGATATCTTTTCCATGTTTCTCCTCATTCCTCATCCCATCCCCAGTTGATTGCAAGTTTATTGAGTGAGTAGCTGAACCAGGATCCTCTTGGGATCTATCCAAATTCTGTGCTCAGTTAGCTGTCACGGTGTTGGAGTGACAACATGATCGGTCTCATTGTTTATAGAGCATGAAAGGGATAAAATCATCCAGGCTTCCCACTTGACACTGAATTTCCAGAGCCCTTGTCAGAAGTGCATTTTGTAATCCTTTGCTGAGGACATGATTTAACTTTGCTGCAATGCTGATTGGAGTCAAATCACCTACTGACATTATGAGGCACAATGCTATTAGTTGAGGATCTACAAGCAGCTGATGCCATTTGAAACTTTAGCCTAAATATTTAGATATGTTGTATGTCACCATGTTCCGAAATGGTAATGCACACCTCTGGAGCAGGTAGGACTTGAATTCAGGTCTTGTAGCTCGAAGGTAGGGACACTACCACTGCATCACAAGAGCCCTTATCCTAGACATTTACTTAACTCCATTTAACTTTATGCTGCTGCTCGGCATGCACCTGTCCCTTAGTTAGTATGGGGCTGCACTCTGGAATTGTCCACCCTGTTCTCTCACACTTGCTACCCACTCACTGTTTCCAAAATCTTCACAAAATTTTCTTCTTCACTTGGGATCATAGAATCCCAACACTGTGGAAGCAGGCCATTTGGCCCATATAGTCCACACCTACTCTCCAAAAAGCATTCCACCCAGACCCATTCCTCTACCCTATCCCTGTAACCCTGCATTTTCCATGGCTAATCCACCCAACCAGCACATCTTAAGACTATAGGCAATTTAGCAAGGCCATGCCACCTAACCTGCACAATTTTGGACTGTGGGAGAAAACCCATGCAAATGTGGGGAGAATGTACAAACTCGATACAGATTGTCACCCGAGGATGGAATTGGACACTAGTACCATCAGGCAGCAGTGTTAGCCACTGTGTCACCGCGTTGTTCCTTACAATTTCTTCATCCTAGCCACTTCCCTCTTCCCTTGTTCAAAATCCACCTCATTATCATAGAGCATTAGGGTGCATCATTCCGTGAGAAGTGCCAAATAACTAATAATTGTTGAATCAATGTCTTTGAGGATTGGACAAAATGGAAGGAAAACTAAAAAGTGCCAAAATATTAGAAAAATAAAAGTGAAAATACTAACAACAAAATGACTTTTTCAAATTAAATTCAATTTGTTTTTTAAATTAAAATTTTATGGACAACAGGAATGTGCAAAATTTAACTTCATGAGCCTCAGGGGCCACATGACAAATTTAAAGAATACATATTGCTATTAAAATGTATACATCTCAAGATATGTGTAGATCTTAGTTTTGTAATTTGGGATCTGTGAAATAATAGAATTTTAGTCACTTTTTCAAACCGACAATCCGTGAAAGTTGAAACCAGAGCAAATGTTACAATTTTAAATGGAATCTAATAGATTTTGTTAAACAATGGGGCTTCGAAGCCATGTGTAGTTCGCAAGCCAATTTTGATTCCCTGTTCTAAAAGGTTGAATATTGGAGCAATCCAGAGGCTTGTGTTCTCAATAGAACTGAAAGTATTATCAATACTAGTCTCAGTGATCCAAATGTTTTTATTTTGAATTTCTAATTTGAAAAGGAGAAGTTCTTATTCTTCCATCAGATGTGGCAGCTCAGGCTCGTTTGTCCACTTCATTGTGCGACTTTGGATAACTTGGCATATTATTTTAACAGTTAAACTAACTAGATAAGATGCAAGTTTAAAGATGTAACTAACTGGTTTATGTGTATTTCAAAACGAAAAACAACATTAGTTTACAGAGAAAGCATTCGCATGCTCAGAGATTGCCACATATATTCAGAAAAGAAATGTTTGTGTTAAAATGTATTCTGTTTGTAAGTATTGGGTTCCTGTCAACTTTTACTTGTTCAGACTAAGTTTCATACACTTTTGGCTTAAAGTATGGATTTTACAAATTCCCAGAAGATCCAAATCTGGTTGAAACTTCTGATCTAAATGTTTGTGGTAATTTCTTCAAATGGGAAATTTTGTTTTTGTTTTCAAAAACATTCTGTAATTTAAATACAATGCCAAAAAAAAGTTTTCCTTGAGACAAGATGATGCCAGTTCCAACCATAATGAGGTAAATAATGAAAGGGTGATCGCAATCACTGTTTTCTACAGGGGTGAAAATAGGTAGAATTGAACCAACCTGGAAGTTAACTTTGTCAAAGCAATGAATTTAAGAATGATACAAGGCAGCTATATTGTTGGTTTCCAACTTTTCCAAATTTGGAGCTCTTCTAATACAAGGAATGTAATATGGGGCAGGGTTTTGAGTTACTTCTGTGCCTCTATTAAAGTAAAACTGGGTGACCTACTCCCAAACCTCTGAATATGGCACTTTCCAAACAAATTATACAGGAGTGGGCCAGCTGGAATAGTTTGCAGGGTCTTATCATTAGAGCACATGGCTGTTTGTAGACTTCATGTTTATCATTATCCTTTCACACTATGGCCAAAAATCATTAAATTTCAGTGTAGAGAATTTCTGTTGAGCATTGCACTGTGATTTGTTTCCTCCAGGTCTTCCCGTTTTGTCGTTGAACAATTAACCTTGATAAAAGGGGCTTTTTCATTTATGCAGTTCCCTATTTCAAGGTCTGATCTATGGGTAATTTTGTTTTGCCAAAGTACCTATTAGTTAGTCCCAACATTTGGATCCAGACAAAGAATTCTGATGAACTGTAGTAGAAATACTATAGCTTTCCTTGGCCAACTATATCTATAAACTTTTAAACATGTATTTTTGTTAAGGGTTTTAAGTTGTTTTATGATTAACTAACTACTTTTTAATTTATAAAAATCAATCATTTGTTTAGACAACAATATTTATAATATGGTTTAGTAGGTTGCCGAAAGCACACCACCCTACATGTTTGTTTATGCTGTCATTGAATGTGATTTCCCATTATAGTAAGAAGTGTCTCCTATTGGTAAACTATATAAAAAAACTAAGTTTTAGGGGTGCAGACTTATCAATTGCTCAAAGTATGAGCTGTCCTCAAATTGACTGAGAATTTAAGAATTGTTGTAGGCTGTCTAATATTTTTGGTACTCAAAAGGCTTGTTACTGATAAGATACAGTTAATGAGAAAACTTTCTCAACTTTTTAAAACAAACAAACAAACAAACTATTGAATGACTGGTAAAGAAAATTGTGTATTTCCCAATTTGAAATAAACACAATTAGCTGCAGTAATACCTATCCTGTTTAAAATCCCAGTTTCTTTTGTAGGGTAAATGAAACACCATTCCATTATTTTTACTGAGAAATTGAGGTCATAGAGCAGGACACTCTAAGTTTAAGAAGAGTAGGAAAGAAATGAGGTAAGCTAAGTTACCATTCTTCAGATTATAGGAAAGGGTTGGATTCAGTGAACTCTATATGGTATATGGATTCTGGCACAGGTGTTTAAAACTTTATGACTTCAGATAGAGGAAGAAACAAATTTGATGTAATTGGTGAGAGAATCATAAGTGACATGAGGAAAACCTTTTTTGGTGTAACAAATGGTTACAATTTGGAATGCTTTGCCTGATAGGGTAGTGGAAAACAATTAAATCCTTTAAAGAGAACTGGACAAATACTGATCTCCATCACTGAGAAGAATAAAGGCAACAGGCACAATTCATCCACCTGTTAGTATTCTTCTAAGTCACCTGTCATCCTCCGCTTGGAAATGCATCATCGCTTTGTCATTATTTGATCATACTTACTCCTGGAATTCCCAGTCAGAGGCACCATGGGTGTATCTACACCACTTGAACTACAGTGATTCAAAAAGGTGGTTCACCACCAACCTCTGGCAACTAGAGAATAATAGTAAATATGTACCTTATTAGTGATGCCCACATCTAATGAATGAATCCTTAAAAAAAAACTTTGTAAGAAATGAATCTCTGAAAAATCCATAATTTGTATATCATATACATTCTACATTAGGTTCCATTATCTGTCTTCAAAATTCATTGTACTATCTTGAATATAGTATGTGTAATTGTTCCTGGCCACTTGTGTTGATGCCTTTGAGTACATTTCTAGTTTTGTTCACATAGTGGCTTGTCAAACTAGACACAACACAAATATAAAAGCAAAATCACTGATGCCAAATGATTTAATGTAAAATATCCATGTACTTCTTAACACATGTTTTTCTTGAAATTACTTTTTCTGAAAATCAGTGAGAATGCAAAGTTAAATGTGACATTTGTTCTTTTCAGATTCGCATTTATAGATTATTTAAATACTTGGTTTGTGCGCCATGGTGGCTTAGTGGTTAGCACTGTTGCTTCACAGCACCAGGGATCCGGGTTCAGTTCCATCCTTAGACAACTGTCTGTGTGGAGTTTGTATGTTCTCTCTGTGTCTGCATGGGTTTCCTCCCACAGTCCAAAGATGTGCAAGTTAGGTCGATTGGCCATACTGAATTACCCATAGCGTTCAGGGATGTCTGAGTTAGGTGTGTCAGTGATGGGAAATGCAGGGTTACAGGGATAGGGTAGGAGGATGGGTCTGGGCAGAATGCTGTTCGGAGAGTGGTTTTCGGACATGTTGGGCCAAATGGCCTGTTTCCACACTCTAGGAATTCGGTGTGTAAACCCTGGATTTTGTAAGTCAAAACTTCATTCAGAATCTGATTAACATTGTTTTCAGCTTAAAATCAACAGTCTCATGGACTCAACAGAAGGTTTCCTGTGCTGTTATCATTATTATTTTATGATAAGTCATGCAGATTGTAGAAAAACACACACTTTTTAAAATGCATTATTACTTGCTTTACTAATGTGTAGATTTTTTTTTTAATTATTGCATAATCCCCAAGTAGGTTTCCTTGAAATCCTTCCTTGGCCTCAATGGCTACCAACTTTCTGTGAGCTTGAAGGAGGGAAACTCATTAGATTAAAGGCAAGATGTTTGGAGGAAGAAGTAGTAACTTAATGGTCCTGTTTTTAGACCACTGACATGAGGGTGGACAGAGCAGTCATGGCTATTATCATTATTATTTTCTGACTAAACCTCACTTTTCAGTAGAATTGTTGGATCCAGCTTGTGATATCACATCATCTAGGTTTAATTGATAGATGCTTCATGTGTCTGTTCCAGTACCATTTATGCTGATGAGAATTGAAACACAGCCTTTATCTGCTTATACTCTTGATGGACTACATTTTGACCAGGATGCACATAAAGCATAAGGCTGCCTCAGCCCCTTTTATAAATATGGCCTGACATGTAGCCCTGCAGAATTTTGTGGAGACATCTACCACTTGAGATGAGACACATTAGCACATTTACCCTCACCAAAAGTTCTATTAGTGTGGCATTGCATACTGCATACCGAGTCTTAACATCATTATACTACCCATTACTAGTGATGGGGCTTTTTCCATGACTAAATTACTGTAAGGTCTGGATCTTCTCAATTATGATAGAGGATTTTGCAGTGTGTTTTTCCTTAAACCCCACAGTTAGTACAAATTGAGCATATTAATATTTATTTTCCTTCTAATCTTCAGAGGGAATTCATGTCAATCCTGTCTTCATCTAATATGAAGACTTTGCACACTTCTTGGAGGTGGAGCTCAATTGCAGAATCTCTGCTTGAATCCTACTACTCCAGCTTTAGTTGTAGTATCCACTTGCTGCCACAACTGAGGATCAGCTTCTCCAGCAGAATTTGGCAATAATCCTGAACTTTGGTGACCAAAATGCATCTGAACTTTGCATTGCAGCAGGGTTGTTATCCAAACATTTAAGATTCCTGCTTGGATTCCTTAGATGCTGTTCTACTGCAGGAAAAGTCACACAAACTGAGACACCTGACCTGTAGACTTTTGATTTTGAAAAGCATTTCTGGTTAACTGGTTATGAGTTTGGGGCTAGAGCAAGAGGTTAATTACTCATGAGAACTCAAGTTATCATTATAAGTGAAAGTAAGCTATCCACAGTTAAAACTAATGATACTGTTGAGTTTACCCAAATACAATAGATGTGTTTCCAGCAGACAAAGCAAGTAAAGATGCTGCAAGGTGGCATACTGTACATTTCACAGGTGGCGTTGCAATATAATTGTAACATTTAAATAGTCATCAGTTGTCGAGAATTTCCTGTGCCCTGACAGGATATACTAAGCTGATTATTTCTTTCAGGAGAGGTTTTGACAAAAGTTCAATCATAATTCCAGTTAACAAATGATCAGGAGGTATCCCAGTGTTGTTCTGGTAGAGGCACAAGTTAGCCAAGTAGTATGATCATTAGTAGTTTTTTTATCCCACTACTTGACAAACTCTGCAGAAAATCTTTCGGGCAAGATTCCTCAGGCAAATTATTCAAACCTTTTTAAAAATGAAGCTAAATCTGTCATCCTCACCTTAACTGACAAAGTTGATGATACATGGCCTCTGGCTATTCTGTATTAATTTATTTTGTCTCCGTGGGAAAACAAGAAAAAAAGTAAGGTTTTGGTAACTCCTGAAAGTAAATACTTTTACTTGTAAGCATCTTTAGAACAATGTAAATCATGTGGGATTTCCTTAATTACCCCATGCTTTGTTCACATCTAGTTAATCTTATTTCAGTAGGTTTTAATTATCAACACCTTGCTCCACTTTCTTCGTGTATACATATGTTTTCATGTCTGATTCTTATGGTAGATTCTACTTCTTCACACTCCACAGGCAGTACAGCTTCTCCTTGCTACAAGTGGTAGTCTAGTTTTTGGAACACTATACATACAGTAGGAATTCCTCATACAGTTCTATTAGTGGCCATCACCCTCAAAGGCCATTCTTCATGTGTAAACGGAGGATAATGGTTGTAAACAAGCATTCAATCTCATTTATACCTCTGGAGTTGATGAGGGCAGAAAACCTACCTGGTTCCTCCCATTCTCTTTTGCTATGGAGTATGTGGATCTATTGTAGTACTATAACATTTCTTCTATCCAAACAAAATTTGGAGTTAATATTTAAAAGTTGATATCAAAATTTGTTTGATTCACACAACATGCAATTTTGGTCGCACAGTTGCCACACTGGGATTATATTAGTGGAGGAAAATAAAGTAATTTTATTTTATATAGGAATGTACATGTCTCATCGCAGTTGTTTAATACCATTATTGCAGTTAACCTAGAGCTTCAGCAGTTAACATGTTAACCAGATTGGCAAAGTGTATTTAAATAGCATTTAAGAATTTTTTGTAGCAAAGTTGTTTGCCAAATTCTTACCTTGTTGCCAAACCTGTCTGTATTTCTTACTGCTGTAATAAATGTATGTAGCATTCTTTCTTTAATTCAGCTTTAATCTTTTTTTCCGAATGTGCCATAGCCTACTTTGTTACAGTGTTTAAATTTTTGTGGAAATGTTACAAAATGGATTGATAACACAATAAAATATTCACATTTTCAATCATCAAGTTTGATATTCATTACAAGACAACTAAATTCTTGCACAATGCATTTTATTCTATTGTTGCTTGCCTCTGAGCTTTAAATGTTGGTTAGAAGCAGAGGATGAACCAGCTGTAAAGTAACTGCAGCTTTAAAAGGTGGGGAAAAACGATAAGGTTGACTGTCCACTCCCATAGCTCATGTTGACCATCCTGCAAAGGGTTAAAGAATGGCACAGTACACAGTGTGGTAGGATTCCACTTTCAGATCTCTCTAAGCAGGAGTGGAAACTGGAGATTGTAGGAATAAGTTTGATTCCTAGCAGAATTAGAGAACAGGCAATAGCAAATCAACAGCTCACCTTCTGTTCTGTATTCTCTGCTCCATGATCAGGTTTTCTGTTTAATACAGGAATTGGATTGTGTGGATGTCTCTCTAAAGCTTTGATTGACTGGGTGGGCCAAATGTCTGCCTCCTATTTTTTTAATTACTTTATAACTTCTAGGTTTATCTTATCAATAGGACCTCCAGCACTGCAACACTTCTTCAGTGCTGGTGTGTCAACTTATGTTATGTGCTTTGGTGTTACTGCCAAGCTATGGCTAATACATATTTTTAATTAATATAAATAGTTGTCAGTAAATGGCCAGATATATTGTTTATCTGAAAACGTTTGTTTATAGTGTCATAGAGCTGACAGCATGGAAACAGACCTTTCTGTCCAACTTGTCCATGCAGACCAGGTATCTTAAATTAATCTAGTCCCATTTGTCAGCATTGGGCGCCTAGCCCTCTAAACCCTTCCTAATAACATACCTATTCAGATGCATTTAAAATGTCGTAATTGTAACAGCCTCCACCACTTCCTTTGGAAGCTCATTCCATACACACGCCACCCTCTGCGTGAAAAAGTTGCCCCTGAGGTCCCTTTTAAATCTTTCCCCTTTTGACTTCTGAGAAATTTTCACAACTGCATGCTCTCTCTCCTCCCAGGGTTCAAATTCTATGAATTATTCAAGTCTCATGAATTTGGTTTAATCACTGTATTAAAGACCCAAATATTGTTTTTAAAGTTGCATCAAAATTATTTATTTCATATATACGTCATTGCACTCCATCCATATTCTTGTCCTGGGAAACTGAGCAGTTTAGAAATTGACACTGAGCCAGGAGATTGTTGTGAATAAGTTTGTCATAGTAGTTCTCAGCTGATGTATTTCAACATCATAAGAGAACAGGCAGGAAAGTTTGCCATTATTTCAATCCATCTCCGTTCTTTCACAGATAGGGGTATATGCACTCTGGCCTTGTCAAATTGTACTGTTTTTTGCAGGATTTCCCCAGAATTTCTCTCCTGGCAATATTTGCTGAGAAACAATTTTGCAAGTATCCCTACTTTCCAGCCTTGTCTGTAAATAACCAATACTTTTTGTGATACAAGGCAGTCCCTCTGATAATTCATGTAATTAAATTGTATTCTGCAACAAACAGTGTTTGCAATTATTAATGGTGTTTAGTACTTTACAAATTAGTAACGGGTTGAAGGGTGATGGAGAGTGGGCAGGAGAGTGGAATTGAGGCCGAGATCAGCCATGACTGTGTTAAATGGTGGATCAGGCTTGAAATGCTTTTTCTGATGAAGGGTCTAGGCCCGAAACGTCAGCCTCTCTGCTCCTATGATGCTGCTTGGCCTGCTGTGTTCATCCAGCCCTGCACCTTGTTGTCTCGGATTCTCCAGCATCTGCAGTTCCTACTATCTTTGAAATGCCATCACATGCTTTTAGTTCTTACGTTCTAATTATGGGTGTCTAATTTAACTTTCCCACTATTCTGTTAGCTAGTGTAGATTCATGGTGCAGTGCACTTACTGAGTTACAGAAAGTAAAAACTCAGTCATAATTCTTGCTCCTGTTATGATAATACTGGACAAGCCAAATCTTTCATGATCTCACTTGATAGACAATATTTTATAGCATGACATGTATGGAAGTATCAGAGGTAAGAAAATTAGTGGCATGATTCCAGGGTTGAATTGAAAAAGCAAAAATACTTCACTTTATTCATGTTTGTATAATAAACATCATCTTACTGTTCGATAGATCTATTAGTTTATTCTAAGCAAATACTCTATATGCAACTTTGACTGGCAATCGGGATTAGCAGGAGGTAAATGAGTTAACAAAAACTCTGGCTGAATCCACACTGCACTGCACTTTAGATGGTCGGTGTGGTCATGGCAGATGCCACTCAGAGGTTAGCAACATTATGGATAACCAAATTTCATTTAAAATCCATTTCCTTTGCGCTAAAATGTCTGCATTTTAGACTGCTACCGCAACCGTCTTTGTGGTTTAATCTCTAATCCTGAGACTGTAGCCACACATCTAATTACTTATAATTTTGGCTTTTATCAAATTATACTTTGAGAGTTTTAGGCTAAGTATCCCTTGTTTAAAATTTCTCCTGTGATCTAATGACATAAATGAGTCTTACAGCCATAGAGTTCACTGATTTTTTTTTTATTTTTTTTTTATTAACTCCCTAGAAAAAAAAGTCTCTGGACTATCAATAAACAATGTGGATACAATGGACTGAATCTGTTTTTGGCTAAATGACAGTTTTGTCGAGTTTCATGGAGGGTTTCCCTCTGCAAGGCGTAGCATGATCTTTCACTGCATCTTACCAAACTCTCCTCACTAACTACCCTGCACCCTGCACCCCGCCCCAATAACAACCCTCTGCCCAATTCTAGCCACATTCTACCAGCTGCCATTCCTGGAAGAACTTACTACTTGCCAGAATCCACCAGAAGACTAGCATTGCATCGCTGGCCCCCAGCACCATCTTTATTAGGTCACTGTGCACCCAGAGGTGGGTTGGCAATTTTTCATTCCCTTTCATGAACAGCAAAGTGCTACAAAGCCGTGATGTTTGTTACATAGTTCTTAGGTACATTGTGTCTAACCCCCTTCTCTAAATCACTGCTACTGTGTTGTCAGTGCCCAATGTAGATCTGTCTCTTATCGTTGTGTGTAAGGGAACATCACATAAGGCAAACAATCAGACAAAGCCAAAGATGAGCTTTTACTTGCAGTCTGCAAAAGTGAACAATAAAGGAATAGAGGTTGCAGTTCACTCCACAATGGTCACCACGCCAGCATTTATTTTGCAATGTTCAATCCAAGCTCTGTGGCTACACAGCCTCTCCATATGCAGGCGCATTGACCTCCAGTTCTGGAAGTTGCTGCTATGCACATACTCAGATACCCACCCAACAGAAGGAAAAATTAGAGGAAACATACATAATGACCACTGACATTTTTACAGTCTATGATTGCCTACTGCACCCAACTGTCATATTAATAGAGATATACAATACGGAAACAAACCCTCTCCAGGTGTCACTTGGATCTAGTCTGGCTTGTAGCATTGGGTTGTGTCATGGATGACATCAGCTTCCTCCTCCCCAGTGTCCTCGTCCTCCTCATCAAGATGTATGGAGCCTGGGATGACACGGTTCTAACTTATCCCCAGGAAATGGGGTGAGGGCAAAAAAACTTCTGCAGCCTTGGTGCATCCTGAAGGTCCCTGTAGATGTGACTTCAGTCTGATCTGAGTGCTCCTCCACAGTGACTCACTGCTGCTTCTGGCCTTGCCATCTGCACTGGTCCTCCTGGTCACCTTGGGAAGGCAGCCTCATCAATCAACATCCTACCTGCAGCTGGGTGCATGACTTGCTAGCAGTTACCTATGTTGGGAAAATAATCACCAAATCAGATTGTTAGCTCAGAGGAGTCAGTGGTGGCATGCCCTGCAGGTGAGGACTGCATGGTGTGTGTACAGTGAGACATGTAATGCTCTGATGTAGGACCATGCTTCCTCCAATCGTTCAGCTTATGCTTCAGTATAAGCATCCACTTAGTGAAGGTGCTATGCTGACTGAGTGCCTTATAGATTAGATTCAAAATGCTTACTGAGCTCTGACCCTCTTTCCCATCTAAGACCCACAACATGAAACGTACTATTACATTCAGTAGAATCCATTGTAATATTTACATTTGCATTTTGGGGATCAGTTAGCTCAGTTGGCTGGATGGCTGATTTGTGATGCAGAGCGATGCCAACACTGGGTTCATTTCCTACACAGATTGAAGGTCCTGCTTTTCATCCTCACTCCCTCACCTAAGGCGTGCTAATCCTCTAGTTGGGTATACCATCAGTTGCTTCTCTCTGAGAAAACAGCCCTATGAACCTCTGGGACAGTGGTGACTTTATCTTATTTACATGACAAATAAAAAACTATCAGCTCCACCTGTCACAGCACCCTTGCGGGTGTGACAAATTATAGCTCGTTTTAGCTTTAATCATTTCTACTAACTTGTACATTATTAAGATGCCAGTGCTTAGTTCATAATGGCCACTGGCATGATGAAAATTGCCTTCAGCCAGCATCTAAAGCCTAATACACATTTACTTGATGAACTAATTGCAAATTAAATTTAGCTTTAGTGGTTTGCAAGCACATGCTTTGCTGGCATATTTGGAAAGGTGCTACAGCGGGAGAAAGGTAACTAAGGCTTGTTTTTATAAAACATTTAGTATAGAAATTAATTTGTAGATCTGGATGAAAACAGCAGCCAAGCAGCATCAAAGGAGCAGGAAAGCTGACGTTTCGGGTCGAAACCCTTCTTCAGAAATGGGGAGGGGAAGGGGATTCTGAAATAAATAGGGAGAGAGGGGGAGGTGGAAAGAAGATGGATAAAGGAGAAGATAGGTAGAGAGGAGACAGACAGGTCAAAGAGGCAGGGATGGAGCCAGTAAAGGTGAATGTAGGTGGGGAGTTAGGGAGGGGATAGGTCGGTCCAGGGAGGATGGACAGGTCAAGGAGGTGGGATGAGGTTAGTGGGTAGGAGATGGGGGTGGGGCTTGAGGTGGGAGGAATGGTTAGGGAGGCGGGGACGAGCTGGGCTGGTTTTGGGATGCGGTTGGGGGAGGGAAGATTTTGAAGACTGTGAAGTCCACATTGATACCCTTGGGCTGCAGGGTTCCCAAGCGAAATATGAGATGCTGTTCCTGCAGCTTTCGGGTGGCATCATTGTGGCAATGCAGGAGGCCCAGGATAGATATGTCGTCCAAGGAGTGGGAGGGGGAGTTGAAATGGTTCGCAACTGGGAGGTATAGTTGTTTGTTGCGAACCGAGCGTAGGTGTTCCGCAAAGTGGTCCCCAAGCCTCCGCAAGTGCTACACCTGCCCCTACACCTCCCCCCTCAACCCCATCCCAGGCCCTAAGAAAACCTTCCACATCAGACAGATGTTCACCTGCACATCTGCTAATGTGGTATACTGTATCCGCTGTTCCCATTGTGGCCTCCTCTACATCGGGGAACCAAGCGGAGGCCTGGGGACCGCTTTGCAGAACACCTACGCTCGGTTCGCAGCAAACAACTATACCTCCCAGTTGCGAACCATTTCAACTCCCCCTCCCACTCCTTGGACGACATGTCCATCCTGCGCCTCCTGCATTGCCACAATGATGCCACCCGAAAGCTGCAGGAACAGCATCTCACATTTCGCTTGGGAACCCTGCAGCCCAAGGGTATCAATGTGGACTTCACAAGCTTCAAAATCTCCCCTCCCCTGACCACATCCCAAAACCAGCCCAGCTCGTCCCCGCCTCCCTAAACATTCCTCCCACCTCAAGCCCCACCCCCATCTCCTACCCACTAACCTCATCCCGCCTCCTTGTCCTGTCCGTCCTCCCTGGACCAACCTATCCCCTCCCTAACTCCCCACCTACATTCACCTTTACTGGCTCCAACCCCGCCTCTTTTTGACCTGCCTGTCTCCTCTCCACCTATCTTCTCCTTTATCCATCTTCTATCCCTCCCCCCTTCTCCCTATTTATTTCAGAATCCCTTTCCTCTCCCCATTTCTGAAGAAGGGTCTCGACCCGAAACGTCAGCTTTCCTGCTCCTCTCATGCTGCTTGGCCTGCTGTGTTCATCCAGCTCCACACCTTGTTATCTCAGATTCTCCAGCATCGGCAGTTCCTACTATCTAAATATATAAATTAGTTGTGTTGTGGTCAAAAGATTTAACAATAAACAAAAAGAACACACAATAATGGAAATATTTTATTTGTTTTTGTATAAAACTGTGTAAAACTATAGCCAATGCATGCTACGTGCTCAGTATATCCGAAGTAGTCAATATTTCACTGCTACTCTGGTTACCATAAGATGTCATCACTATTCCCCGTGGGGCCTTTGTGTTCATCAGTTCCCAGTAATTCAACTGGATGAGAGTGGGCCTCGGACTTCCAGGACGTAACTTGTATGCGCTGTACTAACATCATTGTTCTGATTGCCAGAGTCTGAACTGTACATTAAGTCACATTACTTTGGTAAAGAGAACTTTCTACCCCCTTAGAACAATACAGTGTCCACTTAAATAAACAATTCACGTGTAGTTGCTATTATGTAGTGAGCTAACTGCAGGAAAATAAAATTAAAGTGATATCACTAGTTAGACCTAATTGTTCAAGCTATACCCTATATGTCAGACAGTGGTATTCACAAGGAATATATAGACATGTTTTTATTATTTTATGGAATGTGCTCACAAGACTAGCATTTTGTTACCACTACTGATTGCCCTTGAAAAGATGATTGTGAATTTCCTTACCCTGGTGGCTGTCCATCTGGTGTCAGTACACTCTCAGTGTTGTTAGGAAAGGGAGTTCCAGGCTTTTGACCCAGTGACAGCAATATAATTCTAAATCAAGATGGGGTGACTTGGAAGGATTGTGCAGGTTGTGGGGTACCTATGCATTTGTCATCCTTGACCTGCGTGGCAAAGGTCATGGGTTTAGAAGATCTAGTCAAAGGAGGCTTGAAAAGTGAATTTTAAGTACAATAAATGTTGCCATGATACTTGCATTTTGCCATCTTAAGATGGATTTAGATTTCATGCCTAGTTCCACGCTTACATCTAACAAATATGGTGTTACACCCTTTAATGGTGCTATAGCACTGAAATTGAGTCCAAATTTCATGACATGTTGAGAAATACTCATAAATTAAGATATTTATGAGTTTGCAATAGGAGAAAAGTAACCAAATGATGTTGCAAGAGCCTTAACTTTCAGAGCACGTACCTGGCATTCCTACATATATCTCATCCACAGTGCCTTGTTAACTCTCAAGGCTGAACTCGAGATTTTTTGTGTAAGTCCAAGTTGTGTTGAGTCTTTTTGGAGTGTGTGTTGCCTCAAAGCCTAATGAGTCCTCTCATCGTATCTTACCAAATTTGCCTACTATACACCTGTGGCATCTCTCACATCTGTTTTCTACCCCTTCTTCGCTCACTCAGGTCACCTCCCCACCTGGACCAACAGTAGTAGTTGCACCACCCACTTTTATCTCCTGTAATACTTGCCCCTCTCTCTCACTCCATGAGGAAAACAGCCCAAACTAGGGCAGAACGCGTCAAGATGGATGAACTGCTGACATTCAGCTCCTTGCCCTTATGAACAAAGCATGCTGACTTTGACTGCCCTAAGCAGGGCCTGGACTGGTATCAGGGACTGTGCTTGACTTATTGTGCAAAGAGACCCTGAGTGACAATAATCCCTCTTGACAGGCCTGCTGCCAAGTATGACAAGCTTCCTGGCATTGAGTCTGTGTTTAACAGCACAGCAAGTCAGCAGTAATATGAGCCTGGCATCTTTGGCTAAGCAAAGTGCTAAAAGGAAAGGCAGCAATTCTATGAACATCTAGTTGGTGCAGCATGCATGACCAGTATAAGAGCAAACAAAAAGCCTGGTCCTGTCAAGAGCTAGCTCCACGTTCCTGGGTATAAAGTGGACTTGCTGCAGCATTACATGATATTTGCTGGTGCAAGTCGGTTTACATGGAGCCTGCCCTGAAATGTTCATGCCTGGTTTCCAATATGGAGATTGTTCGTAAAAGTGGTGACCTGAACCTGCCAGATGCGTGCTGTGGCTTTCTTGCTGAGTTTTCCTAATGTTCAGCTTGTTTGGCAGGTTTGGTGAAATGGGAGGCTAAATTTCAATGAGATGTATTGTGCCACTAACAAGCCTTTTACCAAGTGTTAATCCCCATCAATTGGCATCGCCGCTACCTAATGAGAATCTCGCTACTCGTGCAAAGCAAAAAAAAAATTAAAACAATCTTGCTGAGATGGCCTCACTGGACTTCTTGACTGATTCTCACACTGTGCCATAGCCCACATTCCACCTTTAATGTTTCCTGAAGTTAGGGCCAGTCAGATCAGATAGAATGTGAGATAGTAGGAACTGCAGATGCTG
>NC_063360.1:33166543-33190419 GCF_021869965.1 Rhincodon typus | reverse complement strand
CCCTTACTGTTTGAGGTGGTCTTTGAGGCCCTGCTTGTTCCACGTGAGATCATGCGTCATGGAGAGATATAGGTATATAGAACTATGATATGCCGATTTTTGAAAATTCAGCAGCTGAAATGGCCCCACTACCTTGTTGGGGCAATTGACAATGCGCAAGAGAATGCAACCTTATCTTACCTAAGATTGTCCAAACCAATGATAATAATTGTAAACTAGATATGTCACTGAGCCACATGATCCGATATGGTGTTATTAATCTGTTCTAATGTATTACAGTAAGGGCGGGAAGTAAAGTTAGAATGTTTTACAATGGAAGCACCGAAAAACCTTTAAGTTTGCCCATGGACACTGGATCAGATTTTGTTGAAGCAGTGGAGAGCTCTCATCATCTGGGTGTTTTGGCATAGCCATGTGCTTGAGGAATATTGCCAGGAGGAGGCATTTCTCCTGAGGGAGGTGGCCAGTTAAGGGCCTTATTTTGAGGGCCCTTGGAAAGTGGGCATTACATAAATGTTTATACGGACCTAGTGGGTACGGTCCAGGGAATGGAGGGGAAACGCCTCCACAAACAACATTTGGATTGCAAGGATGCCATTTTGGTAATAACATGCCCCCTTCCTGTGGCTTAGATCCTTTTACTGCGCTAGTGTTCTCCACCCACAACCCCTCCCCTGAGAGTTGGCAGTTGCTCCCTCGTTGGACAGGGAAATGAATCTTAATTGAACATTTAACTGTTTAAATTGTTGCCTATCTCCACATAACTGGCAGCTAGCTGTTACCATTCACAGTGCTGGAAAGCTCCAGTAGTTGGGAATTTCACATGCTGATGATATCAGGGGATATATTGCCATTGCATAGAAACGTGGATTTGAGGTACATGATCAGCCATGATCAGGTCAAACAGCAGATCAGGTTCAAGGGACTGAATGGCTATACCGGCTCCTAGGTTGAGAAACCATCCTGATGTGGCTCCCTGACCCATTTCTTTACCCATTTCTTTCTCCCTTCCTTCACTGGACACTAGACACTGGTAACTAGCCATTATCAGATTAAGTGTTCAATAGTTACTATTAGTTAATCCCAAATGAAGTGCTACAATTAGCCTTTGTGTTTCTAGTCCAGGAATGGAAAACATAGTTACAGCCCCACTCTTGACTGCTATCTGATAACTTTTGTTGAATAATATACATGTAGTGGGATACAAACAGCTGTGATGCAGCTTGAATGAGTAGCATGGCAACACACTGTTTAGAATCAGAGTCCACTTGCCAATGAATAAGCACCCACCTTTGAGACAGTATTAATGTTGTTTTTCCCTTACTTTGGTATTTCTCACAAACTCTCCTGATGAGTGCAAGATAGAAATCTTCGATAAAATGTCTTTTTTTCAGCAATACTCCAGTTCTGCGCTACGAAATGACATTTATGTAGAATTACCATTGAAACTGACCTCTTCAGTAAGGTGCATATTGAATTAGATCTACACAAGGATCAGGAATAGGTCATTCAGCTCCTCAAGCATGCTCTGTCATTCAGTAAGATCCTGTTTGATCTGATGGTAGTCTCAAATCTGCATTCCCACCTTCCTTGCGTAACATGAATCTATCTACCTCAGCCTTAAAAATATTCATCAATTTGACTTCCACCAGCTTTTCTGGAAGAGAGTTCCAAAGATTGTGACTCTCTGAGAATCTTTTTTTATTCGCTCATTGGACATAGGCTGGCTGGCCAGCATTTCTTGCCCGCCCCTACTTGCCCTTGAGGAGGTGATGGTGAGCTGCCTAGTTGAACTGCTGCAGTCCACGTGCTGTGGGTTGACCCACAATGCCCTTAGGGAGGGAATTCCAGGATTTTGGCCCAGCAACAGTGAAGGAATAACGATATATTTCGAAGTCAGGATGGTGAGTGGCGTGGAGGTTTACTTGCAGGACATGGTGCTCCCATGTATCTGCTACCCTTGTCCTTCTAGATAGAAATGGTTGTGGGTTTGGTAGGTGCTGTCTAAGAATCTTTGGTGAATTTCTACAATGCATCTTGTAGATAGTACATACTGCTGCCACTGAGCATCGGCGGTTTAGGGAGTAGCTGTTTGTGGATGTGGTGCCAATCAAGCAAGCTGCATTGTCCTGGATGGTGTCAAGCTTCTTGTGTGTTGTTGGAGCTGCACATAGCTAGGCAAGTGGGGAGTATTCCATCAAACTCCTAATTTGTGCCTTGTAGAAATTGGACAGGCATTGAACAATCAGGAGATGACTTACTTATTGCAGTATACCTAGTCTCTAACCTGTTCTTGTAGCTACTGTGTGGTGAATCTATTTGAGTTTCTGGTCAATAGTAATATAAGGAAGTTGATAGTGGGGAATCCCATTAAATGTCCACAGGGTGATGGTTAGATTGTCTCTTTTAGGAGAGTATCATTGCTTGACATTTGTGTGGCGCAAATGTTACTTGCCACTTGTCAGCCCAAGCCTGAATATTTTTCAGATCTTGTTGCATTTGAACAGGGTCTGCTTCAGCATATGAGGAGTTGCGAATGGTGTTGAACATTGTGCAATCTTCGGCGAACTTTTCCACTTCTGAGTTTATATTTCAGCTAATTTCTGTTTTAATGTGCAATCCCTGATTTTTAAATAAAATGGCCCCTACTTCAAGATTCTCCCCTAATAGAAAACATCTTTTCCATGTCTACCCTGTCAAGAACCATCAGGATCTTACATTTTTCAATCAAGTTCACTGCTTTTCTAAAGAGCATATACAATCCTAATCTGTTTAACCTTTCCTTATAAGATAACACACTCAGTCCAGCTGTTAGTCTTGCAAACCTATGAACTGCATCCGACACATTTACGTCATTCCTTAAATAAGGTGACCAGTTTTATACACAGAGCTCCAGATGTGGTCTCAGTAGTGCCTTGTATTACTGAAGTGTAACCTCTCCACTTTGTATTCCATTTCCCTCATGAGAAAAGATAACATTCTGTTATTTTCTTCAATGTCATCTGGTAAAAATCCTAGAACTTACTCAAGGCAACTCACATTACCTTCTCCAGGGCAACTATGGGTGTGTAATAAATTCTGGCGCAGCCCTTAAAAATCATCAGCAAGAGACTAAACCAGGTTCAATGAAGAGTGCAGGAGTGCATGCCAGAAGCAGCACCAAGCATGTCAACCTGGTGATACTACGATGCAGGACTACTTGCATACCAAACCACAGAACCAGCAATCAATGTGCATCACAGATGTATGCGCTGCAGTTCTGCCGCATACAGTGATAAATACTGGTGGGTAAATTTATGGTTGATCCCTGGCCATGTCCTCAATTCTTTATGCCTCTGGGTGGGTTACCCCAAATGGACCTGTTCCTAGATGAGGAGGGCTAAACAAGTTCCTCTTCTTAATTCAGTGCCTCTTTCAGTGTATGGCAACTACATTAGTTTACAAAGGATCTCCTCCCTCATGGATACCTTTTTCCATCCAAATGTATTTATGTTTTAAAAATAGCCAAATTAATCATCCTTTCTTGAATTAAAGAAATGGGAAGTTATCAGTTACTTACATGAGAAAAGATAAGACGTCACACATGTACACTTAGATTCTGAGTTCTGTGAAGAGTAGATAGTGGAACCTTTCAGTCAGATAATACTAATAGTGCTGCCATTGGTGATCAAGCAGTCGAGATTCTTGACTTGTAAGTTAGTTGACAGTGTTTTGCCCCCTTTCAATGATGACTTCACTGTCTGACCTGGCTTCCAGCACTTTTCCTCACCTGCAGAGAGATTTTTTTTTTACCTGCAGTATAGGGGTATCTAATGGTTGTCCTCAAGCGTGACATTCACAGTATACCAGCTTACACAAGTACATCAGCCCACTACCACACTGAGACCAGTGCTATGGGGATTTTTATTCCCTGATCTTGTGTATTCCTGAGGAGGTAAAATACAAATCTGTCGTTCAACTCGTGCAATCTGGATGTGATGCACAGGAGATTGTTTTTCTGCTGAAAGGCATAATCAGTTTTGCTTTACTTCACTTCCATTTAGGTTTCTCTGTTCATAATTTCCTTGACACACTATAGGTGTGACATCCCATGGGTTCGTACAGAAACTTTCAGGAGACGGTGAATTCCATTACCAGCCATTCTTGACTTGTAGGTCATCTTCTTTAAAGCACACATGCCTTGTTTAAAAGTTTAATATGTACATAAATAATTCAGGGTGATGATCTATTGTCATGACACAATTAACCAGCCAACAGGAAGAGAAGGCACCAAGAATCTTGTCATCCCCAGTGATGGTGGAGTCTAACACACATCCATCTTCAGCCAGAAATGCTGAGTAGATGGTGCACCTTACTTCTTAGGAAAGTCCCCCAATATCATACTTGTCAATCTTCAACCAATTCAATTCACTCCATATAATAAGCAGAAATAGCTGAAGGCACTGGACATTGCAAATACCAAAGAGAGATGATAGTCTAGTGCTATTATCACTAGACTATTAACCAGAGATCCAGGTAATCTTCTGGGGACATGGGTTCAAATCGTGCCATGGAAGATTGTAGAATTTGAATTAAATAAAAAATCTAGAAATAAGAGTCTAATGATGACCATTAAACCATTACCAATTGTGGGGGGAAGTAACTATCAGGTTACTAATGTCCTTTAGGGAAAAACATCTGTTATCCTTACGTAGTCTGGCCTATATATGATGCCAGACCCACAGCAACGGGGTTGATTACTAACTGCACTCTTGAGTATCTATGGGCAATTATGGGCAATAAATGCTGATCTAATCAGTGACTCCAACATTCTGTGAATGAAAAAAAAAGAGGCACTGGGCCCTGACAACATTCAGACAATAGTGCTAAAGACTTATGCTCCATATCTATCCATGTTCCAAACCAAGCTATTCCAGTACGGCTTTGACACTGGCATCTAACCAGGAATGCTGAAAATATATGGGGGCAGTGAACAAATTCACCCCAGAATAGTCCCAAAACTCCTATGAAATTTTAATCACAGAGAAAACCAAATAGAGAAACATCATCCCTGTGTGTGGGAGAGACAAAATCTGTGAAGATCTGCACCTCCAATCACAAATTTTGCCTGATCACAGGGGCCACAATGCAGCTGAGTTACAGTAGCTGGGATATTCAGAGAAGGTGACTATCCATCGGGGCTGGACCTGAGTGTCGGGCTTTAGGGTTTTTAGGTTTGGGTGGCAAGCAAGATGAGACTTTAAAAAAAAAATGGAACCTTTGGAATTCATAAAAAAAGAATGGAGTATAAAAGCAAGAAAATTATGTTAAAACCTTTTGAAACATGGCTTAGGCCTCAAATGGGAAACTGGGATTAATTCTAGTTACCGCACTTGCATGGTAGATGATCTGGAGACTTTCAGCATCATGCCTTGGGGCCACATTGAAATAGCCACAGGATAAGCCAACAAAGGTAGTTTCTGAAGAAGGGTCCAGACCCGAAAAGTCAGCTTTCCTGCTCCTCTGCTGCTTGGCCTGCTGTGTTCATCCAGCTCCACACCTTGTTATCTCAGACTCCAGCATCGGCAGTTCCTACTATCTCCAAAGGTAGTTCCTGTCCAGATTTCTCTGGAAACTGCCCCAGTGTACAAAGTCACTGTCAGGAGCTGCCTAGAAATGCTGTGGACTGTTCCTAACCTGCCTGTTTGGGAATTGGGGTGGAGGTGGGGTTGAGGGAGGGGGTTTGTTGTTTGTGATTTGGCATTGCTGTGGACTAGGTTGGTTAACAGGAAGAGATTCAAGGAGCTTTGCTGGTATAGCAGTGGTTACTATCATAGATTGGGATATTTGGAATAGTGCCACAGGAGTGCCACATTTGAGATGACTGATACAGATGCCTTTAAAAGGAATCTATTTGAACACATAAGGGGAAAATGAACAGAAGGATATGCTGATGGGATTAGATAAAAAGAGATGAGGGGAAGTCCATGTGTTCTGTAGACACCAGTGCAGACCAGGTGGGCTAATTGAGCTGTTTTCTATGCTGTGGCTTTATGTAATTGTATGGAAGGCCACTGAGGCAATTTATTCATGTCCAAATGTTTCATCTTCATTAATGCAGTTTTCCACTGAATGTAGCAAGAGGGACTAAACAACCAAACCAGATCACATTCTCCCACCCATTCTGTCTAAGCACGCACCTGTATTTTTTTTTACTGGGAGGACATACTATCTTTCGCATTTTTCCTATTTCCTCCTCTCTTTATTTATGGTGACGATTTTTACTGGAAAGCAGTGAATAGTCCCTGGTGACCATTCACTATATTGCCCACGTGGCTGTTCTATATGTGTGAATCTAGGCAACGGCAACAGTTTTATACAGCACCTTCAACATTGGAAAAATATTTCAACAAAATTTACAGAATAGCAATCAATCACAATTGACAATGAGCCCAAGAGGAGCTATGAGGAATGGACTGTTCTCAAGGCAGGTCTTTTAGGGAGGTTAAGGAAGGCAATGCCAGAGTTTAGACAGCTGAATGCTAGAATTGGTGGAACAGAGTGTTCTCTGAGGGCTTTTGGCCTGGAGGAGATTGCAGAGGTAGGGAGAGATGTGCCTCTGGAGAATTTGAGAAGGTATACAGGTGATGGTAAATAGGATTTGGTGTGGAATTGGGCATGGTTACCAGCAGAATTTTGGATGAGCTAAGTTTGTGGAACGTCAAAGGGAAATTTGGAATTATTGAGGTTGGGGATAATAAGATACTATCAAGCTATTCAATCATAAAGTCCACCACAATGCTGTCCACTTGACATCCAGACACAAACACCTTCCACAAGAAGAAGGGTAACATTGACTGCTCCTTTCCTCCAGATGCTGCTTGGCCTGCTGTGTTCTTCCAGCCTCCTGTTTGTCCACCTTGGATTCCAGCATCTGCAGTTTTTTTGTCACATACACCTTCCACCACTGGTGAGTGATCAATAGCAGGGACTCTAGTCGATCTCTTTATGCCTACCCAGGCAAGGATTAATTAATGTGCCCTCTCAGTGAAGTTAATTTTAGACTTCAGTAGTTTTGCACGGTGCAGCTATATCTGCAAGACCCTTCAAAGGAGTCGCACAACTTTCAATAGATGTAACTAAGTAGAGATGAGGAACACAATACTTTCCCTCATACAGTAACACAAATGGCAGCTTAACATTTGCAGCTCTGATCACGAAATGAACTGGAGATTAAACATGATACGTTCCTGAGTGGACGAGAGGCAACTACAACAGAAGATGCACCTGTCCAACATGACATCATTATGTTGCATGGAATATTTGTCTGTAGTATTCAGAGGTGGAATGATGCATCTGCACTCAGAGAACCTGTAGCAGCATCTGGATACCTCCACATGCATGGATAACCTGCCTACTAACAGATTGAGCCTTTTGTGAGGAATGACCCTGTGAAACTAATGCCAAAAAAGTCAATACTTTTGGAGAAATGTGGAGTAAATGTGGAGAAAAAAAGTGAAAAGAAAAATTGTAAGAAAGATTTATTGCTTTAACACACAAGGTCTTGAAAATAATTATCCATTCTGCTATTGTCAAAACTAGCATTAACTGAATGTTAGAGATTTGCAATCCTTCCTTGCAGGTGGTCTGACTATATGGCAGGTGCTGATGGATTTCAGTGGCTGGAACAATCTCACTTTATTGGGTTTTTTAAAGTTCAAGTTTCAGAGAAAATTCAATGTAGGGAATTCTGCAGAGCTTCTCACCTACCACAGCCTTTCCTATCTTAATTTTTCTTTAGTTCATTTATAGTCCTTTGTTCAGGAATATAAGAAAATAGTGTCATAACTAAAGTGCAAATGCCAAAAACAATATTTCCGAAATAAAACTGGAATTTTTTTTTTGTCTGTTCCAGAAAGCATGGAATTTATATCAGGGTTGCTTAGAAATCTGAATTTAACTGGAAGACAACAGATGAGTTCCTTGTATAGGAAGGAAAGGTAATTTCCTGAGATCCTTTATAAAAACAAGATTCTAAAAACTGTCCAAGCTGGTTGAAGTCAGAATGTGTCAGAGGCTAGCAATGAATAAAATGCTTGGAATTTCCACTCTGATGGGGAGCCTGGGCCAAGAAAGAAAAGGCCAGAATGTCTTGCTAATGCAATTGCACACACGAGCTGGCAAACTACTGATCTCGGGTGATGAACAGACGAGACTGCTCATAAAACCCACCTCCTGTGTCTGCAATATTAAAAAAATTACAACACGGAACAATATGTTTGTTTGAGCAAGTTTTATTATTCTTTCCGGTCTGGGAGTTTTCTCTTTTTATCAGAATAATGTTGTGCTTACTTAGACATGTAGGTATTCAGCATGAAAGTGAGGAACTGTGTGATTTGCAGATTCGGCTGCACAGACTGGAAACTTGTTCCAAGAAAACTGACCAAGTTGTGCGGGCATGTTACAGTATGCGAGACTCAGGAAATTTTGTATCACATCTGGCCAGACAGGAGATATTTTGCAGCAGTCATAGACTATAGGAGCATTTTACTGTACAGTGGAGACTGAATGTGTACCTGTTCAGTGAACCAGACTTCTCCAGGAGGTGGGGTGGCTGTTGTGGGGGGAAGGAGATTAGACAGGATAAGAGGGATGTTTAGTCTAATTGTTTTATCCGACTAAGAATTTGAAAAGTCTGTAAGAATCCCAAGTATTGGATGTAACTGAAATGTCTGGTATGTTTGGTCTCTGCACAATTGCACTGTATGTGCTAAATGTTTTCCTACTGAATTGTTGAGATAGGTGAAGAAAGTTAATTAAAGCCCAAATTTTTTCAAATTCTTATCTCATTGACACAATCATCTCCTAATATATTTACCATTCTTAAAATAACTTTTGTTTTCTTCCTCCCTCAACTTCCTGCCTCCTCTCCTAATAGCTGGAATGTAGTTTCTCTTGCACAAGTCATTCACTCCCATAGTCATTCTTCACCATGACTATAAATGGTAATTGCCAACAACCTATTCAATCATTAAAGCCAAATCCAGCCCTGTCTTCACCTGACATTCCAACATGGGCTGCTGGTTGATGTTTAGGAACAGGCAACCCTAATTGTTCTTTTTTCCTTCATGATGCTTGTGAAGCTATACAGCAGCATCAAGTATCACCTTCATCAGAAATGCTATGAGAGAAGAAAAAGCAGTCATTTCTGAATGAGGGCCGCAATATTTACAAGCCATACAAAATTAAAGACTGATTTGCATTTATATGTTTTCTTGATCAGAGGATACTCTATGGCACTTCACAGCCAATGCGATACCTCTTGAAGTTTAATTTCAGTTTAAAAGGTATGATGGTGCTTTACTTTCAGTTCAAAAGAGTAGAAACTATTATGTTGTAGGAAATGTGACAACTAATTTGTGCACAGCAAAATACTACAAACAACAATATGATGATGACCAAATAATCTAATTTTATGATGTTGACTGGACTTAAATACTGGTCAGGGACACCAGCAATAGTCTTTTGCACTTTCTCAAAACAGTACCATGGGAACTTGTATGTCTACCAAATGGGCCCTCTGTTTGAAGTCACATGAAAAGTAGCATCTCTGAAAGCGTAACACACACTTAGTATTGTGCTGGTGTGTCAACCTAGATTTTTGTGTTCAAATCCTTAGGATGGACTTGAACCCACAACCTACTGACTCAAAGGCAAGACTGCTATTCTGAGTCTTGTGGAAGTTGGCGGGGGAGGGGTGAGGGGGTTTGGGGGTGTGTGTATGGTAAGAGGGTGGCTGATTGTTATTTGGCTACATCCATCAGATGTAGACAGTATAATAGGGACACTGGTGAGATGAGGAGCTGAATGGAGAATTAGTGTTAACTTTATAAAAACCGAAAAGAACTACGGATGTTGTAAATCAGAAACAAAAACAGAAATTGCTGGAAAAGCTCAGCAGGTCTGACAGCATCTGTGGAGAGAAATCAGAGTTAATGTTTTGGGTCACCAGACCTCTGATTTCTTTCCGCAGATGCTGCCAGACCTGCTGAGCGTTTCCAGCAGTTTCTGTCTATGGTAGTATTAACTCTATATGGGTAATTCTGCCCCTGAGCTGTATTTAAACTGGGTGATATTGTGTTAAGCAATTAAATATTATTGTTTTGCACGATCACCAAGTTCATTTGTGGCTGTAACAATGACCGGCCTCTTTCTTAAATATTTGCTGGAGGCAGGCTATAAGTCATTTATATACTTCTTTCAAAAGAAAATAATATTAATGTATAATTTTTAAATTTGCTTTTTTTCTATGAAACAACCAATCATGGTGATGTATATGTTGCATTATTATCGGTGTTAGTTATGGTAACCTTACATTATAATGTGGCAGCACAACACAAAGATGGTGTAGAAGAAAATACACATTTTTACTGTTATTTTTTAATTCCCCTTCTCACCGGCCATCCATAGTGGAGGCACAATCCTGCAGAGATGATCAGTCTTGATTACTCGACCCAAGTAACAATTCTTTATGCTAGGAGTCTAAATAGGGAAGGTATTTGATAACGGAAAGCTAGTGTTGAGGTTATTAGGAATGCACTGAAAAGTGCCTTTGCCTGAGCTATGCATTTTCAAGCCAGACATTCCCAGATAGCAATCAGTGGTAGTATCCCTAACTGATTTGCTCTCTATCTAACCCAGACATAGAGGTTAATTGGAACAACCTCCGTGTGACCTAGTCAGCTAACTTAACACAGGATAGGCCTTCCCAGTCTGTGATTCAGTCTTATGCAGGGCAGTGCCCTCAGATACAAATAATTCATGTTTGGATTAACATCTTCTGTCCTAGTGATGATTTGAAAAAAACGTATGCTGTTTTATTGTATGTAAGTGTTTGTGTCAGTGTAAATATCCTTCAATATTTGCACACTCATCACGGAAGAATCCTATCTTAAAAATTGGAGTATGAATATATCAGGATGGCAGACTTTAAATGACTGCTATTTGCAGAAAGTACTTCCTTATCTGTGAGTCACAACATATTTAGTTGCAATCAGATGTCTGCTAATTATTATTCAGTGAGATAGATGTTTAATTTGAATTTCTCTGTACACATACCTCATAACAAATTGGAGTTAAAACCAGTTACAACTCCAAATTATTTGTTAAGTCCCATTGCACCCAAACACCCAGTCAATTAAAATAGTTTTAAGCAATAATGTCTTAAGGTGCTGATGCAAAGAAATTGCCCTGTTTTTGTAATGGGTTGATGGTATAATACTGGAAGAATAGAAAAGCAACAAATAAGTTCAGGGACGATTGTTCATGCAATTGTGGGCTTCCCCGATGTATCAACAAAGGCTCTCCAGATGAATGAGTCAAAAAACACTACTTTCTATGACAGAGTGAGCCACCTAGCATTCAAGCAGCTGGAAAACATAACAGCCTCCTCTGTGGGGATGGCAATGCCTACATTGTCAGCTGTCCTTCAATTTAAGAATTACATCTGCACAGGGTCATAAATTTCTGACATGGGTCTTCAGGCACAATTCTGATGAACAGATCTTGGGACAGAGGGAGCAGACAAAATGCTCATGAAGTAGCAGAATCTGAAGAACAGGACTTGCCTCCTTTTATTTTCCTTCTTTTACCTCCACTCTGTCTCATCATTCCAGTATTTGGAGCTTGATATAGATTGAAAGGCAAGCAATCTCCATCACAAATGATTGGTAACAAGTTCACCCACCGATAATGCCAATTCTTCATGGAGAGATTCAGAATGTCTTTGTAATGCTGGTCGTTTCAGAGTTGAGAAAGCAGGACAAGGGGATACTTTACGGCAAACTGGACTCAGTGTCCTGTCCATTGTAGTTGATTTTGTAGGAGTTTTGCCTGAATGCTTATAGAGCTGGCATTTCTTTTCAATTATATGTTCATGAGATGTGATCATCTTTGTATTTATTGCCCATCCCCAAATGCCCTTGAGAAAGTTGGTGAAGGTTGCCCTCGGCGAGCCGTTTACTTGAACCACAGCAGCCTTGGTGTATCATTACACCCAAGTGCTGTCTTGGATGGAGTTCCAGGAATTTGACCAGTAACAGCAAAGGAACAGCGATATCATACCAAATCAGGGTGGTGTGTGGCTTGTTGGGGGGAATTTACACAGGATGGTGAAGGCCTGCTCCCATGGATCCGCTACCTTTGTCCTTTACGGTGGTAAGAGATTGCAGGTTTGTAAGGTGCTGCCAAAAAAGTCTTAGTGAGTCTCTACAGTGCTTCTAGTAGATGGGATGCACTGCAGCCACTGTGTGATTGTGGTGAATGAGGTGCCAATAAAGCAGATTGTTGTGTCCTGATGGTGTTGAGGTTCTTGAATGTTGTTGAAGCTTCACTCATTAGGCCCATGAAGACTGTTCCATCACACTCCTGACTTACGTCTTGTAGGGGATGGACAGACTTTGGGAAGTAGGATCTGAGTCACTTGTTACAGAATTCCTAGCCACTGAGCTGCTCTTGTAGCCACAATATTTATATGACTGGACCAGTTCCGTTTCAGGTCAATGATAACCTACAGGATTTTGAAAGTGGGAATTCCAGCTATGGTAATGACATTGCATGTCAAGGAGATATGGTTAGATTCTTTCTTGATGAAGATGTCACTGCCTAGTAATGTATCACTATTGCTACTTGGTATTTATTACCAGAAGAAGGATGCTAGCTTTTGTTTGACAGTCCTTCTATTTAAGCTGGAGGATATGGTTGAAGCGTCCTTGATGGAATGTCTTCACTACTCTAGCATGTCTCATTGTAATCAATGCCTGCACTGAGGCTGGTACTAATGCCTCTCTTTAGTTTTGTAATGCATCCAATAGTGAGAGTAGCTGTGCCTTAATTTCAAAGACGATGAGACTGGCTTTGGCAGTAATCCAAAAAAAGGAAGTCTTGCATTTACATGTTACTTTTCACAAGACATTCCAAAGTGCTTTGTACTCAATGAGGACTTTTTCAAGTGTAATCATGATTGTACTGTAGTAAATTCAGCAGTGAATTTGTGGAGGGCTAATTCCTACCATCTACAATATGATAATGGAATTACCTGTTTTTGTGACATTTGTTATGGGAATAATTTTGTCCAGGAAAGCCGCAACAACTTTACTGTGCTTCTTTTATATCCACCTGAGCCGGTTGGCAGGGCAATGATTTAATGCCTGATCTGAAAATGACAGCCTAGATTATGCACTGAAGTTTCCAGAATGAGACTTGAATCTGCAATCTCCAGACTCAGAAGTGGGAAAGCTCCAATGAAAAGATGGGTAACACCCAGTGGCCCTTTAATATTCAGCAACTATTGCTGGGTTGCAAATCTGCATCATTTATATGTGAGCTGCGCAACATGATAATTATACAAAGATGCCTCATGGTTAAGTCAGTTCACCCAGTGAGCAGGTGAGCCATCAAGGTCATTTCAGCCATGACTAGCTAAGATGAGCCATTTGGCTTTCCATATCAACACTGATTCTGTGAAATCAAGACATGTTATATTTAATGGGATGAATCTTAATTTTCTTTTGGCTAAGTTACATCAAGTTTTTTGGAGCAATTTTGCTGCAAAAGCTTAGTGTGATTACTTTCTGCATCGTACCAAACTCATCTCATTAATTATCTGACCCATGCTGTCTTTCAGGTCTAATTTCCACCCCATCCTTCCATGTAGTATTCGCACGATAACCTGCCACTCAATGGAAATACACTGAAACACTGTGGTCACTTGTGCTCGACCCATCAAAAGAAGCTCATTGTGCATCTAAATAAGCAGTGGCATGCCAAAGATGCCCTGCCTGGTTAAGGATGGAGTCTGCCCTTGTTACAATGCCTTTTCATCCTTGGGCGGCCTAGGAAATTTTGGCATGTCCATAAGGGCCCTCACCAACTTTTACAGATGCACCTTTGAAAGCATACTATCCAGGTGCATAATAGCCTGGTATGGCAACTGCCCTGCCCAGGACCATAAGAAACTACAAAATGTTGTGTGCACAGCCCAGACCATCACTGAAGCCAACCTTCCTTCCATGGACTCCATTTACATTGCAGTGGAAAGGCTGCCAACATCATCACAGACCCCTCCCACCCCGGTAATATCTCCTACAACCTCTTCTGTCAGGCAGAAAATACAGAAGCTTGAACATGCACACCAACAGATTCAAGAACAGCTTCTTTCCTGCCTTTATTAGACTGACGAAGGACTGTCTAACTTCAAATAACATTGATCTTGCTAATGTTGATCTTGTTTCACACATCTCCTGTCCAGTGTAACCTGTATGCCTCACTGTATCTAAGCACCCTATGATCTGTAGGTACACGTGACTAAAATAAATCAAATCAAATTAGGGAAAGGGAGGATGGCACCCGAGTCTCCAACAGGGACTGGACGTCCTAGTGGGTGGAGAGAAGAGCAACATTCTCCTCCCGGAAGATCAGCAGAGGATGCCGTGCTACCAAGACCCTGTCAGCCTTGTCTGAAGTCGCCACATGGGTCATTGCTGACTGTAGGGTGCAGAGGAATGGCTATTAATGCAAAGAGAAGGTCAATGACATTCTCCACTCTGCCAGGTTAAGTGCCACACTTTTCTGTCTGCTGGCTCACACTCACGCCATCTCTGCTATTGCACCCACCTCTCACCAGGGTGCAAGCTCTGCCACTCTCACTGTTGCAATACCTTCCCTCACTCACTGTACCCACTTGCACCCTCCTCTCCCACTAACCCTGCATGCTGTGTGTGCTGCCCCCTCAGTCCTTCAGTACATCTGACAATCTTTTCGCCGCATGCATCAGCACTAATCGCTGTACGATCCACTGTAATTTCATTCATTTACACCCCTTCTTCAATTACAGGAGAAGACCATTCCCAAAAGGACAGAAAGAGCTGGTACTGTTGCAGGATTGCCTGAAATCAGTGCCCTCACTGACTACGGGGACAGAATCCTTGATTTCACAAGGACTGTGACTGCTGGGATTCTAAACCATCCATGTCTTGCCAAATGAGTATGTTTTACTCTCAAATTAACCCCACTGTCACCCTTAATCATTGCACACCACTTCTTATCCAGGCCACAATGCATCTCTCTCATTCTGACTCTCTTTTGTCTTGCAAGTTCTGCCAGCCTCCCCATAATCTCTGCAGAGAAGCGGCCACTTCCCCCAGAAGAGTCCTCCTGGACCTCTGAGGACAAGAGTACTAAGGCCTCAGAAGAACCATCAGCAAGGCTGCCTCCTGCACCCCCACCCTCGAGCCCAGATACTGACACCTTAGCAGGAACTGTAGATGTAGAGAGTGTGGAAATGCAATCTGGTGAGCATGTCACAGTGACAGCTCCATTGCTGGCTGAGGAAGAAACAGCCCTTGCTACTGGCATTCCGAACACTGCTCAGCACTAGGCAGGAGACAATCCTGTGGTGTTACATTCATAGATTTCATTGAAATATACGGAGCAAAGCAGCAGCGGCAGACAGGCATCTGGGATGCAATGACCCTCATTACCCAGAAACTGCAGTAGTGCCTGCCTGCCTGCCTCCACAATAAGATCCTCTGCAATGCCTGGCCTGTCTAGACATAAGTGCCCAGGGCTGCTCCAACAAACCTCCAGCGCCAATGTACTCAGCAGCCTCACAGGCTCTCTCCATGTCCATCAAAGCAAAATACTGCAGACACTGGAAAACTGAAGGAAAAACAGAAATTGCTGGAGAAACTCAGCAGGTCTGGCAGCATCTCTGGAGAGAGAAACAGTGTTGACATTTCGAATCTAGTGCGACTCTTCTTAGAGTTCTGAAGAGGCGTCATCACAGACTCAAAACACTAACTCTGCTTCTCTCTCCACAGATGCTGCCTGACCTGCTGAGTTTCTCCAGCAATTTCTGTGTTTGTTCTCTTCAGTCGAGCTGCAGAACCAGGGAGTTCACTGAGACATTGTGGAAGAAAATATAAAATGTGTAGAAAGTACTTTGGATGTAAAAGGCTTGTACATTATACTCAGTTTTTACATAAACAGTTCCTGCTGTTAACTTTCATGTTTTTATGAGTCTCTGTATAGGCACTAAAAACGTTTTCACATTATCTGGCAGCACTTCATGGATGGAGGTCTGCGCTGAGAGCCTACTGCACCATCTGGAAACAGAGGAACATTGCATACACATGGCATTGGGTCATGGTGCCACTTTTGCCCCCTCCTTCTTCAACATTCCTACTGTTTGGTTCCTGCAGTGTGCAAAGGTGTAGTTGTTAAAGAGTTGTACGGCAGTGGCTGTGCCAGGGAGCTGCAACACATGGAGTCAATAATGTAGGAGGGCCAGGGAGTAGGCAGCCTGCTTGCCTGCATGCTGTACATTGCTTGGACCTGTGACCAATGTAGTTTCTGTTTAAATGCCCTATAATCAGTGCTTGCTACAGCCCCCTCCCTCACAGGTCGAGTCATTTACCCAGTCCATTCCAAATATGGTCGCAGCCATTTTGATGAAGGGCAGACAAAATATAATGTGGGAAAATTTAAGGTTATGTCCTTTGGCAGGAAGAATAAAGGAGCTGAATATCATTTAAATAGAGATTGAGTGCTTGAAAACTGTAGCAAAGAGGGACTGGGGGTCCTCGTGCATGAATCATTAAAAGCTAACACCCAAATTCAGTGAGGCAAATTGAATGATTGTCTTTATTTCCAATGGAATGGTATATAAAAATAGGAAAGTCTTGCTAAAACTATACAAGGTACTAGTTAGACCACAGCTAGAATACAGTGAATAATTTTGATCCCCTTATCTTAGGAAAGATATACTAATGTTGGAGGTAATTCAGAGAAGGTGACTAGGATGATCCCCTGTATAGAAATTCAGTTTGAGAGAGAGCAGTTTGGGTCTTAAAACAGTGCCCACAACTTAAATAAGGACAATGGCAGAGGTATGAGGAAAGAGTTGTCTCAGAAAACAGTCTAAGGGGAAGATCAAGTAGATGAGCAGTGACAACATATAAGCAGATATTTCACAATGCTCAGCAAAAAAAGTATTCCAGTCAAAAAAGAAGGATGCAATAAAAGGATGAACCACCTGTGGTTTACAAAGATGGTCAAGGAGATTATGCAGTCAAAAACTAAGGCACATAAACTCAAGGTTTAAAAACAGGGAAATCTTGTTACAACTGAACAGGATTTAGTGAGGTCAGTACTACGTACAGTTTTGGTCCCCATATTTAGGAAAGGATCTCCTGGCATTAGAGGCAGTTAAAAGAGCTTCACTAGGTTGATTCCTGGGATGAAGCAGTTGACTTATTAAGAACGGCTAAACAGATTAGGCTTTTAATCCTGTGGGTCTAGAAAAATGAGGGGTGATTCTATTGAAACCTACAAGATTCTGAGGGGGCTTGACAGGGTAGATGTCGTGAAGATGTTTCCACTAGTGAGGGAACCTCAAACTCAGGACATAGTTACAGAATAAGGGGACACTCATTTAAAACTGAGATGTGAAAGAATTTCTTCTCCCAGAGGGTAATTTGTTTGGAGGAGAAGTTGAGTATGTTGGGCCTGTATTCATTGGAGTTTAGATGATTGAAAGATGACTCTATTAAAACATGTAAGATTCCCAGGGATTTTGGCGAGGTAGATGCTGAGAGATTATTTCCTCTTGTAGAATAGCCTAGGATCAGACGGCATAATCCCAGAGTAAGGAGTCATGCATTTAAAATGGACATAAGGAGGAATTGCTCCTCTCAGAAGTTATGGAATCTGTGAAATTCTTTACTGCAGCAAACTGTTGAGGATAGGTCATTATATTTAAGGCCAAGATAGACCGATTTTTAATCAGTAAGGGAATCAATGGTTAGAGGAAAAAGGCAGGAAAATGGAGTTGAAGATTATCAGATGAGGCATGATCTTACTGAACAATGAAGCACACTCAATGGGCTGAACAGCCTATTTCTGCTCCTCCGTCTTATGTTCTTAGGATCTTAAATACTGGAATAGACCAGTTAGGCCAAATAGCCTGCTACTGTGCTCTAACCTCTATGTATGTAAAAGGCATGTTTGAACAATACTCAGTTTCAATTTCCACTAAGTGCAACTGATCCAAGATTGACATCAACCAGTAAATGTTTTCAGTTATCCAAGTGCCTTTCAACACAGCACATCAAAGATAAGCTGATCGCTGTATTCTGGAGCCAGTTTCTGCAACACTTGTGCCTGAATACTGCAGCTGGCCAGTGGCATGCATGAATAATTCACTGAATATCAGGGCTGAGGATTTACAAATTCCACTGCGGTTTGGAGCTCTCGTTTTCATTCCTATATTTAGCTGTTTGCCGAGTAAAAAACATGCTACAGTTGTTACTGTGAGTTCCACAAGTATGGAATGCATGTTATTAGGGTCTGACCATGTGCTGTTTTATTTGAGAGGAAACTAATACCATTTAGTAAGGAGTAATTGTGAATTTCTGAATTCTTTATCTTTTAACAACTGTCAAATGTGCTTGTGCCTCATTTATATCTGTTGTAAAGATATCGTTGGTAATATCGTTCCTGTAATGGCCCAAATGCAAACTGTTTTGAACTGCGCAGTTCAGAAGGGACAAGACCAGAAAGGTGGGAGAGAAACTCAGCTGGTCTGCTAGCACCTGCAAAGAGAGGAAAACAGAGCTCAACTTCGATTCCAGTATAACACTTATAGAGTTATAGAGATGTACATCACAGAAACAGACCCTTCAGCCCAATTTGTCCATGCCAAACAGATATCCTAAATTAATGCAGTCCCATTTGCCAGCATTTGACCAATATCCCTCTAAACCCTTCCTATTCATGTACCCATCCGGATGCCTTATTGGAAACAGTTTGCCTCTGCCTTCTCAATCAATGCCATTTATGCTTTTGGACTTGTCTGTTAAAGGGCAGTTTGAGGGTTGGGACAAGCCCAACTTCTCCCGTCTCTTCACACAAAGTCTTTCACCCCAGTATCATTCTTGTGGGTCTCCTTCATATTCTTTCCACAGGAAGCCTTGGGTAGCATCCCTTCCTTTAGGTCACACTTTGGTTTCAAGTTCCAAACTTCTTCAGAACTGAAAGATGCTGCAAAAGTGATTGGTTGTAAGTTATAGAAAAAAGTAGGAGAGGAGGAACAAGGTGGTGGAAGTGCCTCATAGCAAATACAAAGGGAGTGCTAATAGCAGTAGAGATAAAGGTGAAGAATTGGTGTTTATGACAGAAAATAGGTCAGCTCTTTTGAAAACCAACTTATGCAAGCAAGATACTTGATTGTGGGGAGGGGGAGATAGTAATCAGAATGGAGGACAGAGTTAATGGTTTGAAGTTGTTAAACTCAATGGTGAATCCTGAAGGTTATAAAAATCTTAAGAGGCAAATGAAGTGCTGTTCCTCCAGCTTACATTGGCTTCTCTGGAATACTGCAACAGGCCTAGGACAGAATTGTGAACTTGAGATATTGAAATGTCAAGCAACTGGAAGGTCAGGGTCATTTTTATTGACAGAAGGGAAGTGTTCTGCAAAATGGTCCCCTAATCTACCAATCTGATCTTGCCAATGTTGGGGAGATCACATTGTGAGCAGTAAATACAGCGAACTAGATTGAAAGAAGTGCAAGTAAATCTCAGGAAATCATGGGGTTTAACCTATGGTCTGTGCTGAGTTAGAGAGTTGGGTTGGATTAGATTGGGTTGGAACAATGGACAAGCCTATGATTTGTCCATTGGCTCTACTTAGCTACTTAAGGAATTCATCCAGCCCCTGCTGGTGTTTTACCCATGGCTGCTGAAGGGCCAAGCCATGTGGGAAGTCCGGCAGCCTTAGCTGCATGGTCTGATATCAGACAAGGGGGACCCCAGTTTGCAGCTCCTTGGGTCCAACAGAGGCACCTTCACCAAGGTCACCTCTCCTTTTGGCCTTCCTCCCAGTCTCTTGAGCACAGTCCCCTGTCCTCCTCATTATTCTTGCTGAGGCTCCAACCACAGGCTTAATTGGGCTCCTCAGTTATGGTGAGGCTGCCTGTAATCCTAGCAATGGCCTCTGTGTCCTTCTAGCAAGATACAGGTGGAAGTCTCCTTTTAATGCATTTGATGTTGCTCATAGTGTTAAATTGGTATGGAACAGCTGTTGGCTGCATTCCTCCCGTTTTTTCTAATCTAGGGGCTGGGAGGGGGCCACAGACCACAGCACTCTGTAGAATCATGACCTATATAAAATTATTGATTATAGTTAAACCAGAGTTTGAATTAATTCACACAATGATAATATGAACCGATAAAAATTACTTCTTTCCTGCTGCGGTGAATTAAGTTCCACACAAAGAGATGAAAGTGCAAGGCCTCTAACATGGTTCTAACTGCACTTTTAAAATAGTCCAATAGAAGCAGAAATATTTATCACAACCGTTATCACACCATTACATATTGGTAAAGTAAGCACCATCAGACAGGGGCCAGAACTCAGATTTAAACTGCTGCATGCAATCCCAAAGCCATATGTTGCTGAACCCTAATCTAGACTGCCAGCCCAGGTTAGTATTGAGGGAGCTTTGCACTATCAGAGGTGATGTTTTTCATCTCAGATGAGATGTTAAGACAAGGTCCTGCCTGCCGTCCCAAATAGATGTAGAAAATCTCATGACACTATTTCAAAGAAGGGCTGGAGAGTTATCCCTGCTATCTTGGTCAATCTCTCAATCAACATCATAAAAATAAACAATTTAACTTACTGCTATTACACTGCTGTTTGTGCAGCCTTGCTGTGTATAAATTAGCTAGTTTCCATATTTAATCTAGTTTGACAGAGCTGCAAGTCCCCGTGCTAGTCACAGGAGCTGAATTTCTCTGAGGAATCCAAAACAAAACAGATTCCTGTAAAAGATTGGGAGTGTTGATACTCTTAAGTTTGAAAAAAAGGAAAAATGTCTTAGTCTGCAGTATGTAATTAATTACTTTGATGCTTTTGAAGAAAAGCAAGAAGAGATTTATGTGGACCAAGAGGAGACATTCTTGTGGTCATCTGTTATTTTTCAGGATTTCCAAATATCCATACTTCAAATTCAAAGCATTCTACACATTGTGAGAGCTTTGGAAACAAACAAACTCTTTCATTTTTCACAAATTAGAAGCTCACTCCAAGATCCAGTTGGGTTAACAATCATCGTTATTATAAAATAAATATTTACACTCCATATAATATTCTGTTAAGCTCTTCCTAGTTGTCCTCATTTAAGACCCTCCATAAAGCCTCCCTATTTGCACAGATGTTTAGATGTTATGACATGCCTTTGGGGCAGGTGGGACTTGAATCAGGATCTTCTGGCTTAGAGTTATGGACACTAGCACTGCACCACAGATCCCAAAGATACTGATTTTATCCTTCATGCATGAGGAGAAATATGGAAGGTCAATGAGCTAATGGACCATTAGCTGCTGTACTTTCCACCCAGTGTGGCTAGACTGTGATCAGTAGCAGCAACCATTTCTCTCCCTAATCACATTCTCCAACAGAACTGGTATGAGCCTTTGTTTTCATGCTCAAGTCTGAGTGGGACTTGAACCCATAACCTTCTGCTTCAGATGTAAGAGCAGTACCAAATGAACCAGAGCTGACATATTGGAGGGCACCTAGCATGTGATGCACACGCACTGAGTCCTTGACTTTATGCAGGGATAGGCTGGGAGTGTGGGATTGTTTCTGTTTCTCATGAGATAGTAGGGAGGAGGCATTAAGGAACCATCTGGGAAGGGACTCCTTGGATTACCTATCTGGCCGGTCCTCCCTACTGTTAAGAGAGGAACTAATAAGTCGGCTGTTTTAGTGACTTACCTTCAAAAATGTGGAGCTATATTAAATCTTGAAAACAGTCCTACCTATTTATCTGCTTCCTGCAGTCATTCACATGTAATCAAAACCATGTGTTTCCAGCAGTGAAAGGAGGAAAATAAAGGTGCAGAGGAACAAGATAATAAATATGTGTTAATTGGAAGTAAAAGCCTACAGAATCTTTTGATTCTCTACTTGAAACTGTGACATTTTCAATAATTTTTGCATATTTATTTAAGGCACAAGTTGAACGTGGAAGGAACACTTCTGATGGATCTGTAAGTAGGTCTAAGAATAGCTAATGGGCAATGTACAGGAAGGTCACCATGACCCTGCATGAATCATCCTTCAGGAACAGAGGCAAAGAAAAGGGATATAATATCTAAAAAATCTCTGGTGACATTGGTACAGTGGAAGGGACTGTTGGAAGACAGCTGGTGGGATTCAGGAGACTGACAATTGAAAGGATTTGGAAATAAATTTGTGAGAAATGTGATGATAGAGTGAAGGAAATACTTTTCAATTTGTTCCTAGAAAATTTCACCGTAGATTTTTGTACAGTATGCTTTTTACAAATGGGATGGCATGAGTTCAGTTCCACCCTTGGGTGTGGAGGTTGCACATTCTCCCCGTGTCTGCATGGGTTTCCTCTGGGTGCTCCGGTTTCTTCCCACAGTCCACAGATGTGCAGGTTAGTTGGATTGACCATGCTAAATTGTCTGTAGTGTCTAGGGATGTGTAGGCTAGGTGGATTAGCCATGCTAAATGTGGGGTTACAAGGATAGGGTGGGGGAAATCGGTCTGGTTGGAATGCTCTTTGGAGGGTCAGTGCAGATTTGATAGGCCAAATGGCTTCTTTCAGCACTGTAGGGATTCTATGAAGTGAGAAATATGAATATCAGAATGCAGATTTTCAAATAAAGGATCGTACAAATTTGCCCTGAAAATGCGTTGATGCTGTGAAGTGGGGGAGTGGGGTCAATTGTAATGCTTGAGACTGAGATCGATGCATTTTTGTTCAGTAAGTGTCTCAAGGGATGGGAAACAAATGTGGAATTTGAAGTTCAGGCCAGCCAGGATCAAACTGAATGAGCAAACAGGTTTAAAGAACTGAATGAACAGATTCTGATATTCCTACAATACATAGTGATAATTAGAGTTCACATTGCATTGCTTGCAGATGAAAACAAAATAAGGATTTTACTATCGTTCCTTCCATAAACTTTGATATCTCAAAACACTTCACAGCCAGTACAGTATTTTAAAGTTCATACGCTATTGAATGTAGTACTACATAGCAAATGTTTACAAACGATCAGTGCAAAAGAGTTATAGAAGTCTACCATACAAAAAAGGCCCTTTGGCCCATCAACTCTGCGTCAGTCATAAACCTGACTATTCTAAACCTATTTTCCAACACTTGAACCATAGCCTTGTATGCCTTGGTATCATAAATATACTTCCAAAGACTTCTAAAATATTATGAGGATTTCTGCCTATATCACCCAAAAAGTAGCGATTTCCCACCACTCTCTGAATGAAGAACTTTTTCTTCACATCCGTTCTAAATCTCCTGCCCCTCGCCTTCAATCCATGTCCCCAGGTTATTGATCCCTCCACCAATGGGTAAGATCCCTTCCTTCAACCCTACCAATGCCCCTCATGATTTTATATCTCAGTCACATGCCCCCTCAGCCTCCTCTGCTCCAAGGAAAACAAACTTAGTCTATCCAATCTCTCTTCATAACTCCCCATAACTTCATAAAATTCTCCATCCAGGTAAAGCTCCTTTGCTCCCGCTTCAGTGCAATAAATCCCTCCTGTAATGTGGATCCCAGAACTGCACACCATCCTGTAGCCAGGGCCTAACCAGTGTTTTATACAGGAACAAAAACAAAGTTGCTGGAAAAGCTCAGCAGGTCTGGCAGCATCTGTGAAGGAGAAAACAGAGTTAACGTTTCAGGTCTGGTGACCTTTCCTCAGAACCCTTCTGAGGAAGGGTCATCCGACCTAAAACGTTAACTCTGTTTTCTCCTTCACAATGCTGCCAGACCTGCTGA
>NC_063360.1:33141267-33166143 GCF_021869965.1 Rhincodon typus | reverse complement strand
GAGGAAGGGTCACCGGACCCAAAACGTTAACTCTGTTTTTTCCTTCACAGATGCTGCCAGACCTGCTGAGCTTTTCCAGCAACTTTGTTTTTGTTCCTAAGATGTTAGCTTGGTTCAAGTGGTAACACAAGATTGTGGGTTCAACTGTAGGACATACGCACATTGGTAATGCTGACAAACTCTGTTAATGAGGAGGTGCTGTATTATTGGAAGGAATACCTTTTGCATGAGACATGAATCCAAGGCTCTATCTGTTAAAGATTGTATTGTACTACTTAAAGAGGAACAGGGTGTTCTGCCAACATATATCCCCCAAACCCCTGCCCAACCTCAATGAAAACCACCAAATAAGAACACGTTAATTGGTCTTTCAAAAGCGAACCCACGCATTGTCCGGAAATCTGAAATATGAACAGAAAATGTGGGAAATACTCAGTAGGTCAGGCAGTATCGGTGGAGAGGGAAACATAGTTAATGTTTCAGGTACATCAACAATAGATCATTTAGTTTGTGCAGACTAACTGGGTGCAAATTGACTGCTATAATTGTCCAGTAACAGTACTGAATAAACCGATGCTTGCCCTTGAGGATACAATTGGGTGCTATAAATACACACACAAGACCTCTTTCTTCTTAATGCAGTGACAATATCATAGGTCTTTAGGTCTATAAATCTGTCCCTGGGAAAAGGGAGCATGGTTGTGGCATTCTTGATTGCAGGAAATTAATACATGGATCTATTTCACCATCGAAATATCATAATCTCCAAATTTAGTAGCAAGTGCCTTACAAGAGAGTGGCAATAATGGTAGAAACGTTAACAATTTGACAGTGCCTTTGTTTTGGAAAAGGGTTAAAAAGGTACATGCACAATACTTGCCAGCCAAGGAGCCTGGAGTTCTTCCTGTTCAGTTTCTGGTTTGCCCAATGATTCACGATCATTAAACAAATAAAAAAGAAATTGAGCACTTGTCATACAATAGTTGAAGTCCTGTTCAATGCAACCAGGACCTCGCATGCTGTGGGCAGAGATTAAACATAAAGATACTGTTGCCACTGTTTGTACAATCAGCCTATGCTCACACCCTGCCATCAACATGTGTCAGAAGCATATAATTATTAACATTGTATTTCTTATGCTCCCTGAGTTGGAGATGCCTCAAAGTCAATACCAAGTTGAAATGCAAAGGAAATTACCATTTTCTCAACCTTTATGCCTCTCACAGATGTATTTTTGTCCCAATTTGTTAGTGCTAATTTAATATAGCCAGTGGGTATATATTGGTAGTCACCTCCTCCAATTAGCTTTAGCTGAAATTACTTTGGAGGAAATTACATTTCCAAATTAAATATTTTGACCTTAATTGACATTCACTTACACATATAGAGACTAATAAGAATATTTTTTGCACGCCAAGTAGTTCCATAACACTTACAACATTGGACAGTATTTACAAGTCACAAATTGTGGAAATGGTAGAATTTTTAGAAAGAGCAATTTTAATCCTGTGCCTTAGATCATTTGACCATTTCACAATTTGACCGTGTTATCACCAGGTTTCTGCTTACCACCTTCAGTGTTTAACGAACTGAAGTCTCCTCAGTGAATGAAGTTCTTCTAATGCTGATGAAGGCCCACTCAGAGAGCAGAAATAGTAAAAAACGTTACCTTTGGAAGCAAAGCCTACTGGAATATACTGGTCATACTGAACCTGCATTTTGAAGTATGCAGGACAAGTCAAACTAGTATGTCTCATTCATGAGTAGATGAGGGCCTAGTGGTATTGTCGCTAGACTATAAATCTAGAGACCCAGGTAATGTTCTGGGGATCTGAGTTCGAATATCACCATGGCAATCTGCTGGAATTTGAATTCAATAATAATCTGGAAATAAGAGTGTACTGATGACCATGAAACCGTTGCTGATTGTCAGGAAAATCCCATCAGGTTCACTAATGTCCCCACCTTTAGGGAAGGAAACTGCCATCCTTACCTGGTCTGGCCTCAGTGTGACTCCAGACCCACAGCAATGTGGTTGACTTTTAACTGCCTTTGGGCAATTAGGGATGGGCAATAAATGCTGCCTAGCCAGCAACACCCTCATCCTGTGAATGAATAAAAAAAAGTGTTTACCTCCAAGGTAATAAATTAGCACCCCATCTTTATCCATCTGCCTCCTTGGCAAGTCGCAACAACTTTCCTTTATAAGGGATCCCTCCCCTTGTTGATATCTTTCTCCCAGACCAAAGGATTTGATTTTTTTTTAGAAAAAGGCTATTTAACAGGCTTTCTTGAATTAACATTGAGTTATTAGTTACCCAAATGTAAGAAGAAATAACACACCACACATATACACAGATTAGGAATAAGGAGTGTGAGTCCAGAAAAAGATAGAAGTTGAAAAAAATGCAATCAATCATTGAGTTGTTCGTGAAGGCTAGAGAACAGAATGTCATGTCTGTTACAGTGGAAGGTCCCGGTAGTGTTGGTTCGCTGGTAGTTAAACAGTTGATTTCAAGATCCTTGGCTTATTTGCAGTATGCCTGAAAGTCTTTTGTCCTAATTCCTTTTAACGATGACTAGCTGGCAACATTAAGAGCGAGAGAGTGTCTTTTTCCTTTCTTTACCTGCATGATGTATTTAATGGTTATTCTCAAGCTGTGCCCTTCACAGCACATTAGTCAACACACTAGGACATCAGGCCAGTGACATATAGACCAGTGGTTGGATTCGGTTGGAACCCCTTTTTATGTATGTCCCTGGAACATGTCTGCAGGAGATGGCTTTCTGCAGACACAGGGGTAGGTAGTAAGCCTCTTGTTATCTTCCTTTTTAGTCTTTCCATTTGAAGTTTCTGACTCTGTACAGGTGTGATATTCCATAGGGTCCAGGACCTTCAGTGAATTGACATCCACAGTCATTTTTTGACTATAACACTTCTCTTTTAAAAAAGCACTTGGAACTAAAAGTTCAAAATGTCCACAAGTACCTTGGGATCCTTCATCATGACAGTACCATCTACAAGATGAACTGCAGAAACTCACCAAGGATCCCCAACAGCACTTTCCAACTCGTGATCCTACCATCTAGAAGGGCAAGGGCAACAGATACTTGGGAACACCACTACCTGAAAGTTCAGATCCAAGTCACTCCAGTATATCTTGTTCCTTCAGTCTCACTAGGTCAAAATCCTGGAGTATCTCTCCAGGGAATGTTGCCAAACCCCCAAGGACTACAGTGGTTCAAGGAGGCAGCTCACGACCGCTTGCTCAAGGACAATTAAGGATGAGTAATAAATGATGGCCCAATCAGTGATGCCCACATCCTGTGAATAAATTTAAAAAAAAAGACACTTACTAAACCTTTAGGTAACCAGATATTATTCAGTATAATAAGATCTTGAGATCCGGTCATTTTACAGCTGTAAATTTGCAACTTTATTTTCTATTTGCCTGATACCTTTGGAAGGCTTCTATGCTTCAGCATTCGGGATATTAACTGTACCTGAACAACAGTCATGTTTACCACTGATGCACTCAATGCCGCTAGTATGCTTAGCAAATCCAATTTTTAAGGATTTCAGCATCTACAGTGCAACGCTTCCACCTCATTTACATTGCATTGAAATCCAGATTGACGTTCCCAGTGAAATTCTGAGGGAATGTTGCTTTATCAAGTTGTTGTATTTAAGAGGCGACTGAATTCCCTCTCAGATGGCTGATTAAAAATCCCATGTCATTATTCAAAGGAAAACAGAGAAGTTCTCTCTATGATTCGGCCATCAGTCGTCAAAACCAGATTCCCTGATCACTTATCGTTTAGCTATATGTGGAAACTGGCAATGCAAAACTTGGCTGCTGCATTTCCTATTTAAAACAACATTTTAAATGTACTCCATTATCTTAAAACATTTGGCATGTCCTGAGGCTGTGAAAGGCATTGTAGGAATGCAGTCTATCATTTCTTAATTACAACTCTGCTGCTTGCATTGGGTCTTCCTATTGCAGAGAAAGATGGGGGAGTTGGACAACACTGTCGAGTAAATGGTCAATTTATTTGAAGATGACAATGACACCAAGTCATTGGATATTGGGCATTGTATTTTGCTGAACAACGACTTTTCATCTGATAGCATCCTTCACGCAGTCAACCATCTTAAATTTTTGTGAAAGATATCTAGGATGCCCCACAGCATGTTTTTGGGGGATGGACTGAATGCACAGTTTTGTTTGATTGAGGAGTGCTGGCAGGGTAGATGTGGAGAGGATGCTTCCTCTTGTGAAAGAATTGAGAAATAAGGGTCATCATTTTTAAAAAAAAGGGTCATCTATTAAAGCCAAGGATGAGTCTTTGGAGCAGTCTTCCGCAAAATATGATGGAAGCAGCATCTTAATATATATTTTAATACAGAGGTTCACCTTGGGAAATAAGAAGGCAAGAAGTTATTGGGGCAAGCAGGAATGTGAAGGTGCAGTTACAAGCAAATCAGCCATGATTTTATAAAATGGCGGAACAGGCTTGAGGGGCCAAGTGGCCTACTTCTGCTCTGAATTCTTCTGTATGTTTGTAGGCTGTTGGGGAGGAGAATTGGCAGCGTGATGTTGTTTATGAAAGAGACTACTAGAAGTCAGAAACATAGTAACTGCAGGATTTGTCTCCAAAGGTGCAACATAAGAATGATATGCAATGTAATTTTGGAGGAGTGCTCAGTGACGCATCAACTGATCAGTTGGCATTATCTTTAATGTTAAATCAGCCTGAGCTATGAGACATTCTTTCAAAGTGCAGAGAAAAACAGGAGTCTTTCTGTGTAGTAATAAGGAGCTGACATTTTCACATCAAGTTGCACAATGAATCACAAAGGCCTATTTCTTCCCTTCCCCTTGTTCCAGCTGTGTGCATGCGATATAATAAAAGGGAAGCTTTTTTTTATCAGTGGGAGAAAGTATTCATTGCCGTAAACTGCAGGTGCTGTTATTCTGTATCTCCTATGCTTGTACGTCAGATAATAAATAAAGGTGTTCCCTCAACTTAGTCAGTGCCAAATATTTAAAAGAAGGCTTTGTTTTCAAGAACTTGCACAGAGAGTGACATTGAAACTAGATTCAGCTAAAAATACCTGATTTGGCTTGTAGTTCAGGATTAGCGATCCAGATAGAGATCAATTTATAGAGAATTGGCATGCATATTTTCTTTTTTATTTATACTTTGGCTGGCATACAATCTTCTCCTTCTATAACAGGCAGTCAACTAAAATGCCTGAATTTCTATCCTTTTGATTTCACCATTTGGTGCCAGGAGCACTACCTCGGATAGATCTTAACATTTGATATTCGCAAGCACTCCACAATGAGGGGGCATCACAGTGCATTCCAGAACTCCTCTCGTTTGAGGCCCACACACTAATGCTTTCTGTCAGAAGCCACTGAATTCTCATCAAAAGTAGGAATTCTGATGTTTTTCACCTCTTCCTAATCTAGAAAGACTGAGGCTAATTGCATAGAATGCATAGTGCAGCTATATACCATTCAGCCCCAAATGGTCCATGATGGCATTTATGCTTCACATAACCTCCACCCACCTATTCCTTTCTCATTTTATGTGTTTATCTAGTTTCCTCTTAAATGCATCTATGCTATTTGCTTTAACTAATCCCTGTGATTCTAAGTTCCATTTTCTAATTATAGCACCATTGAAATAACTCCACAAAAGCCAGTGTCCAGTATCCTGTCACCAAGTCACCCTTTGTTTACACATGCATAATACATGGCACTGACCCAGCTAGCCAGGTCCTCAGGTGAGCAGAACCCCTGACACTCCTGTTTATATCTATGAGTCAGGACTCCTTGATTGGACCAGATTAACAGCCCCAATCAGGGAACTCATATTCTATGCTATTGTTCCAATCACTCCATCCCTTGTCCACTAAGGCCTGGTATGTAGGCCCATTCTTTTTCCTGTAGCTTCTCCTGATGCATTTTTGCACCAGGGGTCCAGTTCCTTTAACTCTGCCTCAGATACTGGTAGCGTGCATCTGTCAGTAGCCTGCCTCTTGCACCCAGAGCATCTCAGCCAAAGCTCATCTTCTTCAGGCAGTAATGGCATTGAGGGTGCGACATCTGCTGTGTCCATCTTGTCCTCAGACATTTCTTCAACACTAGGTAGAGTGGGAGAACCCATGGGTTCTGACTGCCTTGCCAGATATTCTGAGCGACAGGTAGGTTTTGCTCCTGTCCTGTTTGTGAGGTTGCAGCTTTCATGTGTTCCATGTGCTTGTTCAGGACTGAATGTCAGTGCTATTTTTATCTGTTTTTTTGGATGTGATCTTCACAGCCAAAGTCAGTGTTTATTGGCAATTCTTAATTTGTCTTGAGAAAGTGTAGATGAGCCACTTTCTTGAACTGGTGCAGTCCATGTGGTGTATATAGGTACATTGACTGTGCTGTTAGGAACAGAGCTTTCACACAAGCACCAATGAAGGATCGGTGATATAGTTACAAGTGAGGATGGCATGTGGCTTGGACCGGAAGTTACGGATGTTCCCCTATATCCTTTACCCTAGTTATTCTAAGTGGTAGAAGTCGTGTGTGTGGCAGATACTGTCAAAAGTACCTTGGCAAGTTGGTGTAATGCATCTTGTCAGTTGTTTCCACTGCTGCCACTGTGCACCAGTGGTGGAAGGAATGAATGTTTAAGATGGTGGCTGGGGTGCCAGTCAAGCAGGACAATTTTGTCCTGGATGGTGTCCACTCCTTGAAGATTATTGGAACTTCATCCATCCAAGCAACTGGAGATCATTCTCTCACATACCTGACTTTTGTCTCCTGCCAACGAATGCTGTCATCCTGAAATCCTTCTAAGTACAAGCCTGAACTACACTGTTCTATGGCACAGTGGACTGCTTGAGCTCTTGCTGCCAAGCCAAGGGAGTCCAAATCATGGCCTGTTAGACACAAGTGGTAGTCAGACCCTGGTAATCCAGCACAGACAATACTGTTCTGTATCCACTTTTAATTCTTGCTCTTTGAGTTTTTTTTTGAATTCCATAGGGCTGGAAGTTTGGAAGGGTATGTTCTTAATGTTGTAGTCATTGCTGTATGAGTGTCAGTATCGGATCAGTGGTTGTACTCAATGTCACTTAGTCAGAAGGTTGTGGGTTGAAGTCCCAGTTCAGAGATTGAGCGTATATTTTTGTTTGACCCCTTTCTGGATCCCATTTTCTGGATGATATATTAAATTGAGGCCCCAACTATCCTTTCAGGTGGATATCTTTCTTCAAAGAAGAACAGGGGCAACCCCCCATTGTTATCGTGGCCAAAATTTATCCCTCAATCAAAATCAGTTTAAAAAAGAGTGGGAGCTTTTAATAGGTAAATTGGCTGCACCATTTCCTATGTTATAATATAATGAAGTTCTGCTTTTCTCTGTTCTGAAGAAGATCCATACCAGACTCGAATTGTTAACTCTGTTTCTCTCTCCATAGTTGCAACCAGATCTATTATGTTTCTCTAGCATTCCCTGCGTTTGTTTCCACTGTTCTCATTTTTGCCATTCACAAATTTACTTATCTGTGCAATACTTACTGCAAACCTTTTTGCAAACTATGAATCTAAATACCACCTTTAAAGAAAAATGTAAGAATAAACTTTACACTTGAACATTTGCAAAAATCACTGATTGTGACATTCTCCACAAATGTGCAACTTTACTGTTGTGACTGTGCTGCATTAGCCATACAGTGCGTTGGGATTTGAGTGTATGAAAGTTTCAAATTCAGAGCATTAAAATCATAAAAATTAGCTTGAGACAAGTGAAAACTAGTTGATTTAAACTATAAATGTGGCCCATAAAGCATGGTATGATCCCAGCAGCCCATTATGGCTAAAAGCTTGTAGACTCTGAATTAAATTGTTTGATTTAACAGTATTATCTCTTGATTTCAATGTTCACTGGATAACATAAATTCGAAATTAATCAGTTCAGAGAAATGTGACAGAAGAGCAGGCTTACAAACGAAACTGAAAGCCAAAAATGACACATTCGACGTACAGGGAAATGATGTGATGAAATATTCCAGCCACTGAGGCTTCCTTGCTGATGGGTGTCAGCAGATCAAGTCTCATGTCAAGGATGTTATATTATTAGTTTGCTGCAGTACAGTTTGGTTGCCTCATTTTGGTAATCCCTACTGTTAAGCAATACTTTTGGATACGGACAGAGCAAAAGATGTTGCCAGTGTCGGAGGGTTTGAGCTATAGGGAGATGCTGAAGAGGCTGGGGCTATTTTCCCTGGAGCGTCGAAGTTGAGGGGTGACCTTATAGGGGTTTATAAATTCATGAGGGGCATGGATAGGGTAAATAGACAAGGTCTTTTCCCGGGGTTGGGGAGTCCAAAACTATAGGGCATAGGTTTAAGGTGAGATGGGAAAGATATAAAAGGGACCTAAGGAGCAACTTTTTCATACAGAGGGTGGTGCATGTATGGAATGAGCTGCCAGAGGAAGTGGTGGAGGCTGGTACAATTACAACATTTAAAAGGCAACTGGATGTGTATATGAATAGGAAGTGTTTAGAAGGATATGGACCAAATGCTGGCAAATGGGACTAGATTAATTTAGGACATCTGGTCGACGTGGATGAGTTGGACCGAAGGGTGTGTTTCTGTACTGTATGTCTCTATGACGCTATGACTCTGAATAGTGGGAGCACATTTTCAGTTCTGATGTGAATTCATTGAAGATTTTATTAACTAATGTCACTGGTACTTTAATATACAGAAATGGAAGAGGTGGGGGTCTTCTGTTAACATTGCTGATCTCAGCACGGACAATAAAGGTTGGACTGGCCTGACCATTTTGGCAAAATGAAAAAGTAGACATCCGAAGTTTCATGTGCAGATCACTACCCAGAGAGCCCTGCACACAGGTTGGGGTTCTTTTCTTTAGAAAAAGAAACTGAGGTCTTTAAGATTGTGAAAACATTTAATGGGGTAGACATGAACAAGATGTTTTTATGTGCAAGCCATAAATAAATGATAGTTATTTATGATTGCAATAAGGAATTCAGGATAAACCGCTTTATCCAGAGGGTGATTAGAATGTGAAACTACCACGAGAAGTAGCTGAGTCAAATAACATCAATGCATTTATGGGAAAGTTAAATAAACACTTGGGGGCAAAAGGAATGGCAGGACATATTGATGGGCGTGGATGAAGAAGGAGGAGGAAGAGGATGGTGGGAGCATGGACATGTTGGACTGAATAGCCGTAACTACTCTCTGTGCCATAAATACTGTACTTTGTCATGTCACTGAATGTGCGGATGGCAGCTGAGGACAGGCTTGGACTAGGCTTGATGCCTGCCCAACTACAGTGCTGTGGTATCTCTATTGTCTATTGATTACATAGCTGAAGACTCTCCAGCATAAAAGAGCCATGCATCCATCCGTGTAATGCTCCAAAGGAACCTCTTCCTGTGATGAATGGATGACCTGTCCACTAGTGCCCATTATCAACACTCTCAGGATTAGGAATAAACTGGGGAAGACAACATGTTAAAATATCTGGGGCAGGTTAGAGAATCATTCTAGTTACTAGGTGCATCAGTATTGTACTTGTATCGAAAACAATCATAGCAAAGTGCCACTTCATAACTGCATCATAATATTAATCCCTGTGGAAGCTTGATTCAGTCAGTTGTATTTCTGCCTTTGAGTCAGTGGGTTGAAGGTCCAGAGCCACCTCAAGATGCATCACAGAAGCATTATAAAACATAAAAACCGAAAGAACTGAGGATGCTGCAAATGAGAAACAAAAACAGAAATTGCTGGTAAATCTCAGCAGATCTGGCACCATCTGTAGAAAGAAAGCAGAGTTAACGTTTTGGTCCAATGACCTGAGGTTGCATTCTGTGGAAGGGTTACTGGACCTGAAACATTAACTCTGATTTCTTTCCACAGATGCTGCCAGACCTGCTGAGCTTTTCCAGCAATTTCTATTTGTACATTATAAAACATGCTTCAACAACGAGCCACATAAGGAGATTCTAGGACAATTTGTCAACAGCTTGGTCAAAGAGGTAAGTTTTAAGAAGTAGCTGAAGGAAGAACGGAAGGCAAAGACGTTTAGGGAAGGAATCTCAGAACTTAGGGTCGAGGCAACTGAAGGTAAAGCAATGAGTGGGTGAGCAATTAAAGGTGGAATGCTCAAGCATTAGAATAGGAGGGGTGGAGTTGCCTCAAACTGTTGTGGAGCTGTAGGCGTTTACTGATGTAAGGAGGGGGCAAGGTCATGAAAACAAGAATGAGCATTTTAAAACCAAATGTTAAACCGAGGCCTTATCTGTTACATCAGGTCCATGGAACAAATCCTTCTGCGCAGTTTTGGAGATGAACAGGGAACTTCTCTCAGTCTCCTCCCCCATATTATTACCTAAACCAACACCAAAAGATTATCTGATCATTATCTCGGGGCTTTTGCTGGCAGCATCCAAAAGTTCAAATTGTGGAACTATTATTGCCTACCCTGGGTAGATTAGCTAAATTAGATTGAACCTGTAACTCGGTCTAAAGTTGAGCAAATTCACTAAAGCCACTGTGGGGGATGGTGGGGGTAGTCATTGCACGTATTTCAGACAGTCTCAGACACCACACTCAGAAATAGGACTGTTTGGGTCAGAACCAGACAGGTGTCAGTGTTGGAATCTTAACATCCTGTTTTTCCTGTTACATTTAGCCACTAGCTGCTTTGATCAGTTCTTCCTCTGCTGTCATGTCAACTTTTTTTATCACAGGACCAGCATTTATAATTGTTCAGCACAGGTCTTTCTTAATGCAGAGCAGCGGCTGAGCTTTTCACTATATGAGCTGGGTGATTTTCCCCGAAACAGAGAGATTGTTCAGTGCAAAGAGATTCCCTGTGGTCTCATGGTGAAGGGGAAATTGGCAATGCAGCAATAGTTGTTTTACCCTGACTGTTCACAGTCACTTCTATGTGAAAACTTAAGCCAAGAAGCTTCCTGTTCTGTGTGGTGGCTTCCTGTTCTATGGTACAATTTCTAAAAACAGTCCTAATTTCCAGTGTCTGTGACCTGAACATATTCAAAATGACATGTAGCTCAGCATTAACCGTCCACTGGATTATAGGAAAGTAAAACAATGTAATTAGAAATCTTCTTGTGACATTCTGTGGAAATCTGTAAAATGCATCATTTTTGTGCAGTGATGATCTCCTGCCTCACTAAATAAGCGCATTGTCAGCAGTGAGACTAAGGTCAATGAGTAGTGAGGTCCCAGGTTTTAATCTCTGGTCTGTTTTGAGTTGGACTGCAATGTCAGATTCCAGATAACTTCCAACTATAATAAAAACTTGTATTTATATAGAACCATTAACATAACAAATTAGCCCAAGGTGCGTTATAGAAACTTTATTGAGTAAATTTTGATTTCACAATCGGAGATATTAGTGACAAAAGGCTCGGTCAAACAGGTAGGTTTAAAGGAGAGAAGGAGGGGATGTTAGAGAGGTAATTCCAGTAGTTGTGGCCTAATCAGCTGAAAGTGTCACTCTCGGGGACTGCTACAGATAGGAGGTACACCAGAACCCAATAACAAGGGCCAAGGGCTCAGGGGAGCACTGCTCAGTATGGGGGCCCAGTGCTGGGCTGAGGGCCTGGGCCAGGAATTGCATTGATTTCTGTCCCTGACCTCGTCATACCCATAATGGAGTAATTAAAATGTGGCATGCCCAAGACACCAGAATTGGAAGAACACAGAGATCCCAGAGATGTAGCAAGGTCAAGAAATTTAGAATGAAGGTATTGATTAAAATGGTGATGGGTCAATATGATTTGTTGCAGATTACGATGCAGGAAACAGTAGCTTGAACTGCCACGAGGATTCAAGATTGAGGGGTGATAAGATCAAAGTGTTCAAAATGTTTAAACATGGAATTGGTGGTCGCAGTAAAAATATTTCTCCGATGAGCAGCTCAAGAACAAGAAGACAAAATCTTGAAATTACAGCCAGGCCATTCAGAAGGGAAATGACAAAGCATCTTTTTCTGGAACTTTCTCTCAGTGTGAAAGGTTGAGGGTCCTAGGACAATTGCATGTCAAAGAATAATATTTAAACTAAATTTTTGTTTTGGTAAAAAGAACAATAAGTCACTGTAGTCCTGTTCTCTCCTTAGAGAGATGACTGGTGGTGGTTTAACCTGAGGATCACTGCACCCAGTCGAGGAGACAAGTTGAGAAGGCGAGTCATAGAGTTATACAGCATGGAAATACACCCTGTGGTCCAACTCATCCATGCTGACCAGATATCCGAAATTAATCTTGTCCCATTTGCCAGCATTTGGCTCATATCCCTCTAAACCTTCCCATTCATGTAACCATCCAGACGCCTTTTAAATGTTGTAATCATACCAGCTTCCACCACTTCCTCTGGCAGCTCATTCCATCGCTGAAGCACCACTTTCTGTGTGAAAAAGTTGCCCCTTAGGTCTTTTTTATATCTTTCCCCTCTCGCCTTAAACCTAATGGGCAAATAGGCCGAGGAATAGCAGATGGACTTTAATTTAGATAAATGTGAGGTGCTGCATTTTAGGAAAGGCAAATCAGGGCAGGACTTATACACTTAATGGTAAGCTCCTGGGGTATGTTGCCAAACAAAGAGACCTTGGAGTGCAGGTTCATAGTTCCCTGAAAATGGAGTCTCAGGTAGACAGGATAGTGAAGAAGGTGTTTGGTACGCTTGCCTTTATTGGTTAGTGCATTGAGTACAGGAGTTACAAGGTTGTGTTGTGACTGTACAGGACATTGTTTAGGCCACTTTTGGAATACTGTGTTCAATTCCGATCTCCATGCTATAGGAAGGAGCAGGGAGACCAGAATTGCCCGCAGTATTCCAAAAGTGGCCTAACCAATGTCCTGTACAGTCACAAGACGACCTCCCGATTCCTATACTCAATGTATTGACCAATAAAGACAAGGGTGCCAAACATAGAATATGGAACATAGAACAGTACAGCACAGTACAGGCCCTTTGGCCCATGATGTTGTGCCGAACTTTTACCCTAATCCTAAGGTCTATCTAACCTCCACCCCTACCTTATGCTATCATCCATATGCCTATCTAATAGCCACTTAAATGCCCCTAATGAGGCCGACTCCATTACCCGCTCTGGCAATGCATTCCACGCCCCGACCACTCTCTGAGTAAAGAACCTACCTCTGACGTCTCCCCTATATCTACCTCCACTCACTTTAAAACTATGCCCCCTCGTAATAGCTACCTCCAACCTAGGAAAAAGTCATCATCATTTTCACTACCTCAGCTGGTGCAGAAATTGAACCTACACACTTGGGAACATGCTGCATCGCAAACCAGCCACCCAGGAAACTGAACTAATAAGGAGGGTAAGCAACATTGAGTTCCAGCTAGGCTCAGATTGACTGGTTTCACAGAAGAAGTTTGAAGGGCTGAATTTTATCCTCCTGTCCCTAAATCCATTTCCAGGGTCATTTGTACCTTCCTGCACTAGCTGGACTGGGCATCAACCAAATTTCCCTTTAAAATGTGTCGCTGCATGACCATCCAGCAACTACAAGTCTGCCTACAAGTCCAGCAGAAAGTGTCCCTCTAATTGACCACCACAGCTACATAAAATGTTGTAAATAGCCCACTCACGTACATGAATCAGCCACACAAGTTCCTAAAAAAATGAGTGTGTACTTGAGAGTAGACCCTATTTGCACTCAGAGTTCTTATTTCTGGGGTCTGCAGAAGAGTCACATCAGACCCGAAAGGCTAATTCTGTTTCTCTCTCTGTAGGTGCTGCCAGATCTGCTAGGTTTCTTCAGCATTCTCTGTGTTTGTTCTGATTTACTATTTTGCTTTGGAGGTTTGCAGAGATCTATCTTTAGCACTGTTATCTCATCGGTGCAGAATTACTAAATCGGAAAAAAGACTGAGCAGCCAAGTGGGATGCTGCGTCTCCTTTCGCCACTCCCAGTTCAATCAGCCAAAAGTTACACACCAGCAGGAAGAACTACTCTATGCAAAATTAGGAGACAGAGCATAATCAGACCAGTGAAGATTTATTTACATTTTTGATGGAAAGAGAAAGGTTTCCACCCCTGACACTGTTTGTAATTCTGTAATTTAGGTGGAAAATGTTGATTTGGGGATGAGTTTGAATCTGGCTATAGTGCAGTTCAAGATTACATAAGCTGGCTAACATTGACTGCCTGTGTTCATTTGGATAGGATACTGGAGACCATCTGTGGAAGCAAAATTCACCATGAGTCAGTACCACCGATTTAAAAAAAAAAGTTGGGTGGGTGGGAAAAATTATTTATAAAAAGTTATGATTGTGCTAAAATTATCTGACTAAGCAGTCTAGACTCAACAAAAGAGCTAACTGACTCATTACTTATCGATATTAACAGGATAGGACAAGACACTCCTTTAGAAGTGAGTACTGTACTAAGCTGTAGAAATTCCAACAATCTCCATAATTCTGCAACTCTCGCATTGAGCTCTGTTCGCAGTGACTGAATTGAAGGACCTGATCATTAGCAAATATGAGAAAGGTCATTAGAAGGATTTATGACACTCAATTTAGAGTTAATAGGTCCACAGAGGAAATTTGCTTTTGTTATAGAGGTCTTGTGACCATGTAAGAAAGCAGACATACATGGTGGCAGATGTCTGCGAGTGTTAGGGTCATTTGACTGTTCATAATTCCAGACTAATTGTGACCTATTCATTTGGAACTTGAAATAAAAGGAATCCTGGTGCTGTGATCCAAAAGAATGAGTGAAAATAATTATCTCCTTTATGAGCATGTGAAAGAGCTATCACTAGTCGATGGCTAAAGTCGGGGTGACATTGGACTCAACTACAGAAGGGTTTGTCAGAGAATTCCTTATTGATTCTATTCCACTGATTCCCACCACCCCACCTGCCTCTTAGAATTTCTTAACTATAAACACTCTATGACAAACATTTCCTCGCATTCTCCCAACGTTTTGTCAAATGGTTGTTGTGGGGGGGGTGAGGTTCCTTCTGATCCTCTGCCAAAGTTGCAACAACTAATCAGGAGAGTCCCCAGAGATCACAACAGTCGGACACTTGTTGCCTTTCAGATTAAACTAAGATTCTGTCCATCATCTTACAAGTGTAAAATGAAAGTACAAAGAAGTACAGGGGAGTTCACCCCAATGTCCTTATGGCCCCAAGCATTACGATGAAATATATTATCTTGTCATTTACCCCATTGCTATTTGTGGAACTTTGCAATGCACAAATTGACATTACATTACATCAACAATCACACATAACGGAGCTTTGCTGACATTTGAGCACTTTACGACATCACAAAGTCAGATAGGCACTATGTAATTGCAATTTCTCTTACTGTGCAGGTCTAAAGTCTCACAGTCAGCCTGCGTAGACATTTCTCCTTGTCACTAGTGCACAAGGTTACCACAATGCAATTTTAAATTCAATTCAGGATAGCATTGCTCTTTAGGTGTAATCCCAAGTGAAAATCTGGATGTGTTACTTTTCCACTTTTGCCTCCAGCATGTAGTTCTGGTCTCCCCAGAGCTTGCTGGCCTCTGCCGTGTAAATGCAAACAGATTTTGTATTCCAGCCTGGATCTTAAGACAGTGAGATAACTGTATCCTTTACCCACACTTGGCTTGGGATAGCACAGTCTCATTTTCCTATGAACCAGCTGCTTGACGAAGGGGGTGGGGTGAGAGCAGGCAAAAGGAGTGGATGAACACAAATCAAGCCAACGTAGCTTGGCAATGCATATGTGCAAAGTTCTACTGTTGTATCAAGACTCTAGTCGGCACAGTTGCAGACTTACTGGCTCCACTGGGTCAGGCACCAATGAGGAAAGCTCAGATCCAGTTTATTCTGCTGTTACCACCAGTCTCATGCAATAGGAGACTGAATGCACAACAAAAACAATCTTTCAAAAATAGCTGAAAGCAGTTTAAGTTGTCTTGAGATTGTGAAACAGTGATATTGCGGTAATAAAAATAGAAGTTGCTGGAAAAGCTCAGCAGGGTCTGGCGGCATCTGTGAAGAAAAATCAGTTAACATTTCAGAACGAGTAAGGATCACCAGACTTGAAACGTTAACTCTGATTTTCCTCCACAGATGCTGCCAGACCTGCTGAGCTTTTCCAGCAACTTCTGCTTTTGTTCCTGATTTACAGCGTCCACAGTTCTTTTGGTCTTTACTGTGTTGCAGTAATGTTAGTTTGTTAGTAATCCAGAGACCCAAACTAATGCACCTAAGGGGTGGGGGGGGTGGGGGAGGGGTTAGTGGTGGTGGGGAGGACATCAGTTCAAATCTTGCCACAGCAGCTGATGGCCTTCATAGAAAGAATCTGTTATCTTTACCTAGTCTGGCCTGCATGTGACTCCAGACATACAGCAAAGGGGTTGAATCTTAAATGCCTCTGGAAATCACAGAAATATTATGGCACAGAAGGAGGCTATTTGGCCCACCATGCTTGCACCAGCATGACCATCATTACCTAATGCCTATCTCCTGCTTTATCCCCATGCCTTTGCACACTGTTTGTGTCCAAATAATCACCTAATTGATTATTGAATGTCTCACTTGAACCTGCCACCACCACATTTCCAGGCAGTGCATTCCATACCCTAATTACTTGCTCAGTGAAAAAGTTTTTCCTCACTTCACTCTTGCTTCTTTTGCACATCAGTTTTAAGCTGTGCACTCTTGTTCCTTTTATAACAGTCCCTCTCTTTCTAGTCTCTCCAGGCCCCTCATAAGGTTTGAAAACCACTTGTGGCCTAGCAAGCTATTGCAGCTTATCATCCCTGACTGATAAGGTTGCTGACTGAAATTAAATGCGTTCCCGGAGATTTCATTACAAGACTTTTCCCCCATACCATACCCATTAGTTGGCCAACAGCCATCCTTGGGATGCAGTGCCTTTCTTTGTCAATTGGAAAGCAAAAAGACTCCTTGCCCAAATGAATGATACTTGACTATCAGCCACACAGCTTATTTTCCACCGTTTTAATTTTTTTTATATCTGATAAGGAGAAGTGTTCGAAGAAAATGACAAAAAAAATTGTGATTATTCTCTTGGGTTGTACAGAGCAGCGTCCCAGTGATTAATCTCCAATTCCTAGAAACTCCAGGCCATGTCTGGAGGGTTAGAAAGCTGACTCATCTTTGAAGCTTGGGTAGGGCAGCGGTGATACATTGGTAATTAGTAATCCATTGTCTCAGGCTCTGGGTGAACAGATTCAAACCCCGCCATGGCAAATGGTGGAACTTAAATTCAATTAAGGAAATCTGAAATCTCGTCTCACTAATGGTTGTTGTAATAAACCTATCTGGTTCACTAAGGTGTTTGAAGGAAAGCTACCATCCTTACCCAGTCTAGCCTACATGCGACTCCAGATCTACAGAAAATGTGATTGACCTTAACTGCCTCCTGAAATGGCCCTAGCCAGTCACTTGGTTCATGGCCAATTGGGAATGGGCAATAAATGCTGACACCCACATCCCATGAAAGAATCATTTTTCATTTTCTTTGTAAAACAAGCAGTTACAAACTGTAGAATGCACAGAATTGGTCTGCTTGGATCAGATATCAGCTCCCTGTAGATGTTCACACGTGGCAGCCGAACAATTGCATATACACTTGGCTACAGTCCTGGGATGCAACAAATCTGCCGGCTAGTTCTGACAGCAATATCCACTATAGTATCAGCATTTCTAGCAATAATGTATAAAATATTCCCAAGGTGCTTTAGAGCACTACAGGGTGTTAATGGACAGGGGAGAATCAGAGGGGTTTAGCGAGGAAATTCTCGAGCTTAAAGGATACAGGCGGTTGTCTGCTCAGCCGCTAATAGTGGAGAGATAAAACTCATGGCTGGACAAGAAGCCAGAATTAGAGGAGTATAGAGATCTGGGGATGTTGCCATGCTGGAGGAGTTTACAGAGTTAATGAAGGGGGGAAGGGAGGGGGTGCTGATCAGGCCGACTCAATGTCCAAAAATGTGGGATAAAATCTCCTGCTGAACAGAAGGGGAAAATAATTCACTTTCTTCTCCCTGTCTGAGGCACAGTCTGCACAAAAATCCAAGTATCACACTGCAGAAGTTAATACTTTCCACTGGGTCAGAACTGGGAGCCTTGGGTTTATTCTTTTCTCTTAAATTTGCCCAGATGAATGATTTAAGTTTCCATAAACTGTGACTGGAAACTTAACTGGAAAGAAGCATGCACTGAACTGAAGTGCAGGGAGTTTCTTAGAAGCAAACACCACGAAGAACAAACGGCAAACTGGGAAAGTAGGAGGGCCAGTGGAGGAGACACAGGGGCTCCAAGCTGGAACAATTCATGCTTCAAGACCGGCTGCTTGGTTTGTTTTACAATTCTTCAACACCTGGAAAGCATCAGCCTCCTTGCAAAATTGGCCAAGAGAACTTTCCATCCCTGTAACGATGTTTCAATATAATACAGTCAGTAAACGTCCCTCTTCATGTGCCTGAATTTCTCCATCATCCTCTCTTGTCCCACCACCATACCCAACCCCCACAACTCCTTTTATGGTATTCCTCATGCAATTTGGAATTTATACAAAAGCATTGCTGTGGATCATGAATGTCAATAAATGAGGTGACATAGACATTCAGCTGAAGATGTTTTATTTCTCTCTGCCATTATCCTACTCTCTTATTAGAGAGAGACAACTGGTGATGGTTTAACCTGAGGGTCACCGCACACCTTAGACAAGCAGCAAGGTTGACGGGATGTGATCTTTGTAGCAATCTCACTTGGTATGCGAATTGAACACATGCTGTTGGCATCTCTCTGCATTGCAAACCAGCTTCCAGCCAACTGAGCTAACTGACCCCTTGCCCTGCTAAAGGCAAACCACAGTCAAGTGTTTATAATGATGCAGCTCAAAGCTGCAGCTCAGCTGCTCTGTGCCAGCTGTGAATGCACCACTAGGGCTGTTGTTCCTGCATTTCAACGCCTTACAAGAGGCAATCCTGTGGCACAGTGGTTGTGCCCTCACCTCAGGACCAGAAGGTCTGTGTTTGAGTCTGACACCAGGACCTGTTGGCCATGGAAGACACGTTTGTAATTTGGCCAGACAAGCTGCCAACCCTTAAATCCATCAAATACATTTGGTGGCAGGTGACAAGAGTGGGAGAATTTCCTGCACAAGGCAATAACAAACTACTGCAACATTTTGCCCTTATTGTCAGCCAGTCCGATGGAAGTCCATGGCCCAGCCCTCAGAAAAGGGGACAGGAGAAGAGGCAGTCAAACCCCTTCCCTGGCATCCAGTCATTTCCAAAGAAAAGAAAGCTTAAGTTATAATTCTGCCTCTTGAAGAATTTAATGTATAGTGACCTGATAGGCTTTACTCCAGCAGCAAGCAGGAGAATTACTGTCATTAAATTCATGCCAGTGACCTGCTTGAGAAGAATTTCCAGTTACCCATGGTTCACTTAGTAGTCCTTCCAACACTGAGATAGTAGGTCCTGGCTTTGAGTGCCATTACAGAGACTTGAGGCTGCCATCTATCCTGAAACTCTATGGCAAAACTGATGGAGTTCTCCATTGTTGGTGATACTGTCTCTCAGACGAATTGTTAAACAAGATTCAGTTTGCCCTGTGAGGTGTACATAATCCCTCCAACCCACAAATATTATAGCAAGTATAAGGGAGTGCAACCACAGTAGATTACAAATATTAAGTAGCACAGAACTTGAATACTGCTGAAAAATGTCAAAGTTTGTTGAAGCTATTCATTTTGCACTCATCAGGACAATTCACAAGGAACACCAAAGTAAAGGGAAAACAACATCTATACTCAACGAGAGTAGATTACTGATTGGTTAGCAAGTGGACTCCAATTGGTGAAGACTTTGCCAAGAAGAATGCAAATTAATGTTTACAAAAAGCTAGGTACTGACTGTACCCAACCAACCCGTGTTTGCCACAATCTCAACACAGCGTCCAGTATTGGATGTGATTCTGCAATTGGACATTTGCTGCAAGCAATTATATTGACAAGCGAAATCAGAAATTTCTGGAGAAACTTAACAGGTCTAGTTCTGAAGAAGGGTATCTCTCTACAGATACTGCCAGACCTGCTGAGTTTCTCCAGCACCCACAGTTCTTTGTTTTACTTTGTTATTTTGACAAGTAATTTAAGCGGTTTGGCACATTTGCATGTACTGGGAGCTACATATATTAATACACAGGGTCATGTTCTTTGCAGACAGAAATATCATGTGCACACACACTGCCTGTTTCAATGCAGCAAAGTAAGTGACACAACCATTTTCTGCTTCATTTCTCAGGGCAATGTCTTGACCAAACAGAATCAATTTGCCTTGTTTAAAATTTAAACAAAGCTTAGCAGTTAACTGTCAGCCATCATTAACTGTTGCATTATTCACAGCTATGACTCTGCCAACCAAATGGCATGCTGTTCTCATACAGTATAAATGTTGTTTTCATTTTAATTTGGTTTTCTTGCGAATTGTCCTAATGAGCACAAGATGAAAAGCTTCAACAAAATGTGTCTTTTTTCAGCAATACAATACATTACTCAATTATTATCAGATTGTTTATCTGTGAGTTCTTGCTGTGTGCAATTTGGCCGCAATATTTCCTATATGAGAGTGGTGACAAGGGCTCAGAAATTGGCTGTAAAGATCTTTAGATATCCTGAGGCACCATATAAATGCATCTCTTTCTGTTTGCTTAAAAATGTCCCTTCTCTTACAATCAGCACACTCCCTGTTCTACCCCTCAGATTTTTTTACTTCCGATTCATACAGCAGCTGTTTTATGGTTGACTCTGTTTTCCACATATATCTTCTCTTGGCTTTGTTGCTACCCTGCTTTGATTTCTGGTTTGCATTCTTTAATCACATGGTTGAGAATTCAACTGGCCTGATTGTGCAACTTCTACAATCCTAAAATGTGAGGTTGATCCAAGTTAAAAAGATATTATCGGAAGCCTTTCTGTGCTGTTCCCAGATATTGCTCATGTGTACAGCCAGGACATATAAATTGTGAAACAACACTTGACCACTTGCTGCCAAGTCTCCAGACCTATTTAAATAATTTGGAAATCTGGAAGAACCCTCTTTAATTTTCTCAGCTCTGAACCGTCCCACATTCAGTGTCAGGAATTTGCATATTACTTGCTTACGTGTGTTGAACAAACACAGGCTACCACTGGACATTACCATGGCCAACCCTGTTTACAATCCTGCTTGACTATTAACCCAATGTCACTATTTTTCCTGTCTCAGGCAGAATCACCATTTACAGCCTCAAACATTTAAAACTGGACCTTATCTACAATCCAGGGCAAGTACCCACTTTGTAGTACATTTAGGCACAAGGCTATAGTAACTGAACCAACAAAGAACATAATGGTTTGTAAAGCAAAATGTGTCACTTCAGGGCTTCATGCTGTATAAAGCTAAGCCAGATGGACAAGAAGATCCCAGGCTAATTCAAGTAATTTCAGTCACTCTGGTGGTATAGAGTCTACGATACCTATAATGTCGACAGTGTCAGCCATGGGCTCCATACCCAGGGAACAGACCATTAATTTATTGTGTCCAAATTCAGACATCAGGGGAGGTCAGTACCAGGTTTTATTGTGATGCCCTCCACAGTCAACCAGCCTACCAGCACTCACTGTTAGGGTTGTCAGTTTTGATTAAGTCTATAACATAATCAGAAATTGCTGGAGAAACTCAGCAGCTTTGGCAATATCCATGGAGAGAAAGCAGAGTCAATGTTTTGGGTCCAGTGACCCTTCTTCAGAATTGATTAAGTCTATTTCTGGAGGTTTCAGCACATGACTTGTCCCCAAGCCCTAATCATTACTCAACCATGCCCAGCACAGTCTTCGTAAGCCAATTGGAAAGCAAAAAGACTCATTTCCCAATTGCTTGACAATCAGCCAAACAGCATTCCCCCACTCCTTCTCCCTGTTTTCAATATTCTTATATCTGGTAAGGAGAAATATTCAAAGAAAATAACAAACAGAAACAATCTTTTTTTAATGTCCCTGTGATGTTTTACTCCAGATATACACACAGTAGTGAACTGGAGATTAATCTTCAATTCCAGGAGACTCCAGACCAATCCTGGAGGTTTGGCAAGGCTACTCACCATTGAGATTTGAGACAAGGGACTGGCATAGGGGTAATGTCCCTGGGCTAGTAATTAAAGGAAATATATCATCCTTACTGGTCTGGTCTATCTCTGACTCCAGATGCACAGCAATGCTAGTCTTCTGAAATGGCCTAGCAAGCTACTTGGCTGTAACAAATTGCTACAAAATCTAAAGAATGGAGCTGTCCCACAGATTAGTCAAGCAGCAGCCTGATATGGTCATATTCATGGAATGTACCTTACAATGTCCCAGACGTCACCATCACCAGTCCTGACATAGCAGCACAGTGGTATACAATCATGAAGGGTGTGTGCTCATAGCCTTCAACATTGACCCCAGACTCCATCAGGTCAACATGAAGGAGGAAACCATTAGCTGACTACCACCTACCTTGATCCCCTTCAGCTGATGAAACAGTATTCCTCCATGTTGAAAACCAGTTGGAGGAAGCACTGAGGGTGTCAAGTATGAGTACAGAATATATTCTAGATGGGGGACTTAAATCTAACACTACTACTGATGGAGCTGGCTAAGGCCTAAGAGGACAGAAGATAACTTTTTCAAACGTCATATTGTTATGATTTGGTGTGTGCTGCTAGAAGGTGTGGTGAAATCATTTTCAAAGATTACTTTCAAAAAGGGTATTGAGTGCTTACTTGTAAAAGAAGATGGTTGCCGGGCCATGGGGAACAAAGGGTTGGCAATTCTGAAGAAGACTTATTGGACTCAAAACATTAAGCATGTTTTGTCTCCACAGAAGCTGCAAGAGCTGCTGAGTTTCTCCAGCAACTTTTGCTTTTGTTTCAAATTTCCAGCTTCTGCGGTTCTTTATTTTATTGAAAAGTTGGATTCATTTGATTACTCTTTAAAGAAAATTGCGCAAGCATGTTAGGCTGTTGTGTTGTATGATTCTACAATTGTTCGGTCTTCAAAGAATCTATTTGAAGCATAACTAGGCAAGGCTGTAGTCTATAGAATTCAGAGACAGCAAGGAATGTAAATAGAATGTGATGATGTAGACATGGACAGTGTGTCTTTTTGCTCACTGATTAAGGCAACAAAAGTTGACTCAGTCATGATGTTGCTTTCAACTCTAGCCTTGGGGATGGGATGAAATATGTGGGTTGCACAGCAGGATGTTTTATATTCAAGCTTACTTTAGTGGTTTTCTTTAAAAATATGAATTATTGATAACTTGGCCATCATAACACACAGGTATGTGGAGATTGACTCTGCCAGGGGATAAGGTGTGTCCCTGAACAGTTCTAGTCAAACGGCCTGAACTGTCATTAATCTGTTTTAAAGTTGATGTTCACAAAACTATCAAGAGTCGAAGGCTTGTTTTTGTCTTAAAGAACAGATTTGATGAACTGGGTGGTGCAACAAGTTAGGGCACAGATTCAAGGTGAGAGGGAGAAAGCTTAGTGGAGAAGTGTGGGAAAAATTTTTCACACCGAAGGTGGGTGCCTCTAATACACTACCTGTGGAGGTGGTGGAAGCAGGCACGTTAGCAATGTTTAAGGTATATCTTGATAGACACAAGAATGGGAGGTGAACAGAGTGATAGACACCACGTATGGGCAATAAGTAGCAGGTCTAAATAAGAAATAGGTATCAGCACAGGCTTGGTGGGCCAAAGGGCCTGTTCCTGTGCCGAATGTTTTGTATAGGTGTCAACTTTCCAGCTTCCTAGACCTGACAGAGAAATCTGAGTTCTATCCAAAGCTGATGTCAAAGTGCCCAAAACAGCATCTCACAGAAATTCAAGTTACAGGAGGATAGGAAATCAATCAGCTTCTCAAAGCAGTGGCAAAAAAGTGTTCCCAGCTGGAGGGTAGGCCTACAAACTGACCACTTCTAGCTAGAGATGTTTTATAGTTTCAGCAAGAGTGTTACTTCCCTTCATGGACCCTTTCAGTACCTGAAATTTGAAACTAGTCCATCTTACTGATTTCCTGATTTTACATATTTTTCATTTCATTCTGGGGGGCAGGCCACTTGAGTGTCACTGAGGCAGCTAATGTCCACTGACACCTAGTTTTCAACTGTGCACCAGCTATTCACCATAAATCACCATTCACTGAGAATCCAGCCCACCCACCAGGTGCAAATTCAGCTGACAAGAGGTGAGAATCAAAATTGACTGCCGTCCTGCATGGAACCAGTCTGAACCGTCTCTGATAATAAAAACAGAAAATGCTGGGAACATTCGGTATATCTGGCAGCGCCTGTGAAGGGAGGACCAGTTCACATTTGAGGTCTGTGATTTTCATTCGAAACCGGGGAAACATTAGAAATAAATAGGTCTTGAGAACATGAAAAATGCTAGGCAGGGAAGAAGAACAAAAGGGTGAATGGCAGAAAAAATTAAACAACGGAAGGTTTCTTTGTGCAAAGGGAGTAGTAATGGGACAAGTAAAAGGAACAAAGGATGTGTCCAGAGGGGATGTAAATGTCAGCACAACAGCAAAGTAAAACATTAAGAAAAATGGTAATCATCTCAAAGACACAAATGTATTATGGACAGAGGTTATGATCTAAAATTAAATAACTCAGTGTTGAGTTCAGAAGGCTATAAAATGCTGAGTCTAATGATGAGGGGATAGTAAGAACTGCTGATGCTGGAGTCAGAGATAACATAGTGGGACCC
>NC_063360.1:33100543-33140867 GCF_021869965.1 Rhincodon typus | reverse complement strand
CGTCAACTTTCCTGCTCCTCTGATGCTGCCTGGCCTGCTGTCTTCCTCCAGCTCCACACTATTATCTAATGATGAGGGGCTGTTCCTCAAGATTGTGTTGAGGAACACTGCACACAAGGCCAAGGTCAGAGTGAAAGAAAAGTATTGAATTGAAATGACAGACAACAGGAGACTCACAATCACATTTGCAAACTGAGCAGAGCTGTTCCACAAAGTGGTTGCCCAGTCTATATTCTTGTTCTTCATGAATATGGGCCTCGAGTACAAGCACTAATTAACAACTAATGCAGTAAGATTACAGAATTGACATTGTAGGGAAGAGGATGCTGTTGTGCTGCTGCAGTAGTCATGTGTTACAGAGGCATGTGTCTAGGGCAGGGTAGACAGACTTTGATTTTGCCTCAGTTTAGCTGCACCCAGCCGAGGTGGACTTCAATAAGAAGCTTTCAGGTACCTGGGCACTAATGTTAATCACCTTTTGGCTGGAGTAAATTGCAATGTATTCTTCATCCTCAGTTTTCCAAGCAAACGTCATTTGTCAATTTTTAATGCTCCAAAGGATGAAGGAAGTATGTATTTGAGGCCCGGCATGACTTTCCCTCTGGAAAGTTCTTGGGAGGAAATATCCCCGCCACTTCCTGTTGGAAATACAGCCAAACAGAGAAATGATTCCACACAGACAGGTGTTTGTTGGTATCACTTTACAATGCATTCATCTAACAGTTCAGAAACAGGTCATTCAGTCTAACTGGCCAGAATTCATACTCCACAGGACACTCACACACTTAATCTAACTCTTATCAGTACATCCTCAAACACTCATCCAGTTTCCCCTTGTTATTCTTTATAAGGAAACCATGTGGTAGCAAAGTCAACATTCTAACCAGTCCCTGTGCAAATAAGCTCCTCCTGAATTCTTTGTTGTGTTTACTTGTAACCATCCTGTATTTATGACCAATATACCCATCCTCCAAATAAGAGCCTGAGATAGAGTCATATCAGACTCCAAACGTTAACATGTTTCTCTCTTCTCAGATGTTGTCAGATCTGCTGAGTTTCTCCAGTATTTTCTCTTTTATTTCAGATTTGTAGCTTCCGCAGTATTTTGGTTTTTATTATACTTATGGCCACTAGTTCTGAATATCCCTGCAAGTGGAAACATCTCCCCATACCAACCCTATAAAGCCTCTTCATCATTTTAAAGACATCTAGTAAGTCATTGCGTGGCCTTTGCTCACCCCAATAAGCTGTGTTTCCAGAGAATAACAACCTTCCAGTTTTGCTATTAGCTCTGTAAATTTCATTTGTATCTTCTCCAGTGCTTCCATGCCCTTTGTTTATAGCATGAGGAATAGAATAGAGCACAGCATTTTCAGTAAGAGCTAAGTTTTTATCTAAGTTTAAGTTGACTTCTCTGCTTTCTATCCCTTCACAAACTACAGACATCTGATTCTAATTTTCTAGATCCCTGTAGTGTTCTGACCCATTTATATCCTCACTTTCCAAGGAGTAAGCTTCTTATTCCTTCTACTAAAGCATATTCACACTTACCTATTTTGAAATTAATTTGTCATTTCCACACTCTCTCTTCTGGCTTATTAACATCTTTGTGTATTTTGTCACTGGGTGAATCTTTATCTGCTTGGTCATCTGAGGGGAATTCACAAATCAACCTGCTGATTTGAAACAAAGGAAACTTACTTGAATTCAAAACAGAAAGTCGCAACAGCCTCGGCAGCACCTTTGGATAAAGAAATGTTTCAGGTTAATGACCTTCCAATTTATTTGAATGTGATGCAGTCTCTTGTTAGCCAGTTGTTGTCAGTGTTGCTCTGGACTATTTAGACATCTGCTAACGGCTGACAGCCAGCATGTGCTTGATCTACATAACAATGAAGTCAAGCTTTGAACATTGTGAAACAGCAAGAAATCAGCTGGAGCATTCTGCTCTGTGACAACAGCTCTCTAAAAATAACAGGACATTCTCAATCAGTTCAAAACATTCCCAACTCATTTGAAGTGAATAGTAGAAGTTGTTTTTAGCGATGGGGAGATTAAAAGATCATTGCCTATTCTTTGTATGGTTACTTTGGGCTGCTTCACTCACTGCACCCCTTCTGGACATCCCCCTCTGAGTAATCCTTCTCCTCTCTTTAGGGCACTGACTGTTTTTGCGTTCTGGTTTCTGCAAGTGAAATTGCCTCCTGGCACTGAACTAAATAGTTGTTTTCCGTCCTTGAGCCAGGACTAATCAATTCCATTGGCATTACAGCAATCTCTGATCCAGAAATTATACAGTTTTATGGATATCCCCCCCTTGTTTTTGGTATTCCTTGTGGCTTCGCTTTCTTCTGTCTCTGTAAACCCTCTCCAAAACTCTGAGATGTTAGTTCTCGTCAAATTCTGGATTCTTGCTAATCTCTGATTTTCATCGTCAATCCTGTCTTCAGCTACTGAGATCCTAAACTCTGGAATTCCTTCACTAAACTTCCCTAATTCTCTCTTTCTCTCTCTCTTCCCCTGCTTTAAGATGCTCCTTTAAAATGACCTCTTAACTGTTGCGCCATCACTTAATGTGGCTCAGTGTCAAGTTTTGACTGATGATAAGGCAGCCTCAGACACTTTACTTAGCACATTGCTGTTGATATACACGAGACGTACAGTCCAGTGAACTCCCACACTCCTCATCCTGGTCTCCAGCTGATGTCCCACTAATTCCCAGCACAGACCACGAGCAAGTTCCAATTGCTCCAACTGAGATTGACTAATTCAGCAACAGAAAGGGATTGAACCTGGAGCTAAAATAATATGAAAATACTGTGGATTCTGAAGATCTGAAATGAAAACAGAAGGTACTAGAGAAACTCAGCTGGCCTGGCAGCATCTGTGGAGAAAGAAACAGAGTTAACATTTCAAGTCTAGTGACCCATCTTCAGACCATTCTCGATCATTTAGAATCATAGAATCCCTACAAGTGGAAGCAGGCCTTTCAGCCCCTCAAGTCCACACCGACCCTCCAAAGAGCAACCCACCCGGACCCATCCCCCTACCCTATCCCTGTAACCCTGCATTTCGCTGCACCTAACCTATACGTTGCTGAAGACTATGGGCAATTTAGCATGGCCAATCTACCCAACTTGCGCAAATTTGGACTGTGGGAGAAAACCGGAGCACCGGACAGAAACCGATTTTCAAAACAATCCCAGCTTCTGAAGAAGGGTCCTGACCCGAAACATCAACTTTCCGATGCTGCCTGGCCTGCTGTGTTCCTCCAGCTCCACACTGTGTTATCCCAGCTTATTTCTGTTGTTTTTGTGTCAAGCTCAGAACGTTACCTCTGTTTCTCTCCCACAGATGCAGCCAGACCTGCTGAGTATCTCTGGCACTTCCTGATTTAATTTTGAATCTGGACTGTTCTGTGTTGAGTAGTTCAATTCCACACTTACCAAGGTTTCTCTGTCTCATGTTAAAAATATTATCCGGCTGACATCAACTGCATTAAATTCCTTGTATAGTCACATCTTAAAAATCCAGTGATGTTTCCTGCAAAAGAGCTTCACAAGTATCAGTGTCATGTCGAAAGAAATGGTTTACTAGCATCTTACGTTGCAAAAGGGAGCTGTTGGGCTTGTCATACAAGTGCTGACATTTTGAAAGAGCTATCCAGTTGGTGCCGCACACCTGTAGCTCTTTGGCATTGGGGCTCAGTGGTTAGCACTGCTGCTTCACAGTGCTAGGGACCGGGGTTCAATTCCAGCTTCGGGTGACTTTGATCAGGTAGGCCAATGGCTGAGGAGTGGCAGGTGGAGTTTAGTTCAGATAAATGTGAGATGCTTCCTTTTGTAAAGGCAAATCAGGGCAGGACTTATACACTTAACAGTCAGGTCCTCGGGATGTTGCTGAACAAAGAGACCTTGGAATGGAGGTTCATAGTTCCTTGAAGTTGGAGCCCCAGGTAGACTGGATAGTGAGGAAGGTATTTGGTATGCTTGCCTTTATTGGTCAGTCCATTGAGTACAGGAGTTGGGAGGTTATGTTGCAGCTGTACAGGGCATTGGTTAGGCCACTTCTGGAATACCGCGTGCAATTCTGGTCCCCCTGCTATAGGAAGGATGTAGTGAAACTTGAAAGGGTTCAGAAAAGATTTGCAAGGATGTTGCTAGGGTTCGAGGGTTTGAGCTATAGGGTGAAGCTGAATAGTCTGAGGCTATTTTCCCTGGAGTGACTGAGTCTGAGGGGTGACCTTATAGAGGTTTACAAAATCATGAAGAGCATAGAGAGGGTGAATAGCCAAGGTCTTTTCCCTGGGATGTGGAAGTCCAAAACTAGAGGGCATAGGTTTAAGTTGAGAAGGGAAAGAATTAAAAAGGACCCAAGGGGCAACTTTTTCATGCAGAGGATGGTGCATGTATGGAATGAGCTGCCAGAGGAAGTGATGGAAGCTGGTACAATTACAACATTTAACAGGCATCTGGATGGGTATATCTATAGGAAGGGTTTAGAGGGATATGGGCCAAATGCTGGCAAATGGGACTAGATTAATTTAGAATATCTGGTCGGCATGGATGAATTGGACCGAAGGGTTTGTTTCCATGCTGTATAGCTCTATGACTCTATGACTGTCTGTGTGGAGTTTGTACATTCTCCCCGTGTCTGCGTGGGTTTACTCTGGGTGCTCCGGTTTCTTTCCACAGTCCAAAGATGTGCAGGTTAGATGGATTGGCCATGCTAACTTACCCATAGTGTCCAGGGATGTGCAGGCTAAGTGGATTAGCCATGGTAAATTGCCCATAGTGTCCAGAGTCTGCTTGTTAGGTGGATTAGCCATGGGAAATGTGGAGTTACAGGGATTTGATGGGGGGGTGGGGGGTAAGCGGTCTAGGTGTGGTCCTCTTTGGAGGGTTGATGGGCTGAATGACCGTTTCCACACTGTAAGGATTCTATGATTCTAAGTACATATCCAGTTACAGTTTTAAAGCTCAGTACTGGATGTCTTGTGGCTCAGTTGGTTACTGCACCTACCCCTAAGCCAGACGTTCTGTGTTCAAATCCCACACCAGGCCTTGTGGGCCATGGATAAGAGCATTAATGTAGTTCAACAGCTGAGAATCAGCCTGGTCATCCTTCCAGCACATACCTGCTGTTCCCCAAAGGGGAAGAAAATTGTGTATGGAGATACCAAACTCACATTTGAAGTTTGTTTCAATGTCTTCTCCAGCAATGTAGTTTCTGCAAAGATATTGACTAATTCATTAAAGTTTCTGACCTATGCTAGTGGAACTTAAGAGTCGCAGAGTTTTGTAATGGCCTGCTGAATTGGACCAGTAGTTTTTCTCATAGCTCCACACTGGGCCCCTGTGCACAGTGCAAGCCCCAAGTGGACATCTGCCTCATGTGTCTGTACATCTACATGACAATAATTTCCACACTAGGGCCTGTGCCCCTACATGTGCCAATATCCACATAGCTATGGCCAGGGTCTTGCTATCCCTTTGTCCTGCCACATGTGCCGGCATCTACATGACAATGTCTGTGACCCTGTGTTCCTCCCGCGTGTGCCCATTTCTGCATTACAATAATACAGGCTTGACAGCTGAAATGGCCAATAATCAGCTTGAGGAGCCTGCTGTGCAGCAGAAGGCAGTTAAAGGCTGAACTGAATTGTTCTTTGTTTGAGAGTTGTAGGTATTTTCCTATGAGGCGCACGACTACACACACACACACGCACACACACACACACACACACACAACTGGCTCCTTTTTGTCTTTATGCAGTTACTTCTTAATTTTCCAATTTCCCCCCCACCATCCCGATGGCATTGACTACTGCTGGGATGTGTTTCCAGAAATGCTAATCCCATCCATTCTTTAGTATTGATGAATGTCAGCAGGCTTGTCCAGCTGTGGCAGACAGTGGATCAACCCAACAGAAAGCTGTCCCTAACTGCACACTTATTAAGCAGCAGGTCATAGGAGAAGAGCACAGACTGGTTTACCCTTCCCTGGCCTCAGCAACAAAGCTATTATCGGCCCAGCTGAAATCAGCTAAATCACTGAAAGATTAAACTTAAGATCTGTACAACCTTTTGATCTTTAGAGTTCAAAGAAAGACTTGAAGGAAATGCAGCAACCAATTTGTGCATGGCAAGATCCCACATGCTGTATTGTGTTAATGACCAGCTCACCTATTCAGTGACATGTTTGAAGGATAACTGTTATCTGGGAAATCACGAGAAGAACACCCATACTCTACTTCAAAATGGATCCTTTATCTAAATGAGAGGGCAGATGTGGAGTCCAACTAATGCCCCTTAATAAAATTACACCTCCAACAGTGCAACACTGGTTGATCGACCTAGATTTTTAGCTTCAGTTTCTCTGGATCAATGCTTTCACAGAATTACACGATTGTTATGGTGCAGTTGGAAGCCATTTCACCCATCATACCTGCACTGACTCTTAAAAACGAACATCATTACCTAGCACCAGCCTCCTGCTTTTCCCCCATACCCCTATATCCTTTGAATGTAACCCTTTGAATCCACAACCCTGTCTTACATTACCACAGTGACTACACCTCAAATGAAATTGGCTATAAACCACTTTGAGACATAGTAAGGTTGTGAAAGGCACTATGTAAATGTAAGTCTGTCTTCTGACTGGGAGATGAAATACTCCTAACCAAGCCACAGTTCACAGAGTTCTGTTGTGTCTTTCCATTAAAAATGAAAGAGATGCCCACAACAAAGCAAGGGGGATAAAAGTTGAAAGTAGCAAACTGGCTCCTGTCTCATTGCTCCTATTTAATCTTACGACTGGCTGCACATGAGTTAGGCAGACGGCTGTGTAGAGGAAATTGTTTCTGAACAACAGGGTGTTAAATGAAGTAACTTGTGATTATAAAACTCTGAGCAGTAGACAGTGTGTAGTCTGTGGTAGTGGAATGAGTCCTTGTTTGGTGCACACCCTTTGTGAGTTCTTCAAAAGCCAAAACATATCCACCCTTCCACCCACTATTCATTTCCACAGAAACTTAACTGTACTAGAATAAGGACTGATCTGCTTTGGGTGTGTAACTTTTGAGCAATGCGAACTCCAGCCCCACCTCCACTGGAAAAGCTACTTCTGTACTAACTAACTTACTAATAAGTTTGTTTTCCCAAGAGTCAAGTGGATTGGGCCCAGCTGTGACACTTGCTATGGTCAAATAGCTTGCCAACATTTGCTGCTTGGGCTCACAGAAAAGGCGACCAGAGCAAGTACTTGAAGTGGCCCTCTGTGCCAGAAAGAAGTCTTCATAAGCAGAAGTGGTAGGAAACAGTGGGCAGTAAAAGATTTCTGCATAAATGTTTCCTCAGTTTGTATCACTGTCACCTCTGAGTCAGAACGTTGTGGGTTCAAAACCTCCCTGTAAAGTTCAGCAAATATCCAGTGCAAGTACCGAAGGCGTGCTGCATAACGGCATGTGCTATCTTTTGGATCATGCATTAATCCAAAACCCCATCTGCTAACTTTGAGGACTATAAATGATCCCTGGGGATAGTACTGAAGGAAAGAGAAGTAACTCTCCATGTGTCCTGTACAACCAAACAGCCAACAGACAGATTGTGCAGTCATTATCACCTTCACTATTTCGAGCACTATTCCATGTGAATAGTTTCTCTACATAACAGCAGTGACTATATTTCCAAACTTTTTGACTGGTTGTTATGCATTTATGATGTCATGAGAACATAGTAGGCAGTATACAAATGAAAAGTGGAACCAAGAGTCAGGGACATATAAAAGAGATTGCCAATTCACTATCGTCCTTTTTATTACACTGCTGAATATAAACATTAACCCCTGCATTTAATCAGCAAATCTCTAGATTTAGTTACATTCTGTAGGAGAGAACTGTGAACAATTTTAGCACTCCATGGTGATAAATACAACTTTTATTGCAGTTGTATAACAGCACATTTGATATACAGCCGTCCCCCAATCAGTCTGTGCCTTCTGAGTGTATAAAAGTTGCAGAAAATCAATTATGTACTTAGCAGGACTGCCTTGTGCAGTTATTATCTCGGTGTCTTCCAGACACAAAACACACAATGAAAAGAATTATAGAAGGATTGCATTTGTAAACAGCTGTAGCTGCCAGTCATTCACCCAGACTGTAAGTATGGTCAAAGGGACAGGCACAGAGCTCATTCAGCCAATGGGTGGGTGAGGGTTGGGGGGTGCGGGAGGAGTGGTGGAAGAGTTCAAGAGAGCATTTTAAGGCAATCAAATGTCAAATTAAAAAAGTAAAAAGCATCTTGATTAGTCACAGACTGCTGTCTCTTTACACAGATACAGGCACGTGCAAGGAACTGGGCAATAGTTTGCACAGGAGGCCAGCACAGTGAGTCTAATTACATACAACTGGGACCCAACAAATTCAGAGAAGGTCACATGCTGACCCCTCCTGCACTGAATTTCCAGTTCAGTTTCAGCGCTGGAAAAAGTGTAGTTTCAGAGAATAATGTTCTGACTAATTCTGCAGACATTTGTCAACAAATGCAGCAGGGAGAAAAAATAGGGGATTATGATATCAATATCAGGATATGTATCAGAATAATGATGGCATCATGGCATTTGGGAGCAGTTGTCTAATTTCTTTTAACTGTTCTCTGGCACCTCATCCCAATGTCTGTTCATTATGTGTCAGAAGATTATTTGACCAAGGGGATGAGGCAGTGGGCTCAAATCTTGACCTCATTCGATGACCACGAAGGCATTCTCATCAGAAGGAGTCATAAGAGCACAGTCATGAGGAGGAAATTTGGCCTCTTTTACCTTTTCCTAAATCAGGGCCCAGCTATGAACAAGCTAATTCAGTACAGAATGATCAATTCTAATGTCTATCTATTCCATATAGCTCAGCCCCACACTGAGCAATCCACTTATTAAGCAAGACACAAGTGGAGAGGGGAAACTCGGCAACAATGGTATAGAGTCAAGGTGTAATAATCCAAATAATTTAATTAATTCCTAAATGGAAGAAGAAAATTATTGCATTTATTCTTTTTTTAAATTCATTCATGGGATGAGGACATCACTGGCTAGGCAGCATTTATTGCCCATCCCTAATTGCCCAGAGGGCAGTTAAGCATCAACTACATTGCTGTGGGTCTTGAATCACATGGAGGCCAGACCAGTTAAGGACAGCAGTTTCCTTCCCTAAAGGACATTAGTTAACCAATTACATACACAAACAGAAATTGCTGGAGAAACTCAACAGGTCTGGCAGCATTGTAGATAGAGAAACAGAGTTAACGTTTCAAGTCATTAGGATCACTGGACTTGAAACATTAACTCTGCTTTTCTCTCCACAGATGCTGCCAGACCTGCTGAGTTTCTCCAGCACTTTCTGTTTGTGTTTCAGATTTCCAACATGCACTGTTCTTTGTTTTTATTTTATTGCATTTATGTAGCTTTGTTCACTGTCTCTGGGTGTCCCAAATTGTTCTATATCAAATCAAGTGCCTTTTGAAATGCAGTAACTGTTGCAGTAAGACTAACACAGCAGCTAATTTGCACACCGCAAGCTCCCACAAACTTCAATGTGATAATGACCAAATAATTTATTACGTAAAATGTAATAAAAACTGCGGGTCTGAAGAAGAGTCACTGGGCTCGAAACGGGGTCCATGATACGCATACCTTTTAAACCAGGATAAGTGGGAAACTCTTTAACCTTCGACAGCTCCAGGCCAGGAGCAAGACCACCCCAACTTCTGTCATTGAACTGCAGCTAACACCCATGTGTGTGCACTGGCAGGGTTCGAGTTACAAACCATCTTTGATGTATTTACTGAGGTGTATGTGAGAATGGGCCTCAGACTAAACATTTGAAAATGTTTTCTACTTGTCCACTCCAGGAGCACAACACTGATCCCCAAACATAGAAATCCTCAGCAAGTCCCTGGTTAAAGTGAATCATCTTCCATCCCTTTGGAGCCTCCTTTCACTGCTAGCAGATGTTGGCGATGAAATCCAACGTCGACTCCAATGAGCCAATGCAGTGGACGTCTGATGAACAGTGTTCAAATGCCACGACCTCAAACCCAGTGTCAAGCCCATGGTCTGCAAAGCAGCCAGGATCCCTATCCTTTGTGTATGCATCAGAAACATGGACAATGTACAGCAGACATCTCAAATCCTTGGAAAATTATCACAAGCACTGCCAAAATCCTATAAATTTACTGGTGAGATAGATACACCAATATGAGTGTCCTCTCCCAGGCCAATATCCCCAGTATCAGGGCATTGGTCATGACCAAATGTGTTTGGCAAGGCACATGCCTGACAAATGACTCCCTAAACAAGATCTTTACTCTGAGCTCCACAATGGTGGCATTCACTAGGAGGGAGGAGGAAACATTACAAGAACACCCTGAAAGCCTCCCTAAATAAATGTAACATCACCCACCAAAACATGGGAATCGCTTGCCCCAAAACACACAAACTGGAAAAGCATCTGAGAACGCACCGACCACTTGAGCGTCACCACGTGGAACATGTGGAGGCCAAGTGTAGGCAGGGGAAGGATCATGTAGAATCCACAGTGTCCCCCCACCCCCGAGCCACCTCAGCAAACACCACCCGCTCCACATGTGGCAGAATACGTGGCTCCAGGGTTGGAATGCTCAGCCACTGCGGAACCCTCCCGGAGTAGAAGCAAGCCATCCTCAACCCTGAGGGACTGCCAAAGAAATAGAAGGTGTCATTGCTATTACGGAGGCTGGTGAGGTCCATGATTCACATACCCTGCATTAGTTTCAGGAAGGGGAACAAGACTGAAATTTACTTTCAAATAAATATTTACCATGGTCCCATAATTTTGAAGAATCAGGTTCTGCTACAGATTGCAGATTCTGTCGAGTGGGTAGAAAAGTAGTCTTCAATGTGTCCTTCCGCCTCCACACCCCCTGCCCCACAACCACTCCCCACCCCCCCACACCACCCTCCCCCACAGCGTCCATACACATGCAGGTTCTCCATCAGTGAAAACATCAAAAGCCTGGAGATAAATTTTATAGCCAGTGTAACACTCTTCCATAAGCTGTACAAAGACATTTGTCAATAATTACACACACTCTCTTGCTTCCATTCTCCGTGTCGGAGCAAGGGCAGGCTTCATGTGCCTGCTGCCGTATGCCACTCAATCAATGAGTTCAATAGCACAGAAAGGAGTGAAACCCCCTCGAGCAGCTGTTACTGAGTCAAACAGATGAGGCACACGCCAGCTGATCCTGACACAAGCTCCGCACTCCAACAATTGGCATTTTGTCTGCAGCCTGTGACACACATTCCACGGGTTCACTGCCCTCACAATAAGAGCAATCTTCCTCAAATAATCTGCTTCAGTGCAGAAACACTGCTCAATGTGTTCGATCAGGGATTTGGATTGGGTTCTTTGAATCTGGTGACAAAAATCAGCACACTTTCAATGAGGATAGAAGCCAATGCCCAAACATGCATTAATTCTTTTAAAAAAAATCTGGTTTCCTGATTTTGGTATAAATTAGATACGAAATAATTGATACCTAGCAATGGCGATATTTTAATGAAACATTTTTTCCCCAAAATCTTTATTTATGTATTTCCCCTCCCAAATGCCATCAGTGCTGGGCACCCCCTAAAACTTCACCTAAATGACATCTTCTTCAATGAGTTTTGATGCAAAGTGCAGTTAAATCAAGTTGATAAGAGTGGAGATTTTAGCCAAGTTGCCATAGCCCACATGCACTTTTCAGAAGAGGATCTAACCCAGAGCTTTATCCAAAATCAACTAATTCAGCACTGATCAGTCAGCTAACTTCATTTGGAATTGGTGATCACACCTTAATATTGGGCCTCCTTGACAAAGCAGTGGGCAATGATCTCTGAATACAAGGCAATACAGCATTAAGACCTGCATAAAACATAAAAGATCATCATTTTGTTTTCTGTTCAAGGAAAGCAGCTTGGACAGTAACTTGAACTATACCAGATGTCTGCGAGTGCTGCAGTGTTGGACATGCCATCTTTTGAACGAGGCATTAAATCAAGGCATTACAGGTGGATGCAAAAAGTCCTATGAAATAATTCAAAGATGAACTGTGGAGTTTTCCCCAGTGTTCTGGGTTAATAATTGTACTTCAATAAGTCACTGAAACACATTATCTGGTCCCTATCTCATTGTTATATGTAGGAGCTTGCAGTCCACAAAATCCTACCACATTGCACTTTCAAAATTACATCCTTGGCTGTAGAGTGCTTTGGGGGTGGCCTGGTATTGTGAAAGAACCTGCATAAATTCAAGTACATCTTTCTTAGGACATGACCAGACTGTGTGATAGAGTTGACAGAAGTACAAAGAAACATGTTGTGTACCTTATCTTACATCTGAGCCCCTAAGTCAACACAAAGCTGTTAGTCTTTAATATTCTAAGTGTCCAGGGTGCAGATCTGCGTTGGGGTAGCTGCATTTTTCTTCCCTTGTTACAGAATGCTGGCGCGTGCTTTGTGACGGTGTAGCAATTGTCATTGTAATTGGAAAAGAGGACAGACGCGTGCCTTGGGACAGACTGCCTGGGTTTCTATTCTGTCAGTATTCTCATTGTAATGTTGGATTGCTGCTGTGCCTTGCACCTGTTCCCCCCCGGCCTTCCTTTCACACCGGTGTCAGTACCAGCACCATCTGCTACCCCAAGTTAAAGGGCCTGTCCATCAAACTGGGGGGTGGGGGGAGTGAAAAGAGCACATACATACAGACGCATGCAGCACTGAAGTCACAATGACTTACCATTTGTTACTGAGAGTAATAGGGCAACTCCGTCAAACCTGACACAATGAGCAAAGACCACTGCCAACTTAAGTCACAGTCCTGAGCTGTTAGCATGAGGCTTCATACCTTCCTGTCCCCCACTAAGTGGCGTTAGGAACCCTTACAAATCACATCCAGGCCAAGGTCAGTATCACAACTTGCGTCACTCAATCTCAACATTACTTTGTTTATACAAATGTTTCATTCGTTTTGGCTTTTGCTGCCCCCATCTACTGAAGGCAGTGGCTCAGTTTGGTGTATGGTTTCCATAGTCTCTGACTGCCCAACAGCAGTGCAGTCAAATTGCCATACAACGTGCATGGAGCTGAGGCAGTGAATATCAGCCACAGGAAGGCTGAATACAATCCATCCTCACCCAAGATCCAAACTCCTGCCCTCACCAGAAGTGGGTACCTTTGGCAGTTTTCTTCCCACTTGTTAGTCTATTGATATCGACGTTTACAAGGATGTTGCCGGGATTGTTGGGTTTGAGTTGTAAGGAGACACTGGATAGGCTGGGACTATTTTCCCTGGAGCATTGGAGTGAGAGGGGTGATCTTATAGAGGTTTACAAAATCATGAGGGGCATAGATAAAGTGAATAGTAAAAGTCTTTTCCCTAGGTGAGAAGACAAAAATTCAAAAGGGACCTGAGGGGCAACTTTTTTACACAGCGGGTGGTTTACGTGTGGAATGAACTGCCTGAGGAAGTGATTGATGTATTTACAATTACGACATTTAAAAGACATTTGGACAGGTACATGAATAGGAAAGGTTTAGAGGGATATTGGCCAAATATAGGCAAATGGGACTAGTTTAGTTTGGGAAACTTGGTCTGCATGGACTGGTTGGACTGAAGGATCTGTTTCTGTGCTGTATGACTATATGACTCTATGACCTACTGCCACTCTGGCATCAAACAGCTAAATTTGCATAAGTGGACATCAAACCTGCTGATTTAGGAGATGTATAGCTCAGATACATTCTGGCCTTACTAAAGCACCAGAGACATTGGATAATATTCTCCTGTTTTATTTATGGCTTCTTGTTGGTCACAATGTTCAAAATATCTTAGACCAATCTCTTTAGTCTTGGGAAAATAGGAACAGGAGTAGGCTGTTTAGCCTCTTGAGCTTGTTCCGCCTTTCAAATTAATAATTGAAGTACATAAAGATAGAAGGCATTGATTAGATGGGGTTATTTGCTAACATACAAAGAGAAACCTATTGATACAAGAGAGGGAGGGAGTCAGGAGGTATGTATCTGTAATGTTTTACTCTGTGAATGCATCTGTCACAAGTGTAGATTGGCTTTAGATTCTCCTTTCGCCAACTAGCTATCAGGAATACAATTCATATACCTGCTTTTGCCCACTCCCTTAATATCTTTGGTTAACACCAATCTATCAATCTCTGTTTTAAAAATTAATAATGTATCTGGTCTTTGTTTTGACCTTCAAAGGTTATTTCATTACCTTTGTGTTGTTGGAGATCCTGTTTATATGACAGTCCCAAACACCAGTTGTTATGAATTTAGAGCTAAAAGACCTGGCAATAAGCCATGGTGAGTTATTTACTCTGGTTCAGTGTCATTCCATATCATCCACTGTTTATTCAGATCTCAGATCTAAGCCATATAGTCAAGTCTTAGCATCAGCCTGATATAAATAGTTAAGATGAATCACCAACTGTTTACAACCAAGCTAAAATGCCAGGCCCTTTATCAGTGAGATCATTTAACACCTCCCTGCTCATGAACTTGACTGTGGGGCAGCTTACAGCATAAATCCAATGAGAGTTGTCATTCAACTAAGGTCATCCTGACCTAAACAGAAGGTGATCACCAGCTGTAGGTTTGTATGTGTGCATGTACAGTGGGGAGATAGTACAATATGTCAGAGCAAGTCTGTACTCATCTTAAGCTGGTTACTTTTATCTGCAATTATAGACATGACGAGTATTTTACATTTGCATCTCATTGCCATCAAGGAGAGAAACATTGAAAGATCCCGCATTTATTCTAATTCCTTTCATGTTGTCAAGAAATCCCAAAGCACTTTCAAGCCAAGGCATTATTTTTGAAGCATATTTATGTTATTACTTAGGCAGGTTTGCACCCATTAAAACACTGTAACCAGTAAGTGACATAATGACCAAATTATCCAATTTTTGGTGTAGTTGGTTGAAGGAGGGAATTTGAACAGAAGAACTCCCTTACTATTCATGCGGCAGGGTGTGGCCTTAGTTTAATTTTACATTTGACAGACAGCACTTTTAATTGTGCAGCACTCCCTCTATACTGCACTGAAGTGTCAATTGCAATTAGACTCTGGAGTTGGGCTTAAATCCACACACACAGACTGGAATTGCAAAGATGACAAAGAATAATTCCAAACTTGAAAGAGGCTGTGATCAGAGAAGCTTATAACTCAACCTCTGCAGCCTTCAAAGGAGATGGTTATGGTTGAACCTCGTGCTGTTTATAAGACATTAAATGGACCATATCAAAATGAGGCAGGATAGTCATGAGGATGAACCAACAAAAGAACTGGGATTAGAGTGCTGGAGAAACTTTATCTTGCAAAGGTTGAGAAATGTTTAGAACAACATGACAGGCTGAGTCAGAAATGTGACTTTAGAACATCCAGAAGTAAGTTGCTTCTAAGCTTTGAGATGGAGAGCATAGGGAGGATAGGTGTCTCTTGATTGAACAAACTTTATCTGCATAAAAACCCAGAGAACTGCGGGTGCTGTAAATCAGAAACAAAAACAGAAATTGCTAGAAAAGCTCAGCAGACTGAGGAGAGAAATCAGAGTTAATATTTCAGGTTGAGTGACCCTTCATCAGAACTCAATTACAACTTTTATTGGCATTTTTGTTAACGTGACAATCCAACAGACAGCTTGTATTATGTTGCTTACCCAACCATTTCTGAACTGCTTATACATTGTCCCAAACAAAACTACCTGCTGGCCTGATCTTATTTATCATACCTATAAGTAAAGTCAACATAAAAGCAGAAGACTCCAAAAGCTGAAAATATAAAACAAAATATAAAATATTGGGAAAACCCAGTGGGTCAGACAGCAAATGTGTAGAGAAAGAGAGACAGAAAGAGACAAAGTTGTGTTTTCAGGTCAGCGATCTTTCATCAAAAATGTAGCTGAGGGTGTTTTCCCCCTACAATTTGAAAACTCCAAAACTTTACTGAGGTATTGTGGAGGACTCTTGCCTGTAAAAATACCCAACCACTCGGTAAATATAATGCATGTACAGGTATGCATTATGCAATTATAAAGTATGCCGTTCAGGAGAATCACAAACCACTTCCCGTACAATGAATTACTTTGATGCATAGACGCTGTTCTCAACTAATTAAATGCATAGAGATAGGAGATATACTCTGTGCAGGAGAATGAAAGATTTTGTAAGATTACACTTCCTCTGAAATGGGAAAACCTGATTGCAATGGCGAAAAAATTGTTTGCTGTTTGAAATTAAAACAGTTCAAGTTTGGAGGGGTTATTTTATTTCAGCAGAAGGTTCCCCTTTTGGAATGTTCTTTCTGCTAATCAGGTTTGATTCAGTTCTTTGATGAAACTCTGGAAAGTCCCCCAAAGTAACCTGCAAAATCTGATCTGAGGCAGACAATCACTTCTTCCACGCTTTCCCCAGCAAAAATGAGAATAGTTGTCTTTGAGGAATTCTGAGTTAAAACTGCACTGATAGCTGAAGTGCATTTCCTTGGATATTTGCCCTGGACCTGATTGCTGAGAGAACAGAAGGAGCTTATCAGCTGATAGGTTTCACGTGCTACCCATGCCACAGCTAGGAGCTGTGAGCACAGCTCCCACTTCAAATCTATGATTAACTTGCACAGCAGCTGCAGAGTAAGGGGGTGGCTGAGGGCTGAGATAAGAGTTCCTGTTTACATAAATTGCTCTTTTCTCCCACAAACAACACCCAGTCTCTCCTCATGCCCTTTACTGCAACTTGTGGTTTTCAGTTTAAAAGCATGCTCCCATCTCGTGATAGCATTAACGTTCCTTATCCCAGAGTTCATCAGGCACTGATTGCTTTTTTTTCCCATCAGATGTTATTTTTGCTGATTTTTTTCAACTGCAGATGCTGACTCACTCCAGAACTTCTGACCACCCATTGATCATGTGCCAGCCTAGACAGCTATTCTACCATTGGGAGCATCACACAGCAATCAGGTTCTGCTCTCCTCCGATATCCACAGCACCTGCCATCTGATCAGGACCCTGGCTGGTCTTTTTCCTGTAAATTACTGTAGAATCCCTACAGTGAAAAAAGAGGCCATTTGGCCTATCAAGACTGCACCAACCGTCTGAAAAGCATCCCTCCCAGGCCCGCACTTTCCACCCTAACCATGGCCAATCCACCTAACCTGCACATCTTTGGACTGTGGGAGAAAACCAGAGCAGCCAGAAGAAACCCATGCAGACACAGGGCGAATGTGCAAACTGCACACAGTCAGCCACCTGAGGCTGGAATCAAACCTGAGTCCCTGATGCCGTGATGCAACAGTGCTAACCACTGAACCACTGTGCCACCCAAAGCATCCCCAAAATGAGGGCAGCAGAATCAATAATTATTTTCAGATGGGATATTAATTACCTGAAATGTTTCTGGAGAAAGAGCAGACAAGTAGGGCTAAATGACTGGCTGTTTCAAAGAGTTACCACAGGCATGACTGGGCAAATGACCACTATGTACTTTTTATGATTATTGACTGACTAAGCACCATGTGGGTTGAGATTAAAAGAAAAGGTGAAATAAAAGCAGGAAACGCTGGGAGCATAGAACAGGTTTAACATCCCACAGTCAACAGACAACATCAAAAGCTCACTTTACAAATCTGCTTTCTAAGTCTTTTAGGTTGGCAACTCTGGTTCTTTGTATTCCTGGAGATTTCATTACTTGATGTCCAACCACCCTTTCTATCAAACAAGGGAAGGCAGTGGTGTCTTGGTAACATCAGTAGTTTAGTAATCCAGAGCCCAAGGCTATTGTTCTGGCGCCATGTTTGAATGCCACCATTGCAATTAAATTTGAGTTCAGTTTTTAAAATAAAGCTAGCTTAGTGGTGACTGTATAACCACTGTCAATTTGTTTTTAAAAACCCACTGGCTCACTGATATCCTTTCCGGAAGAAAATCTGCCATCTTTACCTGGTCAGGCCTACATGTGACTCCAGACCCACAGCAATGCGGTTGGCTCTTAACCGGCCTCTGGACAATTAGGGATAGGCAATAAATGCTGGACTTCCAACAATGCTCACATCCCTTGAATGAATATTAAAAAAAGCCATTTCCATCATCTCCAATCCTTTTTAGAACTAATAATCAAAACTGTTGACAAAAATTAAAATAAACATTTTTGTGGCTCCAACAATTTTTCTCCTAGAGTTGTTTGCAGCAGCATTCAAGAATGTCAACTGCAATTTCTGAAGGATCCTGGATGATTGACAACCTTAGTGCGTTCAGGTTGTGCACTGGGTTCTGCAGAAGTGCCCTCTCCCTCCTTCAGGAACTCATTGAGGAGAGGGGTTAACTAGAATCAAAAGCAATTTTTAAAGAGCCCGGCAAAGGCTTTGCGGGTATGGAAAGTCACAGGTGTAGCAGCAAACTGTGTAGAAGTAGGCGTCCCCAGGTTTGACTCCCTGACTATGCTGGATTATTAGATATCATCTGAGCTGGGGGCAAGGCTCCTTCCACTGGCTTCAGTTCCCCTGGGTCAACGACGTGAAACTTAAACCTATAGTTCCCATTTTTTAACCAGTTTGGCCTGGCCAATTTTATCCCTCGAACAGCGTCAATGTCACATTGCTCAAAATGGGGAGGTTGTCATGATTCCTACATTACAACACTCACTGCACCTCAGGAAAACACATCACTCATAGAGTCATACAGCATGGAAATAGACCCCTCAGTCCAACAAGTCCATGCCAACCATAATCCCAAACTAAACTAGTTCCACCTGCCCACGCTTGGCCTATATCCCTCCAAACATTTCTTATTGATGTACTTATCCAAATGTCTTTTTAATGTTGTAACTGTACCCACATCCACGTTCTCTGTAAGTTCATTCCACACACAAACCAATTCTGTGTAAAAAAATTGCCCCTCATGTCTTTATTAAATCTTTCTCCTCTCGCCTTAAAAATATGCCCCCTAGTCTTGAAAGTCCCCCAGCCTAGGGAAAAGAAACCTGCCATTCACATCTTTTACAAACCTTTATAAGGTCACCGCTCAACCTCCTGTGCTCCAGTGAAAAGGGTCCCAGCGTATCCAGCCTCTCCTTATAACTCAAACCCTCCAGTCCCGGCAACATCCTGGTAAATCTCTTTGAAACCTCTCCAGCTTAACGATATTCTTCCTTTAACAGGGAAACCAGAACTGGACACAGTACTCCAGAAGAGGCCTCACCAATGTCCTGTATGACCACAACATAATGTCCCAACTCCTACATTCAAAGGCAAGCATGCTAAACACCTTCTTAACCACCCTATCTATATGTGATCTAAACTTCAAAGAATTATGTGCCTGAACCCCTTGGTCTCTGTTCCTCAAGTCGTAAAATGCTTTGGGATTTTCTTGGGTCATGACAAGTGCACTATAAGTCTTTATTTTCTTTTATCCTATCTGGGAAAGAGGCAGTACATAAATCATATGCTCCCATGAAACATCCCATCAGAACTCACCGTTTGCCATCACTGATGAGAAGTCCCCATGTGAGCGAGTTATCATGATGTCTATGTGAGTGAGCCCAAACAAGGATCAGTGGTTTTGTAAGAGACAGGAAAAGATTTGGATGAAATGCTGATGGGATGCGGTGCATAGGTAGGTGGGGTGAGAAATTAAAAATTACAATGCAAGGGCCTATTAAATCACAGAATTATTCATTCTGCAAATTCTACTTACTCCATAGTAGCACGGGCCCCTCCACAATGGACAATTATTTGGTCCTTTTCCTGTCTGTGTTTCAATGGCAAGGAGACAGTCTGTAGCATTGTCTCCAGGAGATTGAGACAGGAGGGGGTGGAAAGGAATGGGGAGGGGAGGGGGTTTGGAGGTGAGAGGGAAGAAATCTGAAAGGAAAGAATACTACAGACAGACAGCAAGTGTGTAGGCAAGGTGCTGACGAATCACCTCTGCGCCAGTGGCAGATGCTGTGCAATTGTGCAGAGACTGTCTGGAGCGTGCTAGAGCTATAACAAGCTTCACATGTAACAGCATGCACCAACAGAACAATGCACACTCCTAACAGCACATGCTGGGCGTGAAGGTCTAATTGCTATGTATTATTTTTATGCAAATAGTCTTAAGCCTTGCAAGGCAAATCCTCTCTCAGGACGAGCGCAGCACTGATTTAATAAAAAGCAAACCTCCTCCTCCTGGAATGTATGCGGTCTTTTGTTATTTCTTAATTAATTTGATCACCAGAATAGCTACAAAGGGAGGAGACTATTTTGCTACTTTTGGGCATTTTTCTATGGATTACCTGGTAATACCTTCCATGGAGTTTCATATTTGCCTTTCTCAATCAGTTTGCTTTCAGTTAAAATTGGACTTACTGGCTGATTTTTCCATTGAATCCCTACAGTGCAGAAAGAGGCTATTCAGCCCACTGAGTCTGCAGTGAATCTATCCAGGAGATCCCAGGTGGTTCCAGAGGACACAGCCACGACATATACCATGCTGGCAGCAGGGCAGATTTCACCAAATATGCCACATCCCAGGGAATATATCACAAGAGTAAAAATGGGACACTTTACAGAAGACACAAGAGGCTCCATTTGGTTACTTTTGCAACAGATTCCCCAGAGAAGAATTAAGGTGACCTTATTGAAACATACTCTATTTTTACGGGACTTGACAGGGCATATGCAAAAAGGTTGTTTCTCTTTGTGACAGAGTCTAGGACCAGAGGGCAACATCTCAGAATAAGCCTATTTGAATCAGAGAAAAGGAAGAATTTCTTCTCTCCAAGGAGATTGAATCTGTGGAATTCTTTACCACAGAGGGCTGTAGAGGCTCAGTCATTAAGTATATTCAAGGCTGAGATTGACAGATTTTTAATCAGTAAGGGAATCAAGGGTAATACGGAAAAGGCAGGAAAGTGAAATTGAGGATTATCAGATTAACCATGATCCCATAATGTGTAGGAATTGATGGGCTGAATGGCCCATTTCTCCTACTATGTCTTATGGTCTTATGGTAAAGACTTCTTCCTGTGAAGATATTAAGCATTTGTAGCACAGGTCAGTGTCTATAATGTTGATTGGCACTCTTGTGTCTTAGTCCTGGCCCTGTAATTAGCATGAGGCATCAAAATGAAAAGTAGAGGTCAGCAGTGTAATTGTGGAGGCTGCCCAACATCACTGATATCAAGCACCCAGGAGGAGTTCAAAACTTTCACTGTAGCTGCTGCAAGCAACCTGTTAGATTCCAAATGTTTCAAGAGCAAATGTTCCTTTTTTTTCATAGAATCCCTATAATGTGGAAGCAGGCCATTCGGCCCATCGAGTCTGCACTGACCCTCCAAACAGTATCCCACCCAGACCCACCCTGCTACCCTATCCCTGTAATCCTGCATTTCTCATGGTTAATCCACCTAGCTTGCACATTCCTGGACACCATAGCATGACCAATCAACCTATCCTGAACATCTTTGGACTGGTGGAGAGAACCTGGCAGAAAACCACGCAGACAGGGGGAGAATGTGCAAACTCCACACAGGCAGTTGTCCAGGTGTGGAATCAAACCTGGGTCACTGGTGCTGTGAGGCAACAGTGCTAACCACTGAGCCACCGTGCTGCCCGAAGTTTTCTCATGATGTTTTCACCACCCTTTTACCTTTAAACTGAGGGACATTTTGACAGGTGCTATCAGCCCTATGTTATTGTTCAGTCTTCAATTATGAACCTAGGCAACAACAACAACTTGTACTGATATAGCACCTTTATGTAGTTAAAAGACTCAAGGTGCGTCAAAGAAGCATTATCAAACGAAATTTGATACTGAGTAATTTAAGGAAAGATTAGGACACATGATCAGAAACTTGATCAAAGAATAATTTTACAGAGTATTTTAAAGGAGAAACAGAGGCCAAGAAGTTTGTGAAAGGAATTCCAAAACCTTGAATGCACAGCGACCAAATTATGCAGTGATCAAAATGGACAACATTCAAAAGGCCAGATTTGGAGGAGTAATTGGATAATATTATCATCCAGTAGAATAGGGATTCCAATTTCAATCTGTGGACTGTATGGAGATTGCTGAGCTGTAGTTAGGAACCACTATGGTAAATCTAGATGCCACTCTTGAGAGAAGGAATATCAGTTCTTGTTGAATTCCCAATAAATAAATTTCGGCCCTTGCTGGGAAATGCATGTTTGTGTGAATGCTGCAGGAGATGGGGACTGGCCCAGACACATGGTTAGATAACTATGCTTAAATAGTACAGTTTCTGCAGGCTTATGCATAAGGAAACTATTTTGCCAAGGAGCTGGAAGCCTTCAAGTGTCAGCACCTTCATGAGAAGAGGAAAACCAACTGTAAACAGAATCATTGCAAGGTCAAGTTGGAGATGAGGGACAATGTGTTTCAGTCAGCTCCACATAACTTATTAAAATCTCCCTTGGATCATCTCAAAGCAACAGTGGTTGAAGGATTGGAAATAAGTTCATAAGCCTGATCATTTTATCTCAATGGCCAGGAATAATTAATTAACCAAACAACTGAGGACTAAATATAGCTCCTAAGAAGATAAGAACATAAGAAATAGGAACAGAAGTAAGCTATGTGACCTTTGGAACATGCTCCACCAGTCAATAAAATCTTAGCTGATCCTAATCATGGATTTGTTTGAAATTTGGTTAGAGGTGAGCAGAGTAGATCAGGCAGTCATATATTGCACTGACAATTTAAACACACCATTTATCTTTACCTGATTTCCACCTTCTATTAATTTTTGCACTGATGAGGCGCTTTAAGAAAAATGAGCTGAATTTATACAACGCTTTTCATAACCTTTGAATGACTCCAGATCTCGTCACAAAACATTAAGAACTTTTAAAGTGTGGATAGCACTATTAAGTGGGAACGCAGCGAGCAATTTCTGCGCAGCAAGCTCCCACAAACAGCACTGCAATAATGACCACACCAGAGGAATTCTGCTACCTTTTTACAAAAAGCATAACTGGATGTTTTATCTGCATCTGGGAGAGAAGCACAGCCTCAGTTTAACATCACATCTGATAGATGGCACTTTCAACAGTGCAACACATCCCTCAGTACTTGCTGAGGTTTTGAGTTCATTCAAGTCTCTGGAGTGGATGTTGAACCATAACCTTCTGACTCACAGGCAAGAGGGCTCCCACTGATATTTAGAACAAGATACAAAAATAGAACGTGATTCCCTCAGCTCCTGGTTTTGCTTGATTAATCTATTTATCCACAATATGACTTCTTGACAACAAAAGTTTTAGAAACCTGACTGACATATTGCTCTCGGCCCCTATCTAACCTCTAATGACTCCCTGATTGAGGCGTTGTGTTTAGCCTTTAGCCACAGAGCTATTTAAGTCATTATTATGTTCCCTCTGCATTAGTCATTAGTCCCCATTAGCAATTGTTTGTCAAAGGCACACTGCTTCATTGTAAGGCCGAGACTGGGGCCAAGTTCCAGAATGTGATCAAGTCTTTCAGAGTGGTTACAGCTACATTTGCTCCAAGGTCTAATAAAAGTTGCTTTCATGTTGCACTGAGACCCAGTGGTGCCGGCTTCTGGTGCACAGATCCTAAGCCGTTCCAATGCAAAACTAACCTTGTTGAGATTCAATGACACATGCAATGGGTTAAAAGCTGTTCATCTCAACCATCTGGTAACACAAGCCAAGATTTGGGGGGTTAAGGGTACAGCCAGCTACACAAGACCAAGACAAGGATCTCATACGAATCACAGCAATTCTCAAACGTTTTCATCTGTGAGCCACTTTGGTTGGGCTCAACACCCTATGGACACCTACCAGTGTGAGCCTACCCATTTTCACTTTCAAACACAAACAAACTCTCCTTGGTGTTAATGGGATGGATGGTTGTGCTATTGATGAGACACCAATAATGAGATGTCCGGTTCCAAGTTGCAGAATTTCAGCCTCATGTTGGGCTCCACAGTCAGCTGGTTCCTCTTCTTTGCTTCCGGTCCCACAAGTGTTGACAATCTGATCTCATGCTTGAGTGGTGTAACTGTGTCATAAATCTTGTTTATGAAATGACATTATTGTTGCTGCTGCTCACAATGGCTCGTGTCACACACGGGGAAGCCAGACTGGATGTGTAACATCACGTGAGTGGTAGGGATAAGAGCTGTTCTTTTGCACTGGTCTCAGCCATGATGTTGAAAGGCAGTGACCAGCCTGTGGACTGTTCTGAGCACCCCCGTAGGTCAGCAGTGTTACTCAGGCCAGGCTTTGGGAATCTCTGTACTGGCTCAGTGCAGTGCCAAATCATGCACAGCAAGCTCCCACAAACTGCATTATGAGAATGATTAAATAATCTACTTGTAAATGTTGATTAACAGAGAAATACTGTCGGGATAGTGGGGAGAAGACCTCTACTGTTCAAAATATCGCAATGGGATCTTTGACATTCACCTGAAAGAGCAGCTGCTGGTTCCCTCAGAGAGCACAACACTCCTTCAGTACTGCACTGAACTGTCAGCCTATATTTAACGTTGCATTCAGCTTCAATTAGCTATGATTGTGTAATTTAAAAATGCAAGCCTAATACTGGGGAGCAATGCTGAGACTCTGTTGTATTGCTGTTACTCAAGAGCTGATTATCCTCCAATACTCTATCCTAAAAGCTTTTCTTTATCTGTACACCTTGTCAGTTAGTTCGGGAAGGCTAACTGATCATGGGGTGGTGAGGCGAGGAATTACAGATACAGTCAATCCAGGCTCACCCCAAGGGTACACAGAAGCACTTGCCAACAATTCACTCAAGAGCTGGAATCTTGAGGTAACCTCCTTCTTTCTCATTCAGAAGAAGAGGCCAACTGCAACATTCTTAATTATGCGGCCATCAACTGAGACCGGTTAACTCAGCAAAAAACGAGGATTGAACCTGAGACCTTCCCTTCTTAGATGGTTCAGTGGGCAAGGCAGAGAGTGAATTTACCCATTGTGTGATTGGGGGATCGCACAAGACCACAGGAACTCACAATGGAGAGACCAGCAAGACAAGCAAAGGGTTAATATCTCCAAATAACAACAGCCCCTTTACCTCATTCAAATGAGTTGTTGCAAGCTTGCCAGGGTCTGCTCACTGCCAATAGTTAAGTTTTTCTACGAAAAATTGTGAGACAGTTTCGGAAAACCACTGAAATGAATATTGCTGGATTTGTTTTATTTAATAGCAAGACTGAAAAATAAGTAAAACAAAAATGTTGCTGTTAGCATAGTCTGTGAGTCTGACTGACTGTACAAGTCTGGCTCTGTATAGAGGCCCAGTCTGCTTCAGACTCAGATTGGTCATTCCAGACTACCTCAGTCTATTCTAGGAGAGTGACAATCTGACCACCTAGTCACATTTCTCCTTGTTCTTTTCCTTTTTGCAGACTTACAGACATTCTTTGTCACTCTAAAACGTAAACATTGTCAATGAATAAATAAACTGTGCACACTGAAATGAATTTTGTAAATGATAGCATGCACTTCAGTGCAAGTGAAAAATGCACTCTTATCCCGACTGAATTATTTGATTACAATTGGTCACAAATACAGATTACTGGGGAGGGGCATCATTGTCCAGCAATTCCTGCCGGAAGCCCTTTGACATCAACTGAAGGTGTGTTCAGGCTTGGCTGTGATGCTGTTGACAGTCATGCCCAAGATCCACAGAGGCATGTGCATTTATATAACACCTTTGATACTGAAATTGATGATGTTCCACCGGGTACGGAACACCCAATGTATTTTAAAATTCCTCCGCAACCCTCCCTATCTCAGAAATCTGCTCCAGTTTAACAATTCTCTGAGATATCCGCATTCTCTTAATTCTGATTGTGAATACCTGTGTTAATTGCTCCACAATTGGTGCCAACACCTACAGTTACCTAGGCCCTAAGTTTTGGAAATCCCTCCCTATATTGCTGCCTTGCTTTTCTCCTGTAAGACACTACTTAAAACCACCTGTTTGACCAAGCATTTGGCTGACTGATCTCCTTATATAGCTCAGTGTCACAATTTGTTTTACAATGCTCAAACGAAGCACTTTGAGATGTTTCCTTATGTTAAGGGTGCTATGTAAATGTAAGTTGTTCTTGGGGAAATAGGAAAGAGATCTAATAAAAACAAGTTGACCAGATCCAAATCCAAGAAAAGGTAAGAAACTTGTCAGAGACATGGGTTATGTTAAGGTGGTGAAAAAAGTGGAGAGGCGAAAAAGTTTGTCCAAGGAGAAGACTGAGGTAACAGAGGCCTGAGAACCTGTCAGGACAAAGGGGATGGAGATTAGAAATAAAGACGTTTAGTATCTCACATACTTCATATCAAAATTAGTTCCAAACCCATTCAACAGGATGCCAGTGTCAAAGAGCTGCAAAAGATATTTGCCTTCAACATCTTGAAATTACAATTAACTAGAAACTGCACTGGACTAACCAATAAATACTATGGCTACAAGAACAGGTCAGAGGCTAGGATTTCTCCAGCAAGTATCTCACCTCCTGACTCCTCAAAGTCTGTCCACCATCTACAAGGCACAAGTCAGGAGTGTGATGGAATACTCCCCACTTGCCTGGATGAGTGCAGCTCCAATAACACTCGAGAAGCCTGACATCATCCAGGGCAAAGCAGCCCATTTGATTGGCAATACATCCACAGACATCCACTCCCTCCACCACCGACGCTTAATAGCAGAATTGTGTACCATTTACACGATGCAATTTATCAAGATTTCTTAGACATTGGCTTTCAAACACATGACCACTTGCATCTAGAGGGACAAGGGCAGCAGATACATGGGAACACTCTCCCTCCAACCCACTCACCATCCTGGAAATATATCATTGTTTTTTCAGTGTTGCTGGGTCAAAATCCTGGACTTTTCTCCATAACAGCATTATTACTTATACCTAATGGGGGGTAAAAACAATTTGCTCTACTCTGAGCTCCGCAATGGTAAGCAATCACTAAGAGGGAGGTGGAAATGCTACAGAAACACCCTGAAAGCCTCCCTAAATAAATGTAACATCACCCACCAACACATGGGAATCGCTTGCCCTGAAACGTGCAAACGAGAAACATCTAAGAGAGCATTGACCACATGAGCGTCATGGAGGCCAAGTGTAAGCAGGGGAAAAAGCACGTAGAATCCAGAGTGCCCCCCCCCACAGCCACCTCAGCAAACACCACCCACTCCACCTGCGGCAGAATATGTTGCTCCTGGGTTGGAATGCTCAGCTGTGGCAGAACCCTCCTGGAGTGGAAGCAAGCCATCCTCAACCCTGAGGAACTACCAAAGAAGGCACCAAATGGACTGGCCTGGTTCCAGAAGACAGCTCATCACAACATTCTCAGGGGTAACTGAAGACAGTCAATAAATTCTGACTCAATCAGCGACACCCTCATCCCGTGAACAAGTCTAAAAAGAAATGGTTGCTACATTAAACCAAGGTCTTACTCTCTTAAAATGGAGGAAGAATTCTTTTGACACGATTTCAAAGTGGAACAGGGAATTAGCCTCCAAGGTCTGGCCAATATTTATAGCTTAATGAACATGGAAAAGAACAAATTATTTGATTATTATTGCATTGCTGTTTATGGGACCTAGCTATACACAAGTTGCTTGCTGTGCTTTCTGTACTACAACAATGACCTACACTTCAAATGTACTTAAATTGGCTGTAAAGTACTTTGAGATGGCCTGAAGGCATGAAAGGCGCTCTATAAATGCAAGTCGTCCTTTAATTGTTGGGACAATGAAATGGCAACAAGACAAAATGCCTGAGCTGCAAATTTCAGTGACAGGAAAAATATGAATTACAGCTCCCTGTAGGGGGTTTCTCTTTAAAGTTTTCCTAAATTAAGTTTATACTCACCAATTATTTACTCTTTAATTAAGGGTTTGGAGAGGAGAGAGAAATTAAAAGAATGTAAAGTAATATAGCTTTGCTTTAAGATAGTTTCTGGTCACTGTTGGCGAGAGTTAGCAGAAGGACACCAAAGGATCAGTCACGCAATGAAAACAAAGAGCAGTACAGAATCAGACGTGGATGATCTGGTTCACGTTACTATGGAACTGGTGGGTTGTTTTGTTTTGCAAACTAGGCAAGGCTGCAGATGAAATTACTGTTCCTTCTTTCAGTTATCTAACTCGCCCTCCAGACAACACTATAAACTTATACACTGATCACAACATAGGCTAACTCCTACCCACACTTACTGTTCCCCACAATTATTCCACGTCCTAACACTCCTTATCCACCAGTTCCCCTGCCATCATTATTCATTCGGCATGTCACACACATATGTCCCTCACATCAACACACCAAATCTGTCAATCCTCCCTTATTTACATTTTGAGATGACCTAAACCAGTTGTGACATGAGCTGTGCTGCTGGCATTCCATCTAGATCTACACACAGTTGAGTGAGACAGCAGAGATCTGCTGATTCAGCACAAATAGTGAGGTGGGAGAGTGAGATGATAGGCTGGGAGAGGGGGTAAGGAAGAAAAATCAAAAAATGATGGCATAACAGATTTAATCTCACTCCCAATAGCTCAATCCAGTGTCTTTGAGTGGTTAATATGTTGTTCAAGACTTATTAATTTGGAATAATTCACTGTAACTGCTCCAGTCCCAATGTTCAGGGCCGAATCATTTCCGGATTTTGAAATTTTCCAATTTATCAAATAATGTCAGACCACAAATGTGTGAGCCAGAAAACACCATTGATAGAATATTTACCTGAAACTTAAAACATTATAAAACAGCAATAAAAAATGTTTTACTTATCCAAGTACTTCCATGTTTTTGCTTCCAAAGTATGGTACTAAACTGATGCTGTGAGTTGCCTGGATTCAGTCAAAAGATTTCCAGATAACTGAGGTATCCAAATGAAAGATTTCCGGACTGGAATATTTACAATGTACTTCCAAACCTCTGCATGGCCCATCTCTATAATCTGTTCCAGCCCTCCAACCTTTGAAATCTCTTCTATTTTCAGACTCTGGCCTCTTGTCGTCCCTTATTTTAATTGTACCCATGCCTTCATCTGCCTAGCTCTAAGCTCTGCAGTTACCTCCCTAAACTTCTCCACCTCTCTCTGTTCTTTCACTTTTCAGGACCTCCTTAAAACATACCCTTTTGACTAAGCTTCTGAATATCTTTTCTAATACTCTAATTTACAATCCATGCAATGGAAGTTACTGGATGGCAGTCAACAGCATTATACCTGCTTTACAGCTAACCTTTCTCCGCCAGGGGACTCAGGCCTATTATGGTACAATTACATACTTTGTCCCTGACAAAATGGGTTTACCTGTCACAGCCAAGGAGGCAATTTTTGATCCCTGGGATCAGCCATAACTCAGCTGGTATCGCTCTCCCCTCTCAGTCAGAAGATTGTAGATTCAATTTCCACTCCAAATCATTGAGGCTGACATTCTAGTGCGGCTCTGACAGAATGCAACATTGTGGGAGGGTGCTGTCATTAAATGGGATGTTAAGCCAATGTCTAATTCCTCAGATGGATCGAAAAATTCTGTAGCATTATCTCAAGGTACAGGGGACTTCTTCCTCATCACCAGCCAATATTTATCTATCAAACAAAATTGGATGATCTGGATATTACTCTATGGTTTCATCTGGGATCTTGCTGTGCAAGAATGGGCTCCTGCATTTCCTACATTGCAACAGTGACAAGACCAGGGAAGTATTTAAAGTGAAGTACATTTGGACTACCTGTTATAAAGGGCTTTCTAATAACCCCAGTTTATTCTCTTTTTATCCATTGGCCAGCAAGGAAATTGCCATTCATTTCAACAGTGAGAATTAAACTCATATTGGCGCTGCTTCATCAAAATCTAAACATCCCGTCTTCATTAGACCAGACAACCACAAGATTCAGGAATGGATGTAGGCCATTCAACCTCTGAAGTCTGCTCCACAATTCAATGAGATCATGGCTGATCTTACAATCCCCAACTGCTGCCTTTTCCATAACCCTTGATTCCCTTACTAATTAAAAAGCTTTCTATCACAACTTGAATATATTGAATGACTCAGTCCCAACAGTCCTCTGTGATAAGGAATTCCACACATTCACCACCTTCTGAGGGAAGATATTCCTTCTTATCCCTGTCCTAAATGGGCAACTCTGAGATTATGCCCTCTGGTCATAGACTCTTCCTCAAAGGAAAACATTCTAATCCTTAATAAGTTTGTTCAGTTGTCATGATCATGAATTATAACTCTGAACCATCTATAGATTTATCAAACTTTAATTCCAACATATATTTTTCAAAAAGGGGACAGATACAACCCAAAGACCGCAGACATAAATCCAGTGACTGTCTGGAGGAAGACAGAGAGAGAGAACCTGGAATGTCACATCAGATAAGATGTTGGGGAAGCTTCGATGGAATGGACCTAAAAAGGGAGAGGTGCACTAGAAGATGAACGGTAATCTGGGAATTAGCTAAATCTGTGAACATGGTGGGAGAAAAGTTGGCATTCTGGCTGACATAACAAGGTGTAGAGCTGGATGAACACAGCAGGCCAAGCAGCATCAGAGGAGCAGGAAGGCTGATGTTTCGGGCCTAGACCCTTCTTCAGAAATTCTGGTTGACAGACATGTTTGTGTCTTCCCCTTTCATGATTACACAAGAACAGTCAGCTCTAGTCCTGTGCTAGTGAACTAAGGTTTGTGTGTGTTTGTGGGATGAGATACTCAGGCACTTAAGCACTAGTGTGCTTTGAAGGTTACAGTTGAACCACCCCATTAATCACTCCTGCATTGCAGGTACAGCTAAAATCTAGCTAGCCAGCTCTGAGACAGGACAGAAGAAGAATCCTCTCGTTCTGAGTGCTGCCAGCCAGTCACTGAAAAAAGAAAAAAGGACAAAGGAATTTCAACAAACGTGCAAAACCAAGACTCGTTAACTATCAACATTCCCCTACGTACTTACCACAAGTGACCTAGATTGAGCCATATATCGTTTTCGGTCTCACTTCTCATTTGTAACGTGTATCTATGTAGACTTATTATATCTTCTTTCATTTAGTAACTAATAAACTGACTCACTCTTTGTTAATTCAATAAAGCCTCATTAAATTGGCTGCTTTTAAATCATAAATACATTTGGTCTCGGAGAAAGGTGTCAACAAGGGAGGAGATCATCTGTAAATTAAACTGTTTTGTGGTAGCCAACAGAGATTGCAGGAGAATAAAGAAGGGGAGTCAGTTTATCTCTCCTCACCCAAGGACTTATCAATTTGGAGTAACATTTCTGGAACCATAAAAACTTAGGGAACCTCACCCAGGCTATCATTATAACAGCAGCTGATGGTTAGAATGCCTGCCAAACACTGTGCTTCAGGTTCCAAAACTACTTACACTTGGGAGCTTTAGTGTAGTTGCAAATGTATCGCAAACAACATACTCAGTGCAAACTGTGTGTAGCTGTGTGTAGAAGATATGTAATTACTTACTGCACTGTAACCTGGTGAATAGCTGTTGCAACAGGCACTTAGTTTGATTTTATGTAAAACAGGCTCCGTTTGTGAAAAAAAATTTGTTCTGCCCCACGCAACATCAAAAGGATCTGAAATATCAAAACATCAAAGCTAGTCTGAGCTCAGAACTTCTCGTGAGAGAACGTTGTTATTTGTTATTGCTGCTTCCTTGTTGTCCAATCTGGTTCGCTCACATGTCATCAGTTACATAAGTAAAGAAGGAAAGGGGGATCTGACAGAGGGCAGGTGACTTGGCAGCTCTTGCACAATGCAGTCAGGATCCAGGCCAAAGCGTCTGTCAATATGAGACCTGGAGACGCAGTTTGTTTCTGTGTTAATTGGTTAGTGACAGGGCTTTCAAAGAAACCTAAAGCTCAGGATAATCCCATCACTGACCCTCATTCTCTCATTCTAACCTAATTGTCTCTGAGCGTTGCCTTCCCTTAGGGACAACCATGCTGCAGAGATCTGATAAGATCAAGGGTAATTTGCCTTTCTGAACTTAGTTTCAACAGAATAAAAATACCTTTGACAAACTGCTGATTAAAATTCCCCTAATGGACTGCCTTTATAATGTCGGAAGAGCCCTTAAAACGCTACCAAATTAAACGTAAATTGTAATTTCTTCTAAGAAGCAGCTACAAGCAATAAGTTCTGCAGCAGTAAGAGATGAGTAAAATGCTTTGGGTTTATAAATTAAATTAAATTTAATTTAAACCATCAAATTTATGTGTAAGCAGTGGGAACCACATCATTGTTAGGCTCTATTCTGTCTCTCAATATGTGTAATAACAAGGCTTCATGCCTAATAATCAGGCACCAAAACCCCTGTTAATTATATCTGGATTGCCTAAGGCTGCTGCTGCCCCACTAAGATACAATGATACAAATCAGGAGTAGGGATAGGCCATTTGGCCCATCGAGCCTGCCTAGCCATTCAGTAATATCGTAGCTGATCTGATTGTGGCCTCGACTATACCTTCCCCCATCCCTGATGTGCTTTGACTGCCTTGATAGACAATCTTTTTATCTCTATCTTAATCAATATCCCTGTCTCCATTGGTTCTCTGGAGAAGTGAGTTCCAAGGAATCATGACCGTCTGAGTGAAAGAAATCTTCCTCATGTCAGTCATAAATGGCAGAGTCCTTATTTTTAAACTGTATCTCCTAGTTCTGGTGTTGCCCAGAAGGGAAACATCCTTTCAGCATCTACCCTGTCAAATCCCCTCAGGATTTTATATCTTTCAATAAGATCCCCTTTCATTCTTCTAAACTCCCATGGATCATCCAACTGAGATTGACCATGGCGTCTGGAGACGTGCACTGTCTGTGCACACCATGTCACAATTTAAAGGGGAATATTGTGTGGGGTTATGCAGGGGTGTGAGTACCATCGCATAAAGAGCGAGCAGGGGACCAGCTGCTGAAGATGAGTGCGGTATTGCAGAGCCTTGAAAGTGCAGCCAATCCACATTGTTCATAAGCTATTACACAACAGTGAGACTGAACATGAAAGAGAGAGAGAATAAAACGAAGCTAGTAAAACAGATAAGAAGGGAAAGCCTTTGTGTGGGTGTCGTGCTCCCTATGAGGTAAACATAGCTTTTACCTGGTTAGTGATAAAAGAATGTAGATGCATGTCACGGTACCTGATGTTTAACCTGAGGGACAATTGTAAACACAACGCAGTTGCTGCATTGTCATCAAGTTATTGTTTCCTACGGTTTTCAGAATTGTGACTTAGGTGTGGGGCTGTGAAGTTGTGAAGTCACAAACTCCACCTGGATCCTGTGCAGCTGCACCCCTATCTACGATCTTAGTCTCCGTACTGCAAGAAGGATATATTTGCCTTAGAGAAAGTGCAATGACCACAGACCTAATCAGGGAATTTTGCTTCAGCCCTACACCCCCACTCAACTTTTCAAACATTCCACAGGTCCCCCGGGCCCTGCAAAACAACACAAGTTTCTTTTCTGTGTAACATTTTTTAATACAGTTAAACATACATATTAATTAATTTTGTTTTGCTTACAACTGCTCTCCTCCAGTCTTTTCCCTTCTTAGAGTCGTAGAATGGTTATCACAGAGCAGGAGGCTATTTGACCCATCATCACTATGCTCGTTGTCTGCAAGAACAATTTCTCTCTTTTCTCCAAAATCAAACTGTCAGAGACATCTCCCATAATACTTTCAACTTATAAACTCTTTGGATCTGAGGTAGCACTTTTTTTAAAAACAAAATTGTGTATACAGTATAAATATACTTGATGCAATGTTAATTTCCTGCAGCACAGCAGACAATAACCCTTTGAGAGGGACAGTGTGAAGGACATACACAGGGTTGAGATAAGAAGGCATCTGAAGTGTAAATGGAACATAGAAACAAAGAATTTTGCCACTGGTTTAACATGCATCATTATTTCAATGGGGAATGGAGATGAAACTGTAAGCCTCTCTCTCTCTCCCTCTCTGTAACCATTCTCAGTGCTGTTTCTGGTCAAAGTTCAGAATTTTAGCTCCTCATGCTGTCTACCCATGTCACCCAACCTTCATCTGTGCCAAGCTAACTGTTTTCGCTGCCTTACATGGCATTATACATCAGAAACTTTCAAGTTTATCTTCTCTTTCTCTCGCTACATACACTTCAACTGGAGAGACCCTGGCTTTGATTCACTCTCATTGGATAGCATCCTTTAATCAATAAGGCATCCCAGCTGCAACTTGTCCTGCCTACAATTCTGATTAGTCTATTATCATTTCAATCTCTTTTTTTCTACACATTCTCTGCTTATTTTTGTTGACCCCTTGAAACCATCTGTGGTTCCTGATCTCTGCATTAGTTCGATTCCCAATATGAGGGAGATATTCTTGGAATTTATAAGAAAGAGGTGATCTCATTAAATGTATAAAGTTAAAAATCACACAACACCAGGTTATAGTCCAACGGGTTTATTTGAAATAGCAAGCTTTCAAAGCACAGTCCCTTTGTCAGGTGCAGTCACCTGATTTCAAATATACCTGTTTGACTATAACCTGGTGTCCTGTGATTTTTGATTTTGTCCATCCCAGTCCAACACTGGCACATCCACATCATAACAAATAAAGTCCTTGGAGGCCTCAATAGGGGAGATGCTGAGAGACGACCATTTTCCTGGCTGGAGATTCTAGGGATAGGCGTCACAACCACAGGATATGTAGTTGATCATTTAGGTAAGGAGAATTTTCTTTACTCAAAGTTTATGAATCTATGAAATCCTTTACTCCAAGATTGCCAATGCTTAGTCACTCACTATATATTCAAAACTGAGATCAATAGATTTTTAAGGTTGATAGAATGGAGGTGTTGGGGTGGCGAGTAATGTTCCCTGTAAGCATGGACCTCATGCAGTGTACAAATTGAAACTACTGCAAATGTGCAGCTGTGCAAAGCATTTAAAGGGACCACACACTCAAATTAATTACCCACCCTCTCCAAAAAAAATGAGAGGGAATGTTGCTGGGAAAGTAGCAGGGCAGCATGGTGGCACTGTGATTATCCACGGTTAATATTGGTTATGGGGATAGGGTTGGGGGGGAATCTGGTAAATATGGGGTTATGGGGATAGGGTGGGGCGTATCTGGTAAGTGTGGGATTACAGGGATAGGGTGAGGCGCTCTGGTAAATGTGGGGTTGCAGGGATAGGGTGGTGGTGGTGGGGTCCTGGGTGGGATGCTCTTTGGAGGGTTGTGCAGATTAGATGAGTCGAATGGTCACTTTCCGCACTCTAGGGGTTCTATGATTCTATGAAAGCGATTTTAAGGTGGGACTTCAGCTATAATGGTACGAGTCCTGCTCCTACTTTTAATCCTCTTATGATATGCTTTGCCACGTTTGCGAAGTGTCATATTTCTGTACTGTTTACGTTAACATCACATTTATACACGCAAACTGCACCTAAGTATTGTATGTTTATCTGTGAGATATTGAATCTGCTTGTATTGATACAGAATACTCCTGAATATTGAGTGAAGATGGGGTGTGTGTGTGTGTGTGTACGTGAGCGTGTGTGAAAATACAGTGATCAAACTACCCTGTCTGTTTCAACATCTTTACCTTTTAAAAGTGCAAGATTGAGGGCATAGAACCAAAACGCCAACGCATCCAACAAAACTCAACTAACCACCTTTGTACATTCCCCTAGTGCCTGTTTTGCGGAGGTGCTTTTGCCTAGTCTAGTGCTCCTATTGTGTCAGCTGTGACTCATTTGGTGAAACCCTCAGCTCTGAGTCAGAAAGTTAGGAGTTCAAGACCCCACTCCACAGCATCAAGCTGCACAGCAATTGTGCAGCATTAAGGAAGATACTGCCTTTCAGACATGTCTTAAAATCCAGACACCTCTGTCCTCTCGGGTGGATGCAAAACATCTTGTGTCCAGTGCTTGCATTCTCTGAATAATGGCCCCCGGATAATGCATCTATGTAATTACTCAGCAACATGCTCACAGGGCAGCAAAGCATGTACCTGCTATTGTTATAATTAGCATAGGGTTTCAGTGTTGCCTGTATCATTTCCAGCAAGTATCAGGTAGGTGCGCATTGCAATCCTGGCACTCAGTTTTGGAGCTAAGCCATTTAGCCTCCAATGTCTCCTCACTTGGTGAGGGGTCATGAATTATTTGCTTGTGTGTATATATCAAGATTTTCAATATTCTGCCAAAGTAATGTCTAAATGATTAAGGAGTCAGTCACTGAATTGATCTTTCAAGTGCGTACAGGAGTGAGTAGACTGGGCCCAGAGTGGCTGAGATTCAGAACCAGGAACCTGATGATGGTGCCTGTTCTGTGGTTGCAAACCTAAACACCTCATCAAGGCAACATAAAGCATTAAGTGTGAACAGACAGCTCTGATGCAATTAATCAGAGCAAACTGTCAGTCTAAAATTCATTTTACATAAAATCTGACTTTCCTTTGCTAATAGGAGGGTGGGAGGAATATCAACTTTGTGAGATTTACTGCGTTTAGTATCCTTTTCAAGCTCAAGGCCATTTCCTCAGGACTTTAAATTCCAAGGAACATTTCTGATGAAGGGTCTAGGCCCGAAACGTCAGCCTCTCTGCTCCTATGATGCTGCATGGCTGATGAAGGGTCTAGGCCCGAAACGTCAGCCTCTCTGCTCCTATGATGCTGCTTGGCCTGCTGTGTTCATCCAGCCCTTCACCTTGTTGTCTCAGATTCTCCAGCATCTGCAGTTCCTACTATCTCTGATTTTCTTTATGCTGATAGGTCCTGTTCAATGAAGGAACTTTTTTTACGTTCCTTTGGTTCAACCAATACCAAATGCATGATCCTCACCTTCAATTCTCAGCTTTCTTAAGCATCAACAAAGGGTTACATTCCTGTGGTTCCTTACACATCGGCACTGTATCCAATGATTCCACATCACTCACATAAAGTATTGGAATTATACAGCACAGAAGTCAACCATTTGGCCTAACCCACCTGTGCTACGTCTATGAAGGAGCTGCTCAATTCCACTGGCTTTTTGCTAAGCCCTTCAAATTTTTATTTTTTTTTCAAATATTTATCCACTTACTCTTTAACAACTCCTAGAATTACAGAATCCCTACAGCCTGGAAAGAGGCCATTTGGCCCGTCGAGTCTGCACCGACCCTTTGAAAAGCATCCCACCCAGAGCCAGCCCCCACTATATCCTCAATCACATATCTACCATGTATAATTCACTGATTGTGGTGCAGCTTGACTCTGTGGAGTGGGGTCTTGTACTCATAACCTTCTGACTCAGAGGCAAGGGTTTCACCGAATGAGTCACAGCTGACACAGTAGGAGCACTAGACTAGGCGGAAGCACCTCTGCAAAACAGGCACTAGGGGAATGTACAAAGGTGGTTAGTTGAGTATTGTGTGGATATGTTGGTTCTGTGACCTCATCCCTGGACACCACAGGGCAATTTGGCATGACTAATCCAGCTATCATCTGCGGGACGAAACCCAGCGGAAACCCACGCAGATATGGGGAGAACATGCAAACTTCACACAGACAGTCCTCCAAAGCTGGAATGGAACCCTAGTCCCTGATACTGTGATACAGCAGTGCGAACCACTGAGCCACCATGCCATGCTTGTGCGTTTCAGATGGAGTATTAAATGTTTGTAAGAAACCCCATGATAGATTATGGGAAGATCTGATTTTATTCTTGTTTATTCATGGGTAGTGGGTGATCTCTAATTGCCCTGGAGAAGGTGGTAGATATGCCTTCTTTAACTGCTGCAGTCTTTGGCATGTAGGGATGTCCACAGTGCTGTTAGGAAGGGAGTTCTAGGATTTTGACTCAGTAACAACAAAGAAACAACAAAGTTAGGATAATGTGTAGCTTGGGATGGGAGAGGGGTGATAAGGAGGAGGGATCTTGCAGATGGTGGTTTTCCCATGTATCTGCTGCCTCATCCTCCTAGGTAATAGAGGTCAAGGGTTTGGAAGGTGCTGCCAAAGGAGCTTTGGTGAATTATTGCAATGTAAATGATATATACTGGTATACACAATGATATTTCAAGTTGCACTCATCGAGGCAATGGGGAGTACACCATCATATTCCTGACTTGTACTTTGCAGATATAATCTAAAATTAGGTATAGATCTAATTGAATTGTCCAAGGGCTAAATGTCCTTCTCCTACTGCAGTTTCCTTCCTGTGCTTCTTAGTGGGAAACGTCATTGCTAGCCTTCCCTTCATTATTTTGGAGTTGACCTAGTCTTCGAGTCACTGACAGGCTTCATCGTGTCACCGTGATAGTTCTGAGGTCAGTGCGTCAAGGATGTGGATTGGAAATGCTTAGGATGGAAGTGAGTCCCGTAATGACATGATCAGATGGACCAAATACAAGAAAAAGTAGGAAGACCTGTATTTATCTAGCAACTTTTATGACTTAAGGACATCCCAAAGATGTTTACAGCTAACATATACTTTCTAAGTCTAGTCATTGTTATACTGTAGGAAAAGCAACAACAACCTCCCACAAAGAACGATGTGGTACTGACCTTTTGCCTAGTTTTTGTGATTTTGCGTGAGGTTGACCAAAAGACAATGGGAAATTTCGCAGTTCTTCTTCAAATGAAAGTGATAGGATCTTTTGTTTCCGAGAGAATATGAGCTCAGTTTAATGTATTAATGAAGTTCAGAGTGAGGGAGGATCACAGTTTAAAAATCAAATGTTGCACATTTAAGACAGAGGTGAGGAGATTTATTTTTCAGAGATTTGTGAGTTATAGAATCATAGGGTCAAAGAGCTGCACAGCACAGAAACAGACACTTTCGTCCAATTTGTCCATGCCTACCAAAATCCTGTATTAATCTAGTCTCATTCCCAACATTTGGTCCATATGCCTCTCAACCCTTCCTATTCATGTACCCATCCAGATGAAATGTTCTAATTGTACCAGCCTCCACCACTTCTCATTCCATACATGCACCACCATCTGCATGAAAAAGTTGGCCCTCAGGTCCCTTTTAAATTTTTCCCCTCTCACATTGAACCCATGCCCTCTAGTCCTGGACTTCCCTACCCTGGGAAAAGACCTTGGCTATTCATCCTATCCTTGCCCCTCATGATTTTATAAACCTCTATAAGGTCACCCCTCAGCTTCCAATGCTCCAGGGAAAGTAGTCCCAGCCTATCCAGCCTCTTCCCTCTCAAACCCTCCAACCCTGGCAACATCCTTGTAAATCTTTTCTGAACCCTTTCAAGTTTAATAACATCTTTCCTATAGCAGGGAGACCAGAATTGTATGCAGTATTCTAAAAGTGGCTTAACCAATGTCCAGTACAGCTGCAACATGACCTTCTAACTACCATACTCAATGCTCTGTCCAATAAAGGCAAGTGTACAAAATGCCTTCTTCACTATCCTGTCCACCTGCGACTTCACTTTGAAGAAATCATAAACCTGCACCCCAAGCTCTCTTTGTTCATCAACACTCCCCAGGACCTTACCATTAAGTGTATAAGTCCTGCCCTGATTTGCCTTACCAAAATGCAGCACCTCACATTTATCAAACTTAAACTCCATCCGCCACTCCTTGGCCCATCGGCCTATCTAATCAAGGTCCCATTGTACTCTCTTCACTGCCGATTTTGGTGTCAACTGCAAACTTACTGTCCATACCTCCCATATTCACATCCAAATCATTTCTATAAATGACAAAAAGCAGTGAACCCAGCACCAATCCTTGTGGCACACCACTGGTCACAGGACTCCAGTCCAAAAAGCAACCCTCCACCACCACCCTCTGTCTCCTACCTTCAAGTCAATTTTGTTTCCAATTGGCTAGCTCTCCTTAGATTTTGTAATTGTTGGAATTCGTTTGAATTTACTGCTTCAAAAGGAAGAGGTAGTGGAACGAAGTATTTGAATATTTTTAAGGCAGAGATAGACAGATTCTTGATGAACATGGGCCTGAAAAGTTATCAGGAGTAGGCAGGAATGTGGAGTATTCAGAGCAATCATAGTGAATGGTGTAACGGGTTTGAGGGACCAATTCTGCTCATAATGTCCACGTCTATTGTAATTTTCATGGTGTAACGCTCCGTCCATGCTGCATTGGAGTGTTAGCCGAGACTTTGTGGTTACGTCTCAGAAATGATCTTCTGACTTAGGTGTAGTAGGAACTGCAGAATCTGAGATAACAAGGTGTAGAGCAGGCCAAGCAGCATCAGAGGAGCAG